>NC_057802.1:587866792-588222983 GCF_018294505.1 Triticum aestivum | reverse complement strand
CCCAGCCCCTGAAATGCTGACGCGTGGATGCCTATTGGTCCCGGTTGGTGACACCAATCGGGACAAAAGGCCCTGCCTATTGGTCCCGGTTGGTGTCACCAACCGGGACCAAAGGCCCCCCTGCCTGGGCTGGCAGCAGCGGCCACGTGGAGGACCTTCTGTCCCGGTTCGTGTAAGAACCGGGACTAAAGGGTTAGGGCTTTAGTAACGACCCTTTAGTCCCGGTTCGAAAAACCGGGACAAAAGGCCCTTACAAACCGGGGTAAAAGCCCCTTTTCCTACTAGTGCCCCTACCGAGGGCTAGTTGCTCCTTTACACGTGCCCTGCTCACTCATTGCTCATGTAAGGCAGTGTCTCATGTACTGGTTCGGGTGGCGACCACGTGTACCATGTCGATGATGAGTTCGTCTGAGGATGTCTTGACAACAGCCCCGGCATGGCCCCGGATGGCAGACTACACCTACACATATGGCTTTTACAACAGGCTCCATTAGTGACGGCTTCACCTCTTAGTCGCGTGGGAGGTAAGGGGTGTACTTATGAGAGGCTCTGGCCTGCTCAGACAGTGCCCAGATCCGGTGTGGATGCATTGGCCCTCATTGTGGTGGGGATTAGGGCACCTCCTGGTGGTTCAGGTAAGTTTCTGAGTGAAAGCTTCATGCTTTGGCGTTGGCCATGGCGGCGCCCGCCATGCTCTTCCTATAGACATTGTCTTGGGCCTCGTCCCTATGCCAGGAATCCGGGTGAAAACTCTGGTCTGCTTGCTCGTACTCGGCAGCGGGCCGAATCACTCTGGCATGATTTCTATTTTTATTTTTGTTTTCTTTTTTCATTTTTATTTTTTTTATTTCCTCATTTTGGAAAAATGTTCAAAATTTTGACAAAAAAATATTCCAAAATCCAAAGATCTTCAAGAATTTGAAAAACAGGTTCCAATGTTTTAAAAAATATTCAGAAAATTGAAAAACCCCTAATTGCATATTAAAACAAAGTTCCCTATATATTAGCAAAAATTTCGTGTGTAAAACAAAATGATGAAGAAATATACAAAAGTATTTAGTATATATTTCAAAAAGTTCAATGCATATTGAAGAATTCTTGAATGCGTATTAAATTATTTCACCATGTGATAAAAAAGAAAGAGAAAAAAGTTCCAATCATCTTTTGGACACGGACACATTTTTTCCAAAAAGAATATAAAAAAGGAATATTATTCAATTTATGTAGAATATATTTTGAATTTGTGAATAATTTTTTAAATGTTAATGTTTTTAAACTCTGAAAGTAATGTAAACAGAAACATTATTTGAGAATTTGAACATTTTTAGAAATTCTAATTATTTTTTAAATTTACAGAACTGTTAGAAAAGAAAATGTTTTTAAAAAGAAAAGAGAAAGGATATTAAAAACCCAAAATAAATAACTAAACAAAAACCAAAAAAGAGAAACAAAAAAAAGCAGAACACAGAACTAGAGCGGCTCACCTCACTACTGTTTGCAAAGGTCACTCCCCACCTTCACAGGTGTTGACTAGTGGTGCATTGCATGAGCACCACTTGTTCTAACCTGTGTGTTTTTCATTTTTCATAGATTTATTATTCCAAACGTTTTATCTCTTGAACCGTCCGTCCAAAGACCGAACTATTTTCACAGTTAGATTTCTCGCGTCGAGATCTTAGAAAGACGATCCCATATTAATAGGTGGCGACAAATGTTTCTTCACAAAAACCAAAAATCCGAAGAAAAAAGAAAAGAAAAAATAGAAAAAACTGTAAAAAAAGACACTGAAAAAAGAAAAAAAAAAGGAGCCTAGAAGCATGGTTGCAATTTTTACTTTAATTTTGGACGAACAGGATGTGCGTTTTTTTGGGGAAACACAGTTGTGCTTCTTGTAGAAGCACAAGTTGTGCTCTTTCTTTTTCGAAAAGCACAATTGTACTTCTCTTGAAAGCACAGTCGGTACTTCTCGCGGTAGAAGCATTAATTTGCTTTTTTTCTACACAATTGTTTTTCTGCAAAACCTATGAAAAACTAGGAAAACATTAGAAAACCCGAAACAATAAACCGAAAAACTAAACCATTTAAAACCCGAAATGGCATACATAAAAATTAAAAAACAGAAATTCAGAGGAAGTGCCTAGCACGCGGTATGTGGTGAAGGTTGGATGCACCAATGATGTGCTCCTAGGGAAAAACATGACCTTTGCAGAACCCATCGAAGGGGTAACGGTTGATGTGTTCAGGCTGAAAGGATACAGGCGTCGAATAGTTGTTTAACGTTTCGGCCTTAGGGCATCTCCAACGGTAACCCGCAAATTTCCTCTCGCATCTGTCCGTGGATAGGGGAGACTATTCCGTGGATATGGGTGCGGAAGGCCACCATCCAACCGTAGCCGCATACATTTCAAACTATTTTTCAACAAACCAGATGAAATTCGTGCAAACAAGGCTTGATTTCATATAAACATGACGGATTTCATACAAACACAACGGATTTTCATTACATTTCGAATATTTAGAACAAAATAAGACCCAACCATAAACCTATCCTACAGTGGCGGCGCCTAACGTGGAAACCCGTGTCGTCCTTTATCCGCCATCTCCAGGAGCACCGGCAATAAGACCAATGAAGTGAAGGTGCACTCTCCGGCAAGGAAGAGTAGAACACGGGGGGCGGACCGGACCACATTGGACACCAGGCCCTCCTGGGTGCACATTTACCGCTTGTCTAGGCAATCGCAGCGAGCCAGCGCCATGCCTCGCTTAAAGTGAGACCTAGCGTGCTCACGCATCAAGCTCCTCCAAAAATGGGACTGCCCAGTTGCACTGGAGGCTACACCCTTGTTTTTTTTCACGTTTTTCTACTTTCATTTTCCAAATATTCTTAATAAATATGTAACAATTGTTTTTAAATGAGAAACTGAAAAATGTTAAACAAGTACAAAAATATGTTTCTCATGTATACAAAAAATGTACAATATGTGTAATTTTTTTATCATGTATATACAAAATGGTAATAAAAATTTTAAAAAATGTTTAAAAAGTATTTGAAACATGTTAACAACATTAAAAAGTGTTTAAATGTGTATAGAATAATTTTTGACCATGTATTAAAAAAAATGTTTCAGTTGTATTTGATAAATGTTAATTAGCTAATTGAAAATGTTAAAATGTCAACAGAAAAAATATTTAGACCCTGTATTAAAAAATGTTAATCTTGTATTTGAAAAATCGTAATCAAATATTTGAAAAATGTGTATAGAAAATAGTTGACCATGTATTCAAAAAATGTTAACCAGGCATTTGAAACAATTTATACAAAACATTTCATCATGTGTTTAGAAAATATACATCAAGCTTTTGAACAAAATGGTAAACCAATATTTATAAATGTTATTCAAGTATCTGAAAAATGTTAAATATGTATTGCAATAATGTTGATTAGCTATTAAAATGTTAATGTTTACTTCGAAGAATATTAATGAAGCATTTGAAAATTTTAAAAAATTTATAGATGAGATGTTGACCACATATTCAAAATAGTTTATCTAGTATTTGAAAAATATTCTACAAGTATTATTATGCCGGTATTAATTAAGAATTTGAAAATGCAATTAATGTGTAGATAAAAAATGGTAATCATGTACTAAAAATGTCAACGTTCTATTTGAAAATTGTTAAACATGTATAAAATACTAAGCATGTTTTAAAAAAGTGTTCTTGACATACGCAAAAAATGTAGAATGAAAACCAGGAGAAACAAAAAAAAAGAATGAAAACCGTAAAAGAAACAAAAAACCAAAGGAAAAAAGAAAACTAAAGAAACAACTACAAAATGAATGAAAAATAGTAAAAACCTATAAAGAACCAAAGAAAAAAACCCGTTGAAAACCAAGAAAGAAAGAAAATCAAAAGAGGGAAAAATGAAAATAATGATGAAAACCATCAAAAAAACAAAAGAGAAACGAAGAAAAGAAGAAAAGGAAAAAGAAAACCAAAGAAAGACCGTGCAAAAAAGAGAAGGAAACAAAGAATATAAAAAATCGAAGAAAAGAAACAAAAAATTCAGGTAAAAAGAAAGGGAAAAAAGGAAAACCAAGAATAAAATAAAGAAACCAATTAAAATTATAGAAAAATAGAAAACTAAAGAAAACCGTTGAAGAAAGAAAAGAAAACCAAAGTGAAAGCAAAAAATGGAAGACGCTAGATGGAATGCAGCCTCATCTCGATGGAAACCCGATCGAATCAATAAAAAAACCAGACAAATTGGGCCGGCCCAATAGCTAAAATTGGTCATAAAACATTTCAGGCGAGTGCAGCATGTATATCTTGCTACAAGCGAGATATAGCTCCCGCGACCGCAATGAGCGGGTTTGTCATTTTCTACCTAAATCTGGGCTGTTTTTAGGCAGATCCTAGGCATTTGCCGGAATCCAGGGATTGCCGGTGCGATTGCCTCAATCTCCTCGGACCGGGCTTAGGCCTTTGCTTTTGCATGCAGTAGGCTCAATCGTTTTTCTTTTCTTTGCATTGGACGACGCGACAACAACCAAGCCAACCGATCAATGGGTCATTTCAGTGAAATCACTAGTTGAGGGAGTTTTTCTTTGCAAAGATCACTCCACCTCCTCTGAGGCTGACAAGTGGCAACCCGAGAGTTTTCCTTTTTATTCCGTAGATTTTTTTTCAAAACGTTTTATCTCTTTAACCATGCGTCCAAATCTCAAACCATTTTCACCGTTGGATTCGTCGAATTGAGTTCTTCGAAACTTGATCCCATGCTAATATATATCGATGAAATTTTATTTATGTTTTTTTTAGAAAAACCGATAGAAAAAACCGTAGCCGAAAACACGTTTTTAAACAGTTCTTTCCCTTTCCGAGAGGCAGATATATGCTTCTCACGGAAGCAAACCTGTGCCTCCACGAGAAGAAGGCCCGTGCCTCCCACGGAAGCAAACCTGTGCCTCTCATAGAATAAAAAAAGAAAACATGTTTTTTTTCATGTCCGAGAGGCACAGCCATGCCTCTTGCAGAAGCAAATATGTGCCTCTCTTGTAGAGAAAATGCATTTTTTTTCTCTTTTTCCAAGAGGCATAACTGTGACTCTCACAGAAGCAAACCTGTGCCTCACCGCCTCTCATGGTAGCGAAAAGAAACACGTTCTCGTGGAAGAAAAAATGTGTTTCTTGCGCATTTTTAAAAAACATTTCTCCATAATCTCAGCAAAACCGAAAAAACCCTAAAAATAATCTAAATCCTGAAAACGTGTACAGAAAAATTAAAAATAAAATCCTGAGAAAGCACCCAACAGGTGACACGTGACGACGGCTGAAGGCGCTGCAGTCCACCAAAGTGTGACCATTGAGATGCTCCCGCAGTGGTACCCCTCAGTTATTTGCTCTCTCGTTTCAGCAATATGCACGTGCATGTGGCCTTTTAGAAAACGTACTACGCATGGCCTTAAGAGTAGGAGATTAATGTTTTTAACTCATTTATTGACCGATAAAGGACCGACGCCCAGCCTGCGGTCGCTTGCAGCAAAGAGGTGTAGCTGCGGCTTGGACTTGAAGGACTCAATGTCTACAATGCAGCAAACACCGACTCGTCGGTGGTAGTGGATTCCCGTACCTTGAGGTCCGACGGCACACTATTGCAGCGCTGATGTCCAGGTGATGCCCCTGTTTTGGAGCGAAGATGACACGTGGCGGTGGGCACATACAGCACCAATGTCCCCTCATGTTGCAGCCTCCACAATGGCTTCCGCTAGCTGCGCAACATCGCGGAAGGCCGTCGTGGCATCACATGTCGCCACTCGCCGTAGCCCCCCTCCCAGCAGCCCGCGGTCGCTTGCAACAACGGGGATGCTGCGGTGGGCCTTGCATCATCACCTCAACCACACGTCTATGGCAATCTATTACCAGTTGCAGCAAAGAGGGATATTTGTGGCTAGACTTGAAGCACTCAGTCACTGGCATGCAACAATGCCGACTCGTCTTCAGCAGCGGATTCCTACACTTTGAGGTCCGACGCCACACCATTGCAACATTGGCGTGCCAGTTGATGCCCCTGTCTTGAAGCAACGATGGCATGTGGTGATGGGCGCATAGAACCCGATGCACTCTCGCCTTGCAGCACCCTCAATAGCTTCCTTGTAGCACCCAACATATCATCCACGACAGTCAAGCAGCAACGCCATGCGTGTAGATGGAAGGACTGGCATTTGGTCTCGAGGACGAGGGTGAAGCGGCAGCCTGAACCCATGATTTTGACAAGCCTGGAGAACGAGTCCACATCCAAGAACAATAAGATGCAGACCAGCTTATCAATTTTTTGCAGATGCATCCGAAACTTCAGAGTCATGAGGTGCACGCGCAGCTGCTCAGTAATCTTGTGAAGCATATGTGAACCCACAATAAAAACCAATGAATTGTGCACTTAAAATAAATATTGTGTTCGAACTTCGAACTATGTATTCTCGATACCAGCAATTTGTTATTTACATGTGATATTCATGTGTATGATGGACATGCATGGATATGCATGAATTTAAGGGTTTCAATTTGAGGAGTGTGGCCGCTGGTCAGCCAATATGAGGAGTCGTCTCGCACTGTCCGTTGACATCAGTTGTGTTGACGTTCCCCCGAAATACATGGCAAAACAAATGTTTTTTATGGCAAATTTAGTTGTCACAAGGATAGCAAATTTAGTTGTAGCGGGTGATGGCAAAACTAAAATCGCCATGGAAATGATTTGTTTGTTTGAGGGAATGCAAATCATTTGTTGCAGGTGCTGAGGGTTCTTTTTTAGAGGGAAGGTTACGAGGGTTCTTGATTTAAATTGCATTTCCGCTCCTTTAATGCGTTGGTCCCACCACCACCACCACCACCAGCCCGAAGCCTATAAATCCCAGTCCCAAATCGGCACTTGTCCCCGATCCCAAACCCAATCCCCAGTCAAAAAATCGGCGAACGCCGATGACGGCGACGAGGACGTGTGCGGCGGCCAGAAGCTGCAATCGTTGGCCCCTGAAGAGTATCCCTGCGTGAGGCGGTTCCGTCACCGGCGTCTCCTCACCTTTCTCTGGCTCCAAGGCTACGGCTCTACCTTCATCGCGTATACACCCGCCGCCCGTCCTTTGCGTCGCCAGTGGTTTGATCCACCTTGCTTACTCGCTGATCATCGGATGCAGGATGCTGAAGCAGACGAACGCCTACTTTTGCGTGATCCATCTGGTGCGCCTGGTGTCCCAGGGCCAGTGGACCGAAGCCTTGGATTACATCCTCCCTCGCTTCCTGCCGCTGGAGCCCCGTTGGACGCCCAGCCTCGAGGCCATGGTCCTCGTCAAGTTTCTTCGCGTGCACCGTTTATTCCAATCAGAAGTAGCCAGGTATCCAGATTCTGGAGTACTACTTTCATATCCCATTTTCTCGCAGCATACACATCAAACAAATTTCCTTAGTCATAGTCCCCATCGAATCAGCAAGTTTTGCTGTTCATATCGAATGTTATCTGGACTTCTGGAGTACGATATTCATATCCCCTTCTGCCTGTTCCTATGGGAAATTGGAAATCAGTAAGTTCTCTCGGGACTGGAGACCTATGTGGACTAGAGCAGCACAGATCGTCCAGGACTTGGCTAACATGACTCCAGAATTCAAAGATAGGCTGCTACTGCCGGATGGTCCGATGGGTCCGCAGAACGTACTCCCCATCGGCTTCGGGTATGCACGCAAACACGCCGACAGTGCATCGCCAATTCGCTATCAAGTGGTGTAATCCATGATCAGCTGCAACTTACTAATAAACTTACTAATCAATTTCATTTGATTGTTTGGATCTGCCCGGGTCAGCTTTGCTCCTTTCCAGCGCAGGCGGCACGTCAAGAAATTTATCCGTCCTACCAGCAAGCATGCACGTGAAGAACATTCCCGTCGGATAGCTAATATCTATGTTGACAAGAGGATGAGGTAATATTACAATAATTGTATCTCGATTCGACCAGGATGCATGCCATTTCTCATTTCTTGGTACGCCTCGTCTCTCATACATGGTCGTTGGTTGGTCTTTCCAGCCTGCCTTCTTCCATCCACTGCAGCCAGGAGTTCTCACTTTGTATACTTCATTCATCGCTACGTTCTCTGTTCTCTCTCTGCAACCTTTTTTCCATCAAGCAATAAGTATCCTTTTTAAATCTCATTTGCAGAAACCTTAGCTAAGGCGCGGGATGACTGGTTTAAGAGGATTTTTGGGGCGACTTATCTCTGGTTTCACTTGGTATAAGCACTGAATGTTGGGCTTAGCCTTCTGTTCATTAGTAGTCCCTCTGTCCGGAAATACTTGTCGGAGAAATAGATATATCTAGATGTATCATGTATGTTATGGTCTCTGTAGAGCCCCCACTGTTCTCCTTGTTTCTAAATTCCACTCGCATCAATTCTTTGCAACCCATTAAGCTGCATCTTTTTCATAGGACTGTTATCAAACAACATCTGAATGCATGTTACCGACTAGCCAGAAAAAAAACTAAGGGCTGGTTGGCATGCGCAGCAGCAAGGCAAATTTCAACAATTTTCTAAATTGAAGTTGTAAATTCGCTCTCCGCGCTACTGTAGTCCTGTTGATTAAGGTACTAGTATTGCCATAATAATGAAATTGATTTTGCTGAGAGAGAAAGGATTACGTAGCTACCACTGTGCTAAAAGAAACTACTCCCTACGTTTCAGTTTACAAGTCCGGTGCGTATACATAGGTTGCCAATTTTATCACCCTAATATAAACTATATAACACAAAAATTATACCGTTTGAAAATAGAACATCTGAAGTTTATATTGGTATATTTTTTGTAATATATGACTTGTATTAGGCTGATCAAATTGACGACCTAGGAGTACATGCATGCCCTGTAAACTGATAGAGAGGGAGTAGAGAAACAAATTGTGTACAGGCACTGTCTAAATTTGCAATCAACTCGTACTTCAGTTCCCTTTAGTAATTCCACTTTTCCAATGAATAACAATATTTGTTCAATGCTGGCACATTTTACTGGTATCTGTTGGAAATAACCACGCTGTCCGTTTCTGGTTTGGGCTGGAAGAATCAACCGACTGGATTATGCATTAGGCTAGCTCTAGCTCTTTATATACTCGTGTAACCTACCCCTGTAATAACCTAGATCAAAGCAATAACAAATCCCAGGAGCGACACGCTACTGTTGCGATCCATCAGCGTCTTGTGTTCACGTGTTGTGCTAGTCTAGATTGATCAAGCAAACCCGGCGGATTGCAGGTATACGTACGTGTACGTGTATGTGTGCTGTGGCCAGAGAAGAACCGATCCACCTGCCTTTGTGCGTGCTTTGCTGTGTTGCACCTGTGTACGTGTTGGCCAAAAGTATCGGCCGGCTAGAACGCATCGAGCAGCAGGTTGTGTACTTACCTCTCTGGCGGAAGCTACTCGTCGGCGTCATATTTTACGGGACCAGTGCCAACAATTGGTATCAAAGCTTTGGTGTATTGACGTATTCTTGGAAAGCAATCGAAGGATCATGTTGAACACAGGCAAGGAGATCGTGACGGCGGCAGCGGGAGCACCGATGCCGATGGTGGGGGGATCACAATTCCCCCGTCTGGATCGATGGGACTACGCACTATGGGCGATGAACATGGAGGTTGCGATGGAGGGAGCTGAGTACTGGGAAGACGGCGACCCCGACGCGGCGATGTACCGGAAGGATCGTCAGGCGTTAACGGCGATCTACTCCGCCTGCCAAAGGATGTGCTCCAACCCCTCGTCGGAAAGAACTCGGCCAAGGAGGCATGGGAGACCATCAAGATTCTGCACCAGGGTCATGACCGTGTCAAGGAAGCACACCTTCAGTCCCTGATGAGAAGCTACGAGTGCCTGAAGATGGATGAAAGTCAGACGGTTGATCAGTTTGCCTCCCGTCTCAAGACCCTCGTCAACGGCATACGCGACTATGGTTCAACCCTTGAGGAAGTTGCGATCATCCGATGATTTTTGCGCGCCGCGCCGGCACACTACATCCAAATCATCGCGTCGATCGAACAATGTCTCGACCTGAATACTCTCACGGTCGAGGATCTCATCGGAAGGTTCAAGGCCCACGACGAGAGAATTTGTCTCAGTTTTGGCGACGCAGAGGCGAGTGAGCACCTGATGTTGACAAAGGCGCAATTTATCGCCCTGTCGAAAGAAAAGCAAGGCGGATCCACGAGCAGCGGCAAGAAGGGGAAGGGGAAGCAGCGCTCGGCGAGAAAGAACTTTGCCGACTCGGACGACAAAGATGTGCCTGCACCACCGAGGAGGAAGTTTGACATTAGAAAAATGAGGTGTCATAAAGGTGGCCTCCTCAGATATTTCAAGGCTGACTGCGAGGATGCACCGAAGCAAAGGGCGCTCATGCCGAGGATGGAGACGACGAGGATATGATGTTGATGTGCGAGCTAGTGGACGAGGAGGATCCAGATGATCTTTGTAAGCTAGACACGGATCCGGTGAGTGCATCCACGTCAGTAAACCTAGGCGAAGTTGTGGCGCCAGAAGACCATGACCCAAGGCGTGACAGTGTGATTACGCCAGCAAACCCAGGCGAAGTTGTGGTGCCAGAAGTCCATGACGCAAGGCGCAGTGGTGTGGTCATGCTAGAAGCAAGCGAAGTCATGGCGCGAGAAGACCATGATGTACAGCGTAATGGTGTGGTCGCGCTAGAAGCAGGCGAAGAAGTGGCGCCAGAAGTCCACGACACAATGCGTGATGGTATGTTCGCGCTAGAAGACGGCGAAGACGTGTCGCCAGAAGAACACGACGCGAAGCGTGAAGTGGTTACTCCAGAAGAATGCAACATGCGGCGAGCTGCACTCGAACCAGATGAACGTGGTGCATATGTGATATTGGACAGTGCAACCGTGAGTTGTTGCGGCGGATCCGACGAGGCAAGGTCTGAGGCCGGCGGCGTTGCGTGCATCTCAACCAGCAACATGCGCAGCAGATCATGCAAGCAGGCGGTCAGCGCAATACTAGGCACGTACGCAGCAGGGTCCGCAGGCAGCAGTAGCAACAGTTCCCTCGGTAGCGGTCAACCTACTGGGTGTACGAGCTGGCCAGATGAGCCGGATGCTAGTGGCCAGTACGAGCTGCATGCAAATGCTCCACCATGGGTCGTGGACTTGTGGATGGTTTGGAAGGTGGACAATGTCCAGAAAAAGAAGATAGCAGCCCAGCTAGAAGTAATAGTACTGGAGCTAGAGTTGTTGGGAACGTAGTATTTAAAAAAAATCTACGATCACGCAAGATCTATCTAGGAGATGCATAGCAACAAGACGGGAGAGTGTGTCAACGTACCCTCGTAAACCGAAAGCGGAAGCGTTTAGTAACGCGGTTGATGTAGTGGAACGTCTTCACGATCCAACCGATCCAAGTATCGAACGTACGGCACCTCCATGTTCAGCACACGTTCAGCACGATGACATCCCTCAAGCTCTTGATCCAGTTGAGGATGAGGAAGAGTTTCGTCAGCACGACGGCGTGGCGATAGTAATGATGAAGTTACCGGTGCAGGGCTTCTCCTAAGCACTACGACGATATGACCGAGGTGTTGAACTGTGGAAGGGGGCACCGCACACGGCTAAGAGATTGTCTGTTGTGCCTTCGGGGTGCCCCCCTGCCCCCGTATATAAGGGAGAGGAGGAGGAGGCCGGCCAACAAGGGGCGCGCCAGGGGGAGGGGAGTCCTACTAGGACTCCAGTCCTAGTAGGATTCGGTCCCATCCTTTTTTCCTTCTACCGGAGGGGGGAAAAGGGGAAGGAGAGGGAGTAGGAGAAGGAAAGGGGGGTTGCGCCCCCTTCCCAAGTCCAATTCAGCCTCCTCCCTTGTGGGGGGCGCACCATCCCCTTGTGGGCTGGTCAGCCTCCCTCCTATGGCCCATAAGGCCCATATCTTTTCCCGGGGTGTTCCGGTAACCCCTCCGGTACTCCGGTATGTACCCGATACAATCCGAAACCCTTCCGGTGTCCGAATACTATCTTCCAATATATCAATATTTATCTCTCGACCATTTCGAGACTCCTCGTCATGTCCGCGATCTCATCCGGGACTGTGAACAAACTTCGGTCATCAAATCACATAACTCATAATAGAAATTGTCATTGAACGTTAAGCGTGCGGACCCTACGGGTTCGAGAACAATGTAGACATGACCGAGACACATCTCCGGTCAATAACCAATAGCGGAACCTGGATGCTCATATTGGCTCCTACATATTCTATGAAGATCTTTATCGGTCAAACCGCATAACAACATACTTTATTCCCTTTGTCATCGGTATGTTACTTTGCCGAGATTCGATCGTCGGTATTGTTGGGGAACGTAGCAGAAATTCAAAATTTTCTACGCATCACCAAGATCAATCTATGGATTAACTAGCAACGAGAGGGAGGGGAGTGCATCTTCATACCCTTGAAGATCACGATGCGGAAGCGTTACAAGAACGCGGTTGATGGAGTCGTACTCGCAGCGATTCAAATCGTGGAAGATCCGATCTAGCGCCGAACGGACGGCGCCTCCGCGTTCAACACACGTACAGCCCGGGGACGTCTCCTCCTTCCTGATCCAGAAAGGGGAGAGGAGAAGTTGAGGGAGAACTCCAGCAGCACGACGGCGTGGTGGCAATGGAGCTCGTGGTTCTCCGGCAGAGCTTCGTTAAGCACTACGGAGGAGGAGGAGGTGTATGAGGAGGGAGGGCTGCACCAGGGAAGAGCTGCGGCTGCCCTCCCACCCCTCCACTATATATAGGGGTAAGGGGAGAGGGGGTAGCGCCCTAGGGTTTCCCCTAGGGGGCGGCGGCCAAGCAGATTGGATCTCCCTAGGGAAAATCCTAGGGAGACTTGGCCCCCAAGCCAAGCAGGTGGAGGCTTGCCTCCCAAGCCAGATGGAGGCGCCCCACCTCCCCAAGTAACGTGGGAAAGGTTGTGGGGGGCGCACCACCCCTTAGTGGGCTTGTTTGCCCCTTCCCCTTTGGCCCATGAGGCCCCCCAACGCTTGCCGGGGCTCCCGAAACACCTTTCGGTCATGCTGGCCATAGCCTGGTACCCCCGGAACACTTCCGGACTCCAATACCCTTCGTCCAATATATCGATCTTCACCGCCGGACCATTCCGGAACTCCTCGTGATGTCCGGGATCTCATCCGGGACTCCGAACAACCTTCGGTAACCACATACTATTTCCCATAACAACTCTAGCGTCACCGAACCTTAAGTGTGTAGACCCTACGGGTTCGGGAACCATGCAGACATGACCGAGACACCTCTCCGGCCAATAACCAATAGCGGGATCTGGATACCCATATTGGCTCCCACATGTTCCACGATGATCTCATCGGATGAACCACGATGTCGGGGATTCAATCAATCCCGTATACAATTCCCTTTGTCTATCGGCATGTTGCTTGCCCGAGATTCGATCGTCGGTATCCCAATACCTCGTTCAATCTTGTTACCGGCAAGTCTCTTTACTCGTTCCGTAACGCATGATCCCGTGGCTAACTCCTTAGTCACATTGAGCTCATTATGATGATGCATTACCGAGTGGGCCCAGAGATACCTCTCCGTCATACGGAGTGACAAATCCGAGTCTCGATTCTTACCAACCCAACAGACACTTTCGGAGATACCTGTAGTGTACCTTTATAGCCACCCAGTTACGTTGTGACATTTGGTACACCCAAAGCATTCCTACGGTATCCGGGAGTTGCACAATCTCATGGTCTAAGGAAATGATACTTGACATTAGAAAAGCTCTTAGCAAACGAACTACACGATCTTGTGCTATGCTTAGGATTGGGTCTTGTCCATCACATCATTCTCCTAATGATGTGATCCCGTTATCAACGACATCCAATGTCCATGGTCAGGAAACCCATAACCATCTATTGATCAACGAGCTAGTCAACTAGAGGCTTACTAGGGACATGTTATGGTCTATGTATTCACACATGTATTATGGTTTCCAGTTAATACAATTATAGCATGAACAATAGACAATTATCATGAACAAGGAAATACAATAATAACCATTCTATTATTGCCTCTAGGGCATATTTCCAACATTCTCCCACTTGCACTAGAGTCAATAATCTAGTTCACATCACTATGTGATTGTAATGAATCCAACACACATGGGGTTTGTTCATATCTCGCTTGTGAGAGAGGTTATTAGTCAACGGGTCTGAACCTTTCAGATCCGTGTGTGCTTTACAAATCTCTATGTCATCTTGTAGATGCAGCTACCACGCGCTACTTGGAGCTATTCCAAATAACTGCTCTACTATACGAATCCGGTTTACTACTCAGAGTCATCCGGATTAGTGTCAAAGTTTGCATCGACGTAACCCTTTACTACGAACTCTTTTACCACCTCCATAATCGAGAAAATTCCTTAGTCCACTAGTTACTAAGGATAAGTTCGACCGCTGCCATGTGATCCATTCCTGGATCACTATTGTACCCCTTGACTGACTCATGGCAAGGCACACTTCAGGTGCGGCACACAGCATAGCATACTATAGAGACTATGTCTAAAGCATAGGGGACGACCTTCGTCCTTTCTCTCTCTTCTGCCGTGGTCAGGTCTTGAGTCTTACTCAATACTCACACCTTGTAACACAGCCAAGAACTCCTTCTTTGCTGATATATTTTGAACTCCTTCAAAATCTTGTCACGGTATGTATTCATCTGAAAGTACTATTAAGCGTTTTTGATCTATCCTTATAGATCATGATGCTCAATGTTCTAGTAGCTTAATCCAGGTTTTCCATTGAAAAACACTTTTCAAATAACCCTGTATGCTTTCCAGAAATTCTACATCATTTCTGATCAACAATATGTTAACAACATATACTCGTCAAAAATTCTATAGTGCTCCCACTCACTTCTTTGGAAATACAAGTTTCTCATAAACTTTGTAAAAAACCAAAAATCTTTGATCATCTCATCAAAGCGTACATTCCAACTCCGAGATGCTTACTCCAGTCCTTAGAAGGATTGCTGGAGCTTTGCATACTTGTTAGCATCTTTCAGTATTGACAAAACCTTCTGGTTGTATCACATACAACCTTTCCTCAAGAAAATCATCGAGGAAACAATGTTTTGACATCCCATCTACAAGATTTCATAAATAATGCAGTAACTGCTAATATAATTCCAACAGACTCTTAGCATCGCTACGAGTGAGAAAGTCTCATCGTAGTCAACTCCTTGAACTTGTCGGAAAACATCTTAACGGCAAGTCGAACTTTCTTAATGGTGACACTTACCATCATTGTCCGTCTTCCTTTTAAAATCCATCTGCACTCAACAGCCTTACGACCATCAAGTAGTTCTTCCAAAGTCTATACTTTGTTTTTATACATGGATCCTCTCTCGGATTTTATGGCCTCGAGCCATTCGTCAGAATCTGGGCCCACCATCGTTTCTCCATAGCTCTTAGATTCATTGTTGTCTAGCAACATGAGTTCCAAGATAGGATTACGTACCACTCTGAAGTAGTACGCATCCTTGTCGTCCTATGAGGTTTGGTAGTGACTTGATCCGAAGTTTCATGATCACTATCATAAGCTTCCACTTCAATTGGTGTAGGTGCCACAGGAACAACTTCTTGTGCCCTGCTACACACTAGTTGAAGTGACGGTTCAATAACCTCATCAAGTCTCCACCATCCTCCCACTCAATTCTTTCGAGAGAAACTTTTCCTCGAGAAAGGACCCGTTTCTAGAAACAATCACTTTTGCTTCCAGATCTGAAATAGGAGGTATACCCAACTGTTTTGGGTATTCTATGAAGATGCATTTATCCGCTTTGGGTTCGAGCTTATCAGCCTGAAACTTTTTTTACATAAGCGTCGCAGCCCCAAACTTTTAAGAAACGACAGCTTAGGTTTCTCTAAACCATAGTTCATACGGTGTCGTCTCAACGGAATTGCGTGGTGCCCTATTTAAAGTGAATGCGGTTGTCTCTAATGCCTAGCCCATAAACGATAGCGGTAATTCGATAAGAGACATCATGGTATGCACCATATCCAATAGGGTGCAGTTATGATGTTCGGACACACCATCACACTATGGTGTTCCAGGCAGTATTAGTTGTGAAACAATTTCCACAATGTCTTAATTGTGTGCCAAACTCGTAACTCAGATATTAATCTCTATGATCATATCACAGACATTTTATCCTCTTGTCACGACGATCTTCAACTTCACCCTGAAATTACTTGAACCTTTCAATAATTCAGACTTGTGTTTCATCAAGTAAATATACTCAGCATCTACTCAAATCATCTGTGAAGTAAGAACATAACGATATCCACTGCATGCCTCAGCACTCATTGGACTGCACACATCAAAATGTATTACTTCCAACAAGTTGCTTTCTTGTTCCATCTTACTGAAAACGAGGCCTTTCAGTCATCTTGCCCATGTGGTATGATTTGCATGTCTCAAGTGATTCAAAATCAAGTGAGTCCAAACGATCCATCTGTGTGGACTTTCTTCATGCATATATACTAGTAGACATGGTTCGCATGTCTCAATCTTTTCAAAAACGAGTGAGTCCAAAGATCCATCAACATGGAGCTTCTTCATGCGTTTTATACCAATATGACTCAAGTGGCAGTGCCTCAAGTATGTGGTACTATCATTACTATCTTATATCTTTTGGCATGAACATGTGTATCACTACGATCAAGATTCAATAAACCATTCATTTTAGGTGCAAGACCATTGAAGTTATTATTCAAATAGACAGAGTAACCATTATTCTCCTTAAATGAATAACCGTATTGCGATAAACATAATCCAATCATGTCTATGCTCAACGTAAAC
This sequence comes from Triticum aestivum, assembly GCF_018294505.1. Taxonomy (NCBI): domain Eukaryota; kingdom Viridiplantae; phylum Streptophyta; class Magnoliopsida; order Poales; family Poaceae; genus Triticum; species Triticum aestivum. The sequence continues at coordinate 588,206,085 of NC_057802.1, read as the reverse complement.
ACCAAATAAAAATTATTTAGGTTTAGCACCAATCTCGATGGTAGAGGGAGCATGCGATGCTTGATCAGATCAACCTTGGAAACACTTCCAACACATATCGTCATCTCACCTTTAGCTAGTCTCCGTTTATTCCGTAGCCTTTTATTTCGAGTTACCAACACTTAGCAACCAAACCGGTATCTAATACCCTGGTGCTACTAGGAGTACTAGTAAAGTACACATTAATATAATGTATATCCAATACACTTCTGTCGACCTTGTCTGCCTTCTCATCTACCAAGTATCTAGGGTAGTTCTGCTTCAGTGACCGTTCCCCTCATTACAGAAGCACTTAGTCTCGGGTTTGGGTTCAACCTTGGGTTTCTTCACTAGAGCAGCAACAGATTTGCCGTTTCATGAAGTATCCCTTCTTTCCCTTGCCCTTCTTGAAACTAGTGGTTTTACTAACCATCAACAATTGATGCTCCTACTTGATTTCTACTTTCGCGGTGTCAAACATCGCGAGTTGCTCAAGGATCATCATGTCTATCCCTGATATGTTATAGTTCATCACGAAGCTCTAATAGCTTGGTGGCAGTGACTATGGAGAACCATCACTATCTCATCTGGAAGATTAACTCCCACTCGATTCAAGCGATTGTAGTACTCAGACAATCTGAGCACATGCTCAACTATTGAGCTTTTCTCCCTTAGTTTGCAGGCTTAAGAAACTTGTCAGAGGTCTCATACCTCTTGACGTGGGCACTAGTCTGAAATCCCAATTTCAGTCTTTGGAACATCTCATATGTTCTGCGACGTTTCAAAAACGTCTTTGGTGCCACAATTTTAAACCGTTAGCATTACGCACTGAACTATCATGTAGTCATCAAAACGTGTATGTCAGATGTTTTGCAACATCTACAGACGACGCTCGAGGTTCAGCACACCGAGCGGTGCATTAAGGACATAAGCCTTCTGTGCAGCAATGAGGACAATCCTCAGTTTACGGACCCAGTCCGCATAATTGCTACTATCAGCATTCAACTAAATTTTCTCTAGGAACATATCTTAAACAGTAGAACTAAAGCGTAAGCTACGACATAATTTGCAAAGACCTTTTGACTATGTTCATGATAATTAAGTTCATCTAATTATTTAATGAACTCCCACTCAGACAGACATCCCTCTAGTCATCTAAGTGATACATGATCCGAGTTAACTAGGCCGTGTGCGATCATCACGTGAGACGGACTAGTCATCATCGGTGAACATCTCCATGTTGATCGTATCTACTATACGACTCATGTTCGACCTTTCGGTCTCTTGTGTTCCGAGGCCATGTCTGTACATGCTAGGCTCGTCAAGTCAACCTAAGTGTTTCGCATGTGTAAATTTGGCTTACACCCGTTGTATGCGAACGTTAGAATCTATCACACCCGATCATCACGTGGTGCTTCGAAACAACGAACCTTCGCAACGGTGCACAGTTAGGGGGGACACATCTCTTGAAATTTTAGTGAGGGATCATCTTATTTATGCTACCGTCGTTCTAAGCAAATAAGATGTAAACATGACAAACATCACATGCAAATCATAAAGTGACATGATATGGCCAATATCATCTTGCGCCTTTTGATCTCCATCTTCGAGGCGCGGCATGATTACCTTCGTCACCGGCATGACACCATGATCTCCATCATCGTGTCTTCATGAAGTTGTCTCGCCAACTATTACTTCTACCACTATGGCTAACGGTTAGCAATAAAGTAAAGTAATTACATGGCGTTTTTCATTGACACGCAGGTCATACAATAAATTAAGACAACTCCTATGGCTCCTGCCGGTTGTCATACTCATCGACATGCAAGTCGTGATTCCTATTACAAGAACATGATCAATCTCTTACATCACATATATATAATTCATCACATCCTTTTGGCCATATCACATCACATAGCATACCCTGCAAAAACAAGTTAGACGTCCTCTAATTGTTGTTGCATGTTTTACGTGGCTGCTATGTGTTTCTAGCAAGAACGTTTCTTACCTACGCAAAAGCCACAACGGTGATATGCCAATTGCTATTTACCCTTCATAAGGACCCTCTTCATCGAATCCGATCCGACTAAAGTGGGAGAGACAGACACCCGCTAGCCACCTTATGCATCAAGTGCATGTCAGTCGGTGGAACCTGTCTCACGTAAGAGTACGTGTAAGGTCGGTCCGGGCCGCTTCATCCCACAATGCCTCCGAATCAAGATAAGACTTGTAACGGTAAGCAAATTGAACAAATCATCGCCCACAACTACTTTGTGTTCTACTCGTGCATAGAATCTACGCATAGACCTAGCTCATGATGCCACTGTTGGGGAACGTAGCAGAAATTCAAAATTTTCTACGCATCACCAAGATCAATCTATGGATTAACTAGCAACGAGAGAGAGGGGAGTGCATCTTCATACCCTTGAAGATCGCGATGCGGAAGCGTTACAAGAACGCGGTTGATGGAGTCGTACTCGCAGCGATTCAAATCACGGAAGATCCGATCTAGCGCCGAACGGACGGCGCCTCCGCGTTCAACACACGTACAGCCCGGGGACATCTCCTCCTTCTTGATCCAGCAAGGGGAGAGGAGAAGTTGAGGGAGAACTCCAGCAGCACGACGGCGTGGTGGCAATGGAGCTCGTGGTTCTCCGGTAGAGCTTCGCTAAGCACTACGGAGGAGGAGGAGGAGGTGTATGAGGAGGGAGGGCTGCACCAGGGAAGAGGTGCGGCTGCCCTCCCACCCCTCCACTATATATAGGGGCAAGGGGAGAGGGGGAGGCGCCCTAGGGTTTCCCCTAGGGGGCGGCGGCCAAGCAGATTGGATCTCCCTAGGGAAAATCCTAGGGAGACTTGCCCCCGAAGCCAAGCAGGTGGAGGCTTGCCTCCCAAGCCAGGTGGAGGCGCCCCACCTCCCCAAGTAACGTGGGAAAGGGTGTGGGGGGCGCACCACCCCTTAGTGGGCTGGTTTGCCCCTTCCCCTTTGGCCCATGAGGCCCCCCAACGCTTGCCGGGGCTCCCGAAACACCTTTCGGTCATGCCGGCCATAGCCTGGTACCCCCGGAACACTTCCGGACTCCAATACCCTTCGTCCAATATATCGATCTTCACCGCCGGACCATTCCGGAACTCCTCGTGATGTCCGGGATCTCATCCGGGACTCCGAACAACCTTCGGTAACCACATACTATTTCCCATAACAACTCTAGCGTCACCGAACCTTAAGTGTGTAGACCCTACGGGTTCGGGAACCATGCAGACATGACCGAGACACCTCTCCGGCCAATAACCAATAGCGGGATCTGGATACCCATATTGGCTCCCACATGTTCCACGATGATCTCATCGGATGAACCACGATGTCGGGGATTCAATCAATCCCATATACAATTCCCTTTGTCTATCGGCATGTTGCTTGCCCGGGATTCGATCGTCGGTATCCCAATACCTCGTTCAATCTTGTTACCGGCAAGTCTCTTTACTCATTCCGTAATGCATGATCCCGTGGCTAACTCCTTAGTCACATTGAGCTCATTATGATGATGCATTACCGAGTGGGCCCAGAGATACCTCTCCGTCATACGGAGTGACAAATCCTAGTCTCGATTTGTACCAACCCAACAGACACTTTCGGAGATACCTGTAGTGTACCTTTATAGCCACCCAGTTACATTGTGACGTTTGGTACACCCAAAGCATTCTACGGTATCCGGGAGTTGCACAATCTCTTGGTCTAAGGAAATGATACTTGACATTAGAAAAGCTCTTAGCAAACGAACTACACGATCTTGTGCTATGCTTAGGATTGGGTCTTGTCCATCACATCATTCTCCTAATGATGTGATCCCGTTATCAACGACATCCAATGTCCATCGTCAGGAAACCCATAACCATCTATTGATCAACGAGCTAGTCAACTAGAGGCTTACTAGGGACATGTTGTGGTCCATGTATTCACACATGTATTACGGTTTCCAGTTAATACAATTATAGCATGAACAATAGACAATTATCATGAACAAGGAAATACAATAATAACCATTTTATTATTGCCTCTAGGGCATATTTCCAACAGGTATCATCATACCTAGTTCAATCTCGTTATCGGGAAGTCTCTTTACTCGTTCCGTAATGCATCATCCCGCAACTAACTCATTAGTTGCATTGCTTGCAAGGCTTATAGTGATGTGCATTACCGAGAGGGCCCAGAGATACCTCTCCGATACACGGAGTGACAAATCCTAATCTCGATCTATGCCAACCCAACAAACACCTTCGGATACACCTGTAGAGCATCTTTATAATCACCCAGTTACATTGTGACGTTTGATAGCACACAAGGTGTTCCTCCGGTATTCGGGAGTTGCATAATCTTATAGTCAGAGGAATATGTATAAGTCATGAAGAAAGCAATAGCAATAAAACTAAACGATCATTATGCTAAGCTAACTGATGGGTCTTGTCCATCACATCATTCTCTAATGATGTGATCCCGTTTATCAAATGACAACACATGTCTATGGTCAGGAAACTTAACCATCTTTGATTGACGAGCTAGTCAAGTAGAGGCATGCTATAGGGACATTCTGTGTTGTCTATGTATTCACACATGTACTAAGTGTCCGGTTAATACAAATCTAGAATGAATAATAAACATTTATCATGATATAAGGAAATATAAATAACAACTTTATTATTGCCTCTAGGGCATATTTCCTCCAGTCTCCCACCTGCACTAGAGTCAATAATCTAGTTCACATCGTCATGTGATTTAACACCAATAGTTCAAGTTCATCGAAACTGGTGAAACATGACTTACACTAAATATGCTGATCATGAATAACACGAAATATTTACAGCATGTCACTTCTTAAGTACTGGCCATGAGGGTGAAATGAGTGGGCTGGGCATAAATGACCACTATGGGACATCACTGGTGAGGGCAAGTGTAGTTCCATTAGAGGTCAACGAGATGGAGTTCCCTTCTCAAATAGGGAGTGGCAGAGCATATTCGATCGCTTAAGTTTGGTTCAGTGAGATGATCGGCAACCAACATGTACTATCTTGAACGGATGGAGTAGGATCATAATATATTACCATAAAAATGCTTGCACGCGCAGCAAGAATGACTATAGGCCTTTTCTGATATGTAATGTATCTGGTCTGGCAACAATGGTTGGGATAACAACCATCGATAATGCTCGCTTGTACGTTGGATGCCCGGCCCTGGTGCGAAGACACAGATGACACATAAAATTCTAGGTAATGGGTTAACACGCAAAGTATTCTTGAAAAGGTTCATAGATTCCTACGGGAATCTGTAGCAAAGATCCCCATTGGAGGGAAGAAACAAGAAGGGAGGGCACCGAAATCCCCACAACCACAAGTAGAGCAGCACACAAACTAGACTAATAAATTTCTCACTCGAGCCAAAAATAGAATGGGCAAGCAGCACTCCCTCAGAACTAAAATTTAGGAGCACGCGTGAACCGACCCAGCTCTCTACCAGGCCAAGAAAGCAACAACGACGCAAAAATGCTAAACCCCAGCATGAATTACAGGACAAATGAGCAGTGCTATTGCCTTAATTACCTAACACAGGTTTTGAGGATGCTCTACCTCCGGCGGTGGGAGGGAAGGTGTGCTTTAGGCTTTAGATGAGATAAAGCTTCTTAGATGGGGGCGGCGTAACCGGGGAAAGGGAAAGGTGAGCATTAGCGTAAGAATTGCGTTTACCTAAGTGAGCGGGTTGTTTTTCCTCTTTCTCCTTTGTCGTTTCCCGGCCCTCGCCCATTATTCGCTCCTTCCTTTTGCAATGTGTTGCATGTGTCGATCGAGTCCTCCATCCGTTGTTGGTTCATTTGGATGGTATAAGAATAGGATGGACAACAGAGATGCTTTTTGGTCACCAGTAATGAGCCGCCGATGTGAAATATGTATGTTGTGTGGACGGCATTGGAGTTGGGTGGGATTAACTGGAACACCATTGTTTCGTGTGTGAAGAGGATGTTGGCTATACTGGGTCCATACGCATGTTGGACTGTTTTCTTAGAATTTGTTTGTTTTTCATAGTAACACAATGCCAACTAAAAAAATCAGCAAAAAAACTCAAAAGAATCACTACCTCTGCACCGTACCGGCCATGATCTTGATGTCTGCTTATTAATTTTCGCGTGTCACACCTAGAATGGGAAACATTTCCCTATGATCGGCGGTCAAAACTTCAGCGTGTCACACCACGCCACGTTATACCTACCAATACCAGGGCACTACATGTCCTTGCGGACCCACGCACATCCCTTCATTCTCACCTTCCTTTTCCATTCCGTCGCCAGGGGCGGATTAAAGGGGAATGGGAAATGTTTCCCTTCATCGACCGTCCAAAACTTCAGTGTGTCGCGTTACATGACGTTATACCTACCCAGACCAGGGCACCACATGTCCTTGCGGGCCCACACACATCCCTTCTTTCTTTCCCTCCATTTCCAATCTATTGCCATGGATGGATTCAAGGGTAATGGAACACGTTTCTCTATGATAGACTGACCAAAAGTTCAGTTTGTCACATCAGACCATGTTGTACTTACCAATGCCAGGGTGCCACATGTCCCGCGGGGCCAACCACATCCCTTCTTTCTCTCCTTCCATTTACATTCTATCGCCGGGTACGGATTCAACAAGAATGGGAAACGTGTCGCTCTAACCAACCGGCCAAACCTTCAGAGCTCCGCGTCACACCAAATTATACCTACCAACGCCAGGGCGGCACATATCCTGACGGGCCCACGCACATCCCTTCTGTAACACTAGTTGGGCATGTAGTTGTTGGACATTATCCCGGCCATCACCATCTTCCCTTGAAGACCTCCGTCCCTCGACATCATTGGTGTCATATCTGTGCCCGCCGTTGAAGAAATGTTCCTGTGATTCACAAAGTTCGCGCGCACCATGAATGTGCCCTTCTTTTGCAAATGGTCCTTACTGACCACCTATGCATGCTCTAGCTTTAGATGTTCTAGGTCCTTCCTAGAGTGGAGGTGGCTGTTAAATCTATATTCAAGCTCCACCACCTCCTAGTGGACTCGGACATCACACCCACGTCCCTCCACACACCAATGGACGTCGTGCATGATTAGGTCTGCCATGCAACCCATATTGTTCGTGAAGTTTGTGAAGTTTAGCAACACACAGATTTGCTACGACATCGTGCTCGACTTCATAGAGTCCATGCCAGTGGTCCATGGTGGAACTACAAGCAGTGGAGCTGGCGTCGGAGAATACACAAAGAGATAGGCAGATGCCTCTCGCTCACATTAAGAGAAGATATATTGGCATGTAATCAGGAATGAATGTAAGTCGGGTTGCATGTACAAGGAACTAGAACAAGAAAAGTATACCGAGGTCGAGTCCCTTCCATGTGTACCAAACACAAGTTGTGTATATCGGTGTCGCATTGACATGTCAACTTTAACAACAGGTAGTGTACACACTACAGGATTTTGTGGGGGAAAGTGAGGAAGGTTTCAAAGAGTTGCATCACACGGACAAAAGGGAGGAAGAAAGTAATTGCTATTTATATTGAATAGATATAGTTGCTATTTCATATGTGGACATTTGGAAACTTTATTTATCTCTTGGCTAAATGATGTGGTTGGTAGTTTGAGAAGGTAATAAACTATTACTATATTTGTTCTCGAGATATTTATTTCATTTACACGATAAAGCTCGTTGAGGAAAGTACTGTTTTATTAAAAGTGTTTTTCCCATTTACTTCAGTAACTCGCGCATGCGTTGAACATGCCCTTCCCCTTCCAAAGGGACGTCAATGATAGCCTGGAAGTGCTTTAGACATAGATATTATAAGTCCTCCCCGGAGAGATGGTGGTTTTGAAGTCCATCTACTAGCTATAGGAAATGGAGTCAGAGCGGACGGGTACGTCTAGAGGCAGATCTTCGACGTCATGTATCGATAAGGTAGCACCAGCTCGGAGCACCGCAAGACTCTCGCATGCATGCAACGTCATCACTGGCGCATGATTATCAAACAGGTCCCACTAAGGCTAAAAGAGGCCCATCAGGTGGGCAGCTACTCTATGAATTCTCTGGCGCAAGGTTTCACATCTAGGAGACTGGCTGATGTCTGCCACTCACATAATTAGAATATATATAGACAACATATCGTGCAAAAGGTAAGTCGGGTTGGGTGAACATTGAATTTGAGCCAAAAATAGTAGACCTTGGCCAAGTGGCATCCATGTATCTTAAACTCAAGTAATGTATACCCGTGTTTCATTGACATATCAACTCCAGTGGCAGATAGTGTAAATGTAGGATTTTTTGGTGGAAAGTGCGGGGAAAACATCATAAAGCTCCTTAAGAGATGAATCCTCACTCCCGGAATATCAGGAAAATCTAAATATTGTACCTTGAGAGACGAATCCCCAACGCAAATGTCATGCCAAAATTTAACACTAGAACCATTTCCAAATCTACATATTTAAAAGAACTTAGAAGTAGTCAAAGAACAAATTAATCCCTCTAGAAGAGATAAGAGACACCTCGTTTGGACAACAAAATCGGTTTAGGGGTCCCATATTTAAAATTAATAAGTTTTTTCCAGCTCTTATCCTCCAACAATATATCTCTTCCCCCATGGACATAAGCTTTCTCCAACATTTGAGTGAAAACATGAGCAACCAAATTAAAGAGAATGGGGAATAAAGATAACCTTCCTTCTGAACCCTTACCACTAATAATGTAAGGTCCATTAGTGTCAATATTCCTGACACATAAATAACCTTGAAAGAGAACCAACTTAATCCACCCAATCCACTTCTCACCAAAACCTCTTGATGCAAGAACTTCCAAAAGGAATTACCATCTTACACTATCATAGACCGTTTCATAGTCAAGCGTAAGAACAAGGGGACTATATTTAGAAGAGTGAATCTCATGATAACTTCATGTTCCATAACCACACTTTCAAATATAAATCCACCTGTATTAAATTTTTGTTTGATTAGTAGAATTCACTCGACCAAAAAAGGGGAAGACATGTTAGTCATGGCTTTAGTAAAAATCCTAACACTACAATTACTAGGACTAATAGGTCTAAAATTATGTATATTTTTAGCATTGCTCTCGTCAGGAATAAGAGTAATAATATATAAGTTATGCATAACAAGTTGTAAAGAGCCAAATTCAAAATCTCTAACAAGGGTTATTAAAGCAGGAAAGAAAGACCATCGCCTCCAATAGCACCATGATAATAAGATCTTTCAACATGGCGTTTGACGGTGCACATCGTGGATTTCTCCATCGTGTAGGTGATGAAGTGGCCGGTCATTATCCACACCATCTCCATCCGCCATGTAAGCCCGATGTCCCTCCACATCATTGGTGTAGGTGATGAAGTGGTCCACCGAGTCACTAAGCTCCGGTGCACCATGAACGTGCCCTTGTCCTAGAAAACAGTCCACAGAGACAGCCTGGACGTGCTCTAGACATAGATGTTGTAGGTCCTCCCTCGATTGCCATTGGTTGTGAATTCCATCTGCAAGTTCCATCGCCTCCTCGTGGACCCACAGGGCACGTGCACGTCCCTCCTCTACCCAATCGAAGCTGTGCTTGGTCAGTCCGCCATGGAGCCTAGGATATTCATGATCATGAAGCAGAGGAGACATGCCACAACAATTCCAAGTTGTTTGTGCAGTTTAGCAACCCGCTCTTTGATACGTCTCCAATGTATCTATAATTTTTTACTATTCCATGCTATTATGGTATCAATCATGGATGTTTCATATGCAATTATATATCATTTTTTGGGGGCTAGCCTATTAATCTAGTGCCTAGTGCGAGTCGCTATTTTTTTCTTTTCAGGAAATCAATATCAAACAGAGTCCAAACAGAGAAAAACTTTGGATTAATTTTTTCTGGACCGGAAAAGACTCTAGAAGGTTGGGGAGAAGACGTGAAGAGTCGCGAGGGAGCGACAATCTTGGGAGGCGCACCCCCAGGTTGTGGGCCCCTTGAGGCACATCTTGACCTAATTCCACCTTTATAAATTCTCAAATATTCCCCTGACATCAGAGAGCCACCTGAAACACTTTTTCCGCCGCCGCAAGTTTCTGTTCCCACGAGATCCCAGCTGGAGGCCTTCTCCGGTAGTCTGCCGGAGGGGGAATCGATCACGGAGGGGATCTACATCAACCTTACTACCATTCCTATGATGTGTGATTAGTTTACCACAGACCTAAGGGTCCATAGATAGTAACTAGATGTCTTCTTCTCTCTCTTTGATCTACAAAACAATGTTCTCCTTGATGTTCTTGGAGATCTATTTAATTTAATGACTTTTTGCGGTGTGTTTGTTGGGATCCGATGAATTGTGAGTTTATGATCAGATTATCCATGAATATTATTTGAGTTTCCTCTGAACTCTTTTATGCATGATTGTAATAGTTTTCTATTTCTCTCTGATCTGTTAATTTGGTTTGGCCAACTAGATTGGTTTTTCTTGCAATGGGAGTGGTGCTTTGTGATGGATTCGATCTTGCGGTGCTCAATCCCAGTGACAGAAGGGGACATGACACGTATTTGTATCATTGCCATTAAGGATAAAAAGATGGGGTTTATTCATGCCTCAGTTTACTTTGTCTACATCATGTCATCTTGCTTAAGGCATTACTCCGTTCTTTATGAACTCAATACTCTAGATGCATGTTGGATAGCGGTCGATGTGTGAAGTAATAGTAGTAGATGCAGAATTGTTTTGATCTACTTGTCTCAGACGTGACGCCTATATACATGATCGTTGCCTGGGATATCGCCACGATTATTTGTTTTTCTGTCAACTAGCATAGTGGGCCTCTTGATGCGTGGGCTAGAATTGCATAAGTTTTTTAACGATAACATATTATTTGATTTGTTTAAAGAGAAAATGGAAGAAAATGTAATATGTTTACAAATGTAAGATTTGTACAAACATAGTTCTTTCTTAGGTATGGTACATTTTTTTATGAAGATATGTTATCCATTAATCACCTTAGGTCTAATTATGCATGTCGTACTAACCATCTTCTTTATGATTTTCGAGGGAATCATCATTAACATGACCTAAGTGATACTCATGTTGCACTATTCAAAATAGTATAGTTCTATAGACATATGAATTGTTATCTTAAATGAGATATGACAATAGAGAAATATCTTCAATCAATTTTTACTTGTGGATAAATGTTGTACTAATTATAGAAACACACCATATCGTGACTATATGTGTCAGTTTCTTTTTAGGCCAAAACTTAATAATTACTGGTTGTAAACATCGACAAATTGTGCTATGTGGGATATTTCTAGACCGGTTGTTCGTTTTCCAGTTAATCGGCTTATGGGTAAAACTTACGATAACTATCAACCACACTAAGCTCTAACCCGAAGACCAGACACTACATACTTCCGTGTTTTCTAAGAAGGACAAAAATAAGTTGTTATATAATCATTAGTGTCTTACCATGTAAGTATCGCATTAAACCATTATATATAAAATTACACAGCATCTGGAAGACATAGCGTGTGTGCGAAAAGCATCTCGTGTCGCGCCGTAATAAGGAGCACATGTAAAGTCTAGAGACATGCAATGTAGAAAACACAGCAGGGAACTAAATAATGTACCTCATATTAAACTGCTATTATGTATTCAACGGCCTTCCAGTATACGTCTTTTCATATGTCCCATCAACATAATCACACACTATTTATCATACAGAGGCAAAAAAATGAACCATACAAAACTATGCCTGTGAAATAAGTTGTTACATAATTGGTAGTGTCTTAACATGTAGTTATCGCATTAAAACATTTTATATAAAATTATGCAGCATCTGGAAGACATAACGTGTACACAAAAAGCATCTCGTGTGGCGTGGTAATAGGTAACACTTGTAAAGTCTAGATGGCCTGCAATCTAGAAGACACAGTAGGGAACTAAAAATGTATCTCATATTCAACAGCTATGGTGTATTCAATGGCCTTCCAATATACACCTATACATATGTGCTATCAATATAATAGCACACTATATTTAGCAGACAAAGGCAAACAAAAAAAAGAACCATACAAAACTATGCCTGTGAAATTCTGAGATAACTATTAAATAATTGATAGATTACATACAGATCTGCACTTGTCTGAAAATCATGACCCGTTCTGCAAAAGGAGGTAAGAGAAAAACTAAATCATTCACTAAAGAGCATCTAGCAAAACATTTCACAATTTAGAACCATACATCATACATTCTGTCAAGAAGTTGGTACAGAATATGATAACCAACTTACTGAAGCATTATTGTTATTTGCAGTCATGTTATCTCGAGCTTATTATTTTTGTTAGCTCATGGGGTTGACTCCGGAAAATAATTTGCTCAAGAGTTGTAGACGAAACTAAAAGAAGTTCACAACCCTTCCTTGGTATTTTTTAGATTTTTTTGTGGCGCTAATTCTAGGAAATAAAGAGTGTGGTATGCATATAAATAAAACCACATTGAAATTCTTTGAGAGCCTTTTGCACATGCTACTCTATGCAGGGAAGAGAAACGCTAGTGAAAACATATAAATTATGTGAGACCCACATATATTGTAATTTCTGCTTGGAACCTGCATTTCCTTTCTCTTTTTAAACACACTAAAAGCATTTATTTTCCGAATTTATTTAACTATTTTAGTCAACTAACATTTTGCTAAGTACACAGACACTAACACTTTTATTTATTTTTGTAAACATTTCTTTTCAAATAGCCACATGTCGCGTGCTAGGCGTTTCCTCTGGATTTCTGGTTTCTTTTTATGAATGTGTTTTCAGGTTTATATGGTTTTTTTTTTGGTTTTTCTATATTTTCTTTGTTTTCAAGAAAAATAATTGCATACAATAAAAAGAAGCAAATATGTGCTTCCTGTTGGAAGAAAGTTTGTGCTTCTACCATGAGAAGCACCACATGTGCTTCTACGGGAAGAGCACAAAGCACAACTGTGTTTCCCCCCGAAAAAAAACACATTTTGTGCAAAGAAAAAACTGCAACGGTGCTTCCTGGCTCCTTTTTTGTTCTGTTTTTTTTTCATTATTCGCTTTTGGTTTATAGTTCTGTTTTTTCGGTTTTGTTTTCCCTATAGTTTTATTATTATTTTGTTTTCTCTTTTGATTTCCGGTTTTCTTTTGGAGAAAAAGTTCATTGAAATCTATTATCATAGGATCTTCTTTCCAAGATCGCGACAAAAGAAATCCAACAGTGAAAATGGTTCGATCTTTGGACGGACAGTTCAAAGACATAAAACTTTTTAAATCAACGGATCTAGAAAAAATGGAAAACTCGCAGGTTACAAATAGTGGCGCTCATGTAGGCGGCACTTGTGTGCACATGAGAATGTAGGGAGTAACCTTTGCAAACTGTAGCAAGATGGGCCTGTCCAGTTCCGGGTTCTGCTAATTTTTTTGCTCCTTTGTGGTTTTTTCTTTCGGTTTTTAGTACCCTTTTCTTTTATTTTTAAAAAAATTTCCTTAAAAAATGTTAAATAATTTTCAAAATTATGTAAAATTTTCAAAGATTTTCCAATTTCTCAACAGTTACTGAAATTTGGAACATTTATTAAAATGAGGAAAGAAACAAAAGAAATAAAGAAATGAAAAAAGGAAACAAAAATAGAAATCACGCCAGCCTGATCCATGGCATAGGGACGAGGCCCAAGATGATGTATTTAGGAAGAGCACGACACCCACGGGCGCCGCCATGGCTGGCTCCAAACGCGAAACTTTCACTCAAAAACTCACCAGAGCCACCAGGAGGCGCCCCGGTCATCACCACAACAAGGGCAAACGCATCCTCATTAGATCTGGGCACCATCGGAGCAGGCCAAAGCTTCCCGTCCCTACATCCCATACCTCCTACGCGACCAAGAAGTGCAGCTGTCACTCATGGAGCCTGACGAAAAGCCATCCGTGTAGGTGTATCCCTCCATCCAATGCCGCAGTCATGAAATCCTCAGACAAACTCATCATTGACATCGTAACACGTAGTCACCGTCCTAACCAATCCATGATACACTGCCTTAACATGAGCAATGAGTGACCAGGGCACGCGTGAGGAGCAACTAGCCTCGGTAGGGGGGGCAAGTCCAACCCCTGCACCAGTACCCAACATACGCATGTGACCATCTACCAGCCAGCACTACCGGGAGGGGTGGGCGTTGGACATCAAATCTGGCCAATCAAGATCCATATAGGAGACCCCCCCATCATATCCGGCACCTCCAACCACCAGGGGGTAGCCTTCAACATGGTGAGAGATAGACTTCGCCGTCCTGGGCACACACCAACCACCGCCAGTCCGGCACTGCCACGTTGCCCACTACACTAGCCGACGGCCATGGCGGAGCCAGACGCCCATGACCCTCGTCACCCTCGGTGCATACGCATACGGCACACCGGCACTAGATCCTTCTGGATCTGGCCGAGGACGGCCCGCACACAACCACCCGAGAAAAATGACGCCGCAACCACTGCACCACACCTGACCTCTAGAGCACCGTCGTGGCACCGCCAAACGAAGACGTCGCCATCCCGAAAACCCGCCATCGCGTGGTTGGCCCCCGTGGCAGCCCGCGCTTCCACTTCTATGGCCGTGCTGCACGCTTACCGTCACGCATTGCATTGTATATGCACACAACATCGCCATATTCAACAGCAAGGCACATAGAAACTAGATCAATAGTATCACAAAAGCTTGTGCTGTCGCATCACCGCCAGCAGTACGTGGCGCAGCTTGCAGAATCAGAAAAGGTTCACCACAACCTATATACCATACATAAGTCTTATTTATAACAACCACTTAACCTTTTTGGTGCTTGACACAGGACTTGTCACCCAAACAAACACGATTCTCCAACCACCTGGGGGTAGCCGTTACCCCAGGCCGCCAAGCACCCACCTCCTTCGGCTCCCCGCGACCTGCTCCACGACCGCCGCGGAAACCTACAACACCCGTCGGCCACGCGCCCGCGGGAGAAGACCGTCACCGCCAACACGGTGCCACCGGGTAGGCACCACTGCCACCACGCCGCAACTTCACCCACCCAGAAGCCATGTAGGAAGCCGCCAATCCCAGCCCTATCCACCCTATAGCCCGTACCATCCACATGGCGAGAGATAGACCTCGCCGTCCTGGGCACACACCAACCACCGCCAGTCCGCCACTGCCACGTTGCCCACTACCCTAGCCGATAGCCATGGCGGAGCCAGACGCGCGTGACCCTCGTCGCCCTCGGCCAATACGCATACAGAACCCCGGCAATAGATCCTTACGCATCTGGTCGAGGACGGCCCGCACACAACCACCCGAGAAAAATGACGTCGCAGCCGCCGCACCACACCTGAGCTCCAGAGCACCGCCGTGGCGCCGCCAAACGAAGACGTCGCCACCCCGCACATGCGCCATCGCGTGGTTGGCCCCTGTGGCAGCCCGACGCTTCCACTTCTATGGCCGTGCCGCACGCCTGCCGTCATGCATTGCACTGTAGATGCACACAACATCACCATAATCAACAGCAAGGCAAATAGAAACTAGATCATGCAATAATATCACAAAAGCTTGTGCTGTCGCATCACCACCAGCAGTACGTGGCGCAGCTTGGAGAATCAGAAAAGGTTCACCACAACCTATTTACCATACATAGGTCTTATTTATAACAACCACTTAACCTTTTTGGTGCTTGACATAGGACTAGTCACTCAAACAAACACGGTTCTCTGTCTGGGACTGGGTAAACCGAAGATGAAACACACAACCTATATACTTGCACACCATCACTTATTCACCGTTGCGACGATGAACCGCACCACATGGGACATTCATATGTTTTGCTATTCACCACTCCACCAGAACAGGCACTAGCTATAGAACCCTAAGCTTGGTAAGGAAGGACGCACAAAATTCCAGGAAGAGGAGCTGAGGTCCAGTAACTCTCTGCATATCTAGCAGGTACTTGTCATCCCTGGTCTTGTAAAGCTGGAGAAAAAATAAATTAAAGTTAGAACCAAATAGACAGTATATACAGTACCATGCTGGCGAATTGTAATTTCTAACACCAACACTGTGCAGCTTTAAAACATGGGAAGTTATTCCATGATTCAGTCGACAATTGTTGTTGGCAATAACAGACACATGCAAGACATAATAATGGTCACTTGGTAACAATTATGAATCAAATATATTGGCTCCAGCAAAATCAGTATTTTATCTAGTGACGCCACTGTGAAGGCGATATTGAGTAGAAAATCCCTTTTTTTGTTATTGCAAAAAACCATTAGTAGTAGAAGGTGTTGCAGACCTGAAATTCAAACTTGATCACCGCAGGTAGCCTCCTATTAACATCACCATTATCCATGATAGTAGAGTCATCAACAAAGCTGTGGTTGGCATCTAACCACATATCACTGACCTGAGGAAACCCAGGGAACCCCCACCTGCATTTCATGTTGTACTCCACATTCTTCTTCCAACGGACATTTAATTCCTTAAGTGCCTTTAGAACCTCAATCAATATCGTGCAAGGTTGAGCTCGAGACTGCTGGATAAGTGATGCATTAGCTCAACAGCTGAATGTGCAAAGCAAAGCAAAGTAAAGTGGACAGTTTGCAAGATCTGGAGCCCAAGAGCCCATTTTCTTTCAACGCGGTAATATGGCCGCAAGCCACTGCCTTGAGAATCACTACTTCCTGGAAGATAATTCCTGGTACTTGGGCTTGCTGATTCCAATAGAGTAAACTGATTAAAACTCGTATCCTAGAGAGCCATCCATTCATAAAGTTAATAGTGCTTAAACCTTTAGTGCATTAAATAGGCCACAGATGATGAAAATGTGGACTAACCATTTCTTCTTGATAGTCAACACCCAAATAGCCACTAGTAGCCCGGAACCGATTGTCCAAGAGCAAGTAATATGCAACAGTTTCCTAGAAACATATAGTATAAAGTCAGTTATGAAAACTGAAAGGACTGAACCACTGATTTTTGTTTGAATATACCTCATTTTTCAGCCTATTGCGCAACGATTCACACACATGATCTTTATTGTATCCCAGATTGGCAACATCTTGAAGTGTATCTTCGTCAATCTCTTGAAATGAACATCTAGAAAATCAACATATCATTCCCATAGAAACGATATTTGAATGCTCGATAATAAATTATTATTTTTTGATAAATAAAGAGTAGCATTGCATGGAGACTTGACGTGATACCTTTCTGAAACCAAGCGCACAACTATGGCCATTGATTTCTATTATATTATAATTGCAAATATTACATTGATATTATTCCCATAAAAGAGAGCATTTCACGACAAAATTATTGTTCTTAATTTTCCTATCATCCATTAAAAATCCTGTATATATAAGTGGATAAAGGATGAAAAGTTTTACTGTGCAGATATGATAGTCGCTTGAAATGTGAAATAGATGGCATACCATTTTGGCTTTGTTGTGCTGTGTTTGGTGGAGGCATTGCCAGGTAGCGAGGAAGGCGATCCTGAAACCATGGGTGGTCTCGAATTTCATGGATTCTGATTCTCTTCATGGGATCAACAATACGCATTCTTGGGATCAAATCCATTGCTAGATCAGATAAATGATTTGAAAGGATATAGAAACCTCCCTGTAACACCAAATAAGGGGGAGTCAAATCTCTAGAAAAAAATGAATTCTAAAGTCCAACTAATCTACATGAATTTTTTGATTTCCAGAAAAAAGTAAACACTTGTCAGATCCAACTTAATCTACAAATGTTCTGTCACACCTTTATCTTATTGAACAATTTGGGAATGTTGTCATCATCGAATGGAACCGCACCACAAAGAAGAGCATAAAGTATCACCCCACAGCTCCAAACATCAACCTCAGGTCCAGCATACAACTCACCTGAGAAAACCTATGCAGAAACACTCATTAAAGCAATTAACCCAGATGATGCGTGTGAAGAAGCATGAGGATAAGGACTCAAATAATAAAATAAGTGAATACCTCTGGTGTGGCATAGTTTAAACTCCCGCAGCTAGTCTTCAAAAAATGGCCATCATGCATCAATTTTCTTAACCCAAAGTCAGCAAGTTTCACATTATATTTGGAATCAAGTAACAGGTTTCTGGCTTTAGATCACGATGAACAACCATGTTCGTGTGGCAGCATTCAACACCAGATATAATCTGTTTAACAAAAATTTAACTGAAAAACTATTGAGATAAAACCTCAATATGCATTCAGTGAATCACAAAGAAGCCTTCAAATTACATATTCGCCTTCAGAAGGGATATACCATATCTTTATGTTTCAAAGGACAATTTAATTTAAGCACCGAGATTAAGACAATCAAGGCATGAAGAATAAGATGCCATAACAAAAGTTGATTTAATTAATGATACTAAGATAACCAAGGCATGAAAATATGAAGATGCCAAATGATACAAAAACATAACAAAGAATCGACAAAAACCAACGAGCTTAAATATAATATAGTTTGACATTTTCCATAAACCGTGTTTTTCCGGCCCCTCCCGAAAAAAAACCGTCATGGAGCAAACAATTATTGGTAAAACTTAGTCAACAAATGCAACCCAAGCAAATTGATCGCGATTTGCATAGTAAACACATGAGGAAGGTCGACAACTAGCAAGCATATCCATATATTTGATGGTCGAAATAGGAAGCTCAACATATTGTTATTCCCAAAAAATGTGTTCCTACATGGCAAGAGCAGAAAAAGCACCTGCTGGAAGATTGGACGGGCCTCATCATCCTGTAACCGCCTTTTCTCGACAATGTAGTTCAATAGGTCACCATTCTGGCAATATTCCATCACAACAAAGATATCCTTTGGTGTCTCAATGACCTCATAAATCCTGATGATATGAGGGTGAATGAAGTCAATGAACAACCTCAATATCTTGATTTCTCTATTTGCTGGAAATAATATATTAGAAAACAATAGAAGTAAAGTGTGAGACATTGAGCCTATGAAGAAAATGCATATGCAAATTCTACTAACTCGCAGCAACAACACAAGCTGAACTTTCTTCTTAACCAAAGCCAAATGTATCCTATACGAATGTACATTATCTCGTCTAATTGATTAAGTGGGAATTAGGAACACACCCACAAGTCTGACCAGCACTCTGAAAGCAGATAACTCGAAATCCTGAACAAGCAAGTCAAATGTATCCTAGACTATTGTACAAGGAGGAGGCATACCTTTCTCTTCCATTTCCACAGTATTCATTTTACGACAGTTCAGAATCTTTATAGCAACTTTGTGTCCTGTATGCTTAAGCTCTACAATCATCCCTGTTCCAAATGTGCCTGCACCTAACGTTTTGCACAGATTGTAGCTCTTCAATGCTTCATAATGTCCACCTCCTTTGGTGTTCCCATCCATTTTCACTATGCAATAACAAGAGAATAGATATATGTGATTCAGTAAAAAGATTTATAGTTGACACGCAAGTTGATTGAAACTGGTAAAACATGTATACTGATCATGAATAACATGAAATATTTACAACATGTCACTTCTTAGAGACCGGCCTTGAGTGTGAAATGAGTGGGCTGGCCATAAATGACCACTGTGGGACATGACTGGCGAGGGCAAGTGTGGTTCCAATTAAAGGTCAACAAAATGGGTGAAGTTCCCTTCTCAAATAGGGAGAGGCACAACATATTCGATTGCTGAAGTATGGTTCAGTGAGATGATCGGCAACCAACAATTACTATCTTGTACGGATCGAGTGGGATCATAATATATTACAATAAAACTGCCTGCACATGCAGCACTGAATGACTATAGGCCTTTCCTGATATGTAATGTATCAGGTCTGGCTAGGATAGTTGGGATAACAACTATCGAAAATGCTCGCTCGTGCTTTGGGTGCCCAGCCCTAGCGCGAAGACACAGATGACAAATAGAATCCTAGCTAGTGGGTTAACATGGAAAGTATTCTTAAAAAGGTTCACAAATAAATACCATGAGTCGGCACATATGTGTGATAAACATGGACGAGACATGCAAATGCAGTCATGCAACAATGAATGAGCTTTGTAGGATCTGTTGCTAGTACTACTCGTATCGGCTGAGCGGCGGCAGCTGGAGGAAGCGCTCGCGGTCAATGACCCGCCGGCGTGGCGGCACGGATCTGCGCTGCGGATCGACGGAGGGGATCGGAGGCGGCTCGAGGAAGCGCCCATGGGCGATGACCCGTGGGCGTGGCGGCACCGATCCGTGTTGCGAGTCGACGGAGGGGACCAGCGGCTGCTTGAGGAAGCGCCCGCGAACGATGACCCGCGGGCGTGGCGGCACAGATTCTTGCTGCGGATCGATGGAGGGGACCGGCGGCGGCTCGAGGAAGCGCCCACGGACGATGACCGTCGAGCGTGGTGGCACTGATCCACGCTGCGGATCGACGGAGAGGACCGGTGGCCACCACGTCCGGCCATCGGGAGGAGGGAGGGCGGCGGATCGGGGCGAGGGTCGCTCTAGTGACGGGGCGAGGGGGAGAAGAGGAGGCAGGGAGAGGAAGAGAGAATGGCGATTTTTTTACTCGGCCTCCGTGATCCCGAGTAAATATAACAAGAAGATTGGGGTTCGAGTAAAAAATTTACTCCACTAATGGTAATAATGGATTGTCTATGTGCGGTTTAGAGGAGAAAAAAGCCAAATATACTCCCTTATGCTTACGATGGGATAGGGGATCGGTTGGAGTTGCGCTAACATGAAATGTATTCTTAAAATGGTTCACAGATTAATACCTTGACTAGGCATATATGTGTGGTAAACATGGAAGAGACATGCAAGAAATGCAGTCATGCAACAATGAATGATCTAACACATGAATCTGCTAGTACTACTCAATAATTGTTCACATAAGAATTACACGTACCACGGTAGCATCAGAATCAGAATCCCCCGATTGCTTTGTAGGATCTTTTCGACCAGCAACAGAATAAGAATCCATCAATCTCTCTGTAGGATCCTTTCGACCATATATAGAGTGAATTTGGGGAAAGTGAGATCGACCCGCAATCAAGACTTTCAATTCCGAGCATGCTGAGGTGAATGTTGGTCCGGGCGATTCGTCCATCCGTTGTTGGTTCATTCGGACGGTATAGGAATAGAATGGATAATAAAGATGCTTTTCGTCGCCAGTAACGAGGCGCCGATGTGAAATATGTATGCCGTACGGCCGACATTAGATGTGGGTGGGATTAACTGGAACGCCCTTGTTTCGTGCGTGAAGAGGACGTTGACTATACTGGGTGCATACGCATGTTGGACTGTTTTCTCTGAATTTGTTTTGTTTTTTCATAGTAACACAATGCCAACTAAAAAAATCAGCAAAAAAACTAAAAAAAAAATCACTACCTCTACACCGGTCACGATCTTGATGGCTGCTTATTAATTTTCGCGTCACACCTAGAATGGGAAACGTTTCCCTATGATCGGCGGTCAAAACTTCAGCGTGTCACATAACACCACGTTATACCTACCAATGCCAGGGCACCACATGTCCTTGCGGACCCACACACATCGCTTCTTTCTCACCTTCCATTTCCATTTCGTCGCCAGGATCATATTAGAGGGGAATGGGTAACGTTTCCGTTCAACCGACCGTCCAAAACTTCAGAGTGTCGCGTTACGTGACGTTATACCTACCAACACCAGGGCGCCTCATGTCCTTGCGGGCCCACACACATGTTGGGGAACGTAGTAATTTCAAAAAAAATTCCTACGCACATGCAAGATCATGGTGATGCATAGCAACGAGAGGGGAGAGTGTCGTCTACGTACCCTCGTAGACCATAAGCGGAAGCGTTATAACAACGCGGTTGATGTAGTCGTACGTCTTCACGATCGACCGATCCTCAGCACCGAACGTACGGCACCTCCGCGTTCAGCACACGTTCAGCTCGGTGACGTCCCGCGAACTCACGATCCAGTAGAGCTTCCGGGAAGAGCTTCGTTAGCCCGACGGCGTGGTGACGGTGATGATGATGCTACCGACGCAGGGCTTCGCCTAAGCACTGCTACGATATGACCAAGATGGATTATGGTGGAGGGGAGCACCGCACATGGCTAAAAGATCAATGATCAATTGTTGTGTCTATGGGGTGCCCCCCTGCCCCCGTATATAAAGGAGCTAGGGGGGAGGCGGCCGGCCAGGAGGAGGGCGCGCCAAGGGGGGAGTCCTACTCCCACCGGGAGTAGGACTCCTCCTTTCCTAGTAGGAGTAGGAGAAGGGGGAAGGAGGAGAGTGAGGGGAAGGAAATGGGGGCGCCGCCCCCCTCCTTGTCCAATTCGGAATTGAGGGGGAGGGGGCGCGCGGACTGCCCTGGCCGCCCCTCCTCTTCTCCACTAAGGCCCAATAGGCCCATTACATCCCCCGGGGGGTTCCGGTAACCCCCCAATACTCCGGTATATGTCCGAAACCTCCCTAGACACTTCCGGTGTCCGAGCATAGTCGTCCAATATATCGATCTTTACGTCTCGACCATTTCGAGACTCCTCGTCATGTCCGTGATCATATCCGGGACTCCGAACTACCTTCGGTACATCAAAACACAAAAACTCATAATACCGATCGTCATAGAACTTTAAGCGTGCGGACCCTACGGGTTCGAGAACTAGGTAGACATGACCGAGACATGTCTCCAGTCAATAACCAATAGCGGAACCTGGATGTTCATATTGGTTCCTACATATTCTACGAAGATCTTTATCGGTCAAACCGCATAACAACATACATTGTTCCCTTTGTCATCGGTATGTTACTTGTCCGAGATTCGATCGTCGGTATCTTAATACCTAGCTCAATCTCGTTACCGGCAAGTCTCTTTACTCGTTCCGTAATGCATCATCCTGCAAATAAGTCATTAGTCACATTGCTTGCAAGGCTTATTGTGATGTGCATTACCAAGAGGGCCCAGAGATACCTCTCCGACAATCGGAGTGACAAATCCTAATCTCGATCTATGCCAACTCAACAAACACCATCGGAGACACCTGTAGAGCACCTTTATAACCACCCAGTTATGTTGTGACGTTTGGTAGCACACAAAGTGTTCTTCCAGTATTCGGGAGTTGCATAATCTCATAGTCGTAGGAACATGTATAAGTCATGGAGAAAGCAATAGCAGTAAACTAAACGATCAAGTGCTAAGCTAACGGAATGGGTCAAGTCAATCACATCATTCTCCTAATGATGTGATCCCGTTAATCAAATGATAACTCATGTCCATGGCTAGGAAACTCAACCATCTATGATTAACGAGCTAGTCAAGTAGAGGCATACTAGTGACACTATGTTTGTCTATGTATTCACACATGTATTATGTTTCCGGTTAATATAATTCTAGCATGAATAATAAACATTTATAATGATATGAGGAAATAAATAATAACTTTATTATTGCCTCTAGGGCATATTTCCTTCAACACATCCCTTATTTCTTTCCTTCCATTTCCAATATGTTGCCATGGGTGGATTCAAGGGTAATGGCACACGTTTCTCTACGATAGACCGACCAAAACTTCAGTTTGTCCTGTCAGGCCACGTTGTACTTACCAATACCAGGGTGCCACATGTCCTGCGGGCCCAACCACATACCTTCTTTCTCTCCTACCATTTCCATTCTATCGCGGGGACGGATTCAACAGGAATGGGAAATGTGTCCCTGCTACCTCTTGAGCACTGCGTTGGTTTTCCCTTGAAGAGGAAAGGGTGGTGCAGCAAAGTAGCGTAAGTATTTCCCTCAGTTTTTGAGAACCAAGGTATCAATCCAGTAGGAGGCTACGCGCGAGTCCCTCGCACCTACACAAAACAAATAACTCCTCGCAACCAACGCGATAAGGGGTTGTCAATCCCTTCACGGTCACTTACGAGAGTGAGATCTGATAGATATGATAGGATAATATTTTTGGTATTTTTGTGATAAAGATGCAAAGTAAAATAAAAGCAAAGTAAAAAAGCAAAGGCAATAACAAAGTGTTGGAAGATTAATATGATGAAGATAGACCCGGGGGCCATAGGTTTCACTAGTGGCTTCTCTCAAGAGCATAAGTATTTTACGATGGGTGAACGAATTACTGTTGAGCAATTGACATAATTGAGCATAGTTATGAGAATATCTAGGTATGATCATGTATATAGGCATCACGTCCGAGACAAGTAGACCGACTCCTGCCTGCATCTACTACTATTACTCCACTCATCGACCGCTATCCAGCATGCATCTAGAGTATTAAGTTCATGAAAACAGAGTAACGCCTTAAGCAAGATGACATGATGTAGAGGGATAAATTCACGCAATATGATAAAAACCCCATCTTGTTATCCTCGATGGCAACAATACAATACGTGCCTTGCTGCCCCTACTGTCACTGGGAAAGGACACCACAAGATTGAACCCAAAGCTAAGCACTTCTCCCATTGCAAGAAAGATCAATCTAGTAGGCCAAACCAAACTGGTAATTCGAAGATACTTGCAAAGATAACCAATCATACATAAAAGAATTCAGAGAAGATTCAAATATTGTTCATAGATAATCTTGATCCTAAACCCACAATTCATTGGTCTCAACAAACACACCACAAAAAGAAGATTACATCGAATAGATCTCCATGAGAGAGGGGGAGAACATTGTATTGAGATCCAAAAAGAGAGAAGAAGCCATCTAGCTAATAGCTATGGACCCGAAGGTCTGAGGTAAACTACTTACACTTCATCGGAGAGGCTATGGTGTTGATGTAGAAGCCCTCCGTGATGGATGCCCCCTCCGGCAGAGCTCCGGAACAGGCCCCAAGATGGGATCTCGTGGGTACAGAATGTTGCGGCGGTGGAATTAGGTGTTTGGCTCCGTTTCTGATCGTTTGGGGGTACGTAGGTATATATAGGAGGAAGAAGTACGTCAGTGGAGCAACAGGGGGCCCACGAGGGTGGAGGGCGCGCCCTGGGGGTAGGCACGCCCCCTACCTCATGGCTTCCCTGTTGGTTGCTTGACGTAGGGTCCAAGTCTCCTGGATCTTTTTTGTTCAAAAAATCACGTTCCCGAAGGATTCATTCCGTTTGGACTCCGTTTGATATTCTTTTTCTGCGAAACTCTGAAATAGGCAAAAAAACAGCAATTCTGGGCTGGGCCTCCGGTTAATAGGTTAGTCCCAAAAATAATATAAAAGTGGATAATAAAGCCTAATAATGTCCAAAACAGAAGATAATATAGCATGGAGCAATCAAAAATTATAGATACGTTGGAGACGTATGAAGCATCCCCAAGCTTAATTCCTGCTCGTCCTCGAGTAGGTAAATGATAAAAACAGAATTTTTGATGCGGAGTGCTACTTGGCATAATTTCAATGTAATTCTTCTTAATCATGGTATGAATATTCAGATCCGAAAGCTTCAAGATAAAAGTTCATATTGACATAAAAATAATAATACTTCAAGCATACTAACTAAGCAATTATGTCCTCTCAAAAGAACATGGCC
This sequence comes from Triticum aestivum, assembly GCF_018294505.1. Lineage (NCBI taxonomy): Eukaryota > Viridiplantae > Streptophyta > Magnoliopsida > Poales > Poaceae > Triticum > Triticum aestivum. The sequence goes on along the minus strand of NC_057802.1, from coordinate 588,180,489 downwards.
AAAGAAAGTTCATCCCTACAAAATCATATAGTTTAGTCATGCTCCATTTTCTTCACACAAGAATGCTCTCATCATGCACAACCCCGATGACAAGCCAAGCAATTGTTTCATACTTTAGTAATCTCAAACCTATAAACTTTCACGCAATACATGAGCACGAGCCATGGACATAGCACTATGGGTGGAATAGAGTATGATGATGGGGGTTATGTGGAGAAGACAAAAAAGGAGAAAGTCTCACATCAACGAGGCTAATCAATGAGCTATGGAGATGCCCATCGATTGATATTAATGCAAGGAGTAGGGATTGCCATGCAACGGATGCACTAGAGCTATAAATGTATGAAAGCTCAACAAAAGAAACTAAGTGGGTGTGCATCCAACTTGCTTGCTCATGAAGACCTAGGGCACTTGAGGAGCCCATTGTTGGAATATACAAGCCAAGTTCTATAATTGAAAATTCCCACTAGTATATGAAAGTGACAAAACAAGAGACTCTCTATCACGAAGATTATGGTGCTACTTTGAAGCACAAGTGTGGTAAAGGATAGTAACATTGTCCCTTCTCTCTTTTTCTCTCTTTTTTTGGGCCTTCTCTATTTTTTTATGGCCTTTCTCTTTTTTTAATTCCTCGCTTGGGACAATGCTCTAGAAAATGATGATCATCACACTTCTATTTATTTACAACTCAACGATTACAACTCGATACTAGAACAAAGTATGACTCTATATGAATGCCTCCGGCGGTGTACCGGGATATGCAATGAACCAAGAGTGACATGTATGAGAATTATGAACGGTGGCTTTGCCACAAATACTATGTCAACTACATGATCATGCTAAACAATATGACAATTATGAATGTGTCATGATAAACGGAATGGTGGAAAGTTGCATGGCAATATATCTCGGAAAGGCTATGGAAATGCCATAATAGGTAGGTATGGTGGCTGTTTTGAGGAAGATATAAGGAGGTTTGTGTGTGAAAGAGCGTATCATATCACGGGGTTTGGATGCACCGGCGAAGTTTGCACCAACTCTCAATGTGAGAAAGGGCAATGCACGGTACCGAAGAGTCTAGCAATGATGGAAGGGTGAGAGTGCGTATAATCCATGGACTCAACATTAGTCATAAAGAACTCATATACTTATTGCAAAAATCTACAAGTCATCAAAAACCAAGCACTACGCGCATGCTCCTAGGGGGATAGATTGGTAGGAAAATACCATTGCTCGTCCCCGACCGCCACTCATAAGGAGGACAATCAAAGAACACCTCATGTTTCAAATTTGTTACATAACGTTTACCATATGTGCATGCTACGGGACTTGCAAACTTCAACACAAGCATTTCTCAAATTCACAACTACTCAACTAGCACGACTTTGATATTATTAATTACTTCCATGTCTCAAAACAATCATCAAGCATCAAACTTCTCTTAGTATTCAAAACACTCATAAGAAAGTTCTTTACTAATCTTGAATACCTAGCATAGTAGGATTATTTAAGCAAATTACCATGCTATTTAAGACTCTCAAAATAATCTAAGTGAAGCATGAGAGATCAATAGTTTCTATAAAACAAATCCACCATCGTGCTCTAAAAGATATAAGTGAAGTACTAGAGCAAAGCTATGTAACTCAAAAGATATAAGTGAAGCACATAGAGTATTCTAATAATTTCCGAATCATGTGTGTCTCTCTCAAAAGGTGTGTACAGCAAGGATGATTGTGGCAAACTAAAAAGCAAAGACTCAAGTCATACAAGACGCTCCAAGCAAAACACATATCATGTGGTGAATAAAAATATAGCTCCAAGTAAAGTTACCGATGGAAGTAGACGAAAGAGGGGATGCCTTCCGGGGCATCCCCAAGCTTTGGATTTTTGGTGTCCTTAGATTATCTTGGGGGTGCCATGGGAATCCCCAAGCTTAGGCTCATGCCACTCCTTGTTCCATAATCCATCAAATCTTTCACCCAAAACTTGAAAACTTCACAACACAAAACTTAACAGAAAATCTCGTGAGCTCCGTTAGCGAAAGAAAACAAAAGACCACTTCAAGGTACTGTAATGAACTCATTCTTTGTTTATATTGGTGTTAAACCTACTGTATTCCAACTTCTCTATGGTTTATAAACTATTTTAGTAGCCATAGATTCATCAAAATAAGCAAACAACACACGAAAAACAGAATCTGTTAAAAACAGAACAGTCTGTAGTAATCTGTAACTAACACAAACTTCTGGAACACCAAAAAATCAGCCAAAATAGGAAGACCTAGAAAATTTGTTTATTGATCATCAGCAATTCGAATCAATATTTTATCACGTTCTGGTGATTTTTAACAACTGTTTTCGTGAACAGAAAGGTTCTGGAAATTTCTGCAAGATCAAATAACTATCATCCAAGAAGATCCTATAGGTTTAACTTGGCACAAACACTAATTAAAGCATAAAAACACATCTAACCAGAGGCTAGAACAAATATTTATTACTAATCAGCAAGGAAAAATATTGGGTTGTCTCCGAACAAGCGCTATCGTTTAACGCCCCTAGCTAGGCATAAAAGCAAAGATAGATCTAGGTATTGCCATCTTTGGTTTTCAACTTTTTAGCGGAATCAAGCTCGAATCCGGGAGGTTCTTTACGTTTCCCTTCATATTCTGAAATTTTTAGATCTAAAGAATCCAACCACTTATCGCAAAGAGTAATCAACATATTCATGCGGTGAATATTTCCGCTAACGTTCTTAAGAGGTTCAAGAGACTTCTGTAAAATCTTAGTAACTTCACAATTTTTTTCAAAAACTTGTGTCTCTTCCTGGGTAGGATGAGGCCCCTTTTGTTGAGGTAGTGTTCCCACTATACCTTCTATAATTTCAAGCGCAATATGGGGATCAATTTGAATAAAATTGCCTTTGGCAACGCAATCCAAGAGTTGTCTATGAGACATATTTAATCCAACATAGAAATTGCGAAGCAAAATTCTCAGGTTCACTTCAAAGGTACAATTACGATAAGACTCCATTATCCTCAACTAGGCATCTTTTAAGTTTTCTCCTTGTCTTTGTTTGAAGTGAAAGACTTCAAACTCAGGGGACAACGGAGTGGGTAAGGGACTAGCCATAGCGACAAGCAACGGAAAAGAGGCAAGCTAAAAAGAGAGGGCGAATAAAACGGCAAGGGTGAAGTGGGGGAGAGGAAAGCGAGAGGCAAATGGCAAATAATGTAATGCGGGAGATAAGGGATTGTGATGGGTACTTGGTATGTTGACTTTTGCGTAGACCTCCCCGGCAACGGCGCGAGAAATCCTTCTTGCTACCTCTTGAGCACTGCATTGGTTTTCCCTTGAAGAGGAAAGGGTGATGCAGCAAAGTAGCGTAAGTATTTCCCTCAGTTTTTGAGAACCAAGGTATCAATCCAGTAGGAGGCTACGCGCGAGTCCCTCGCACCTACACAAAACAAATAACTCCTCGCAACCAACGCGATAAGGGGTTGTCAATCCCTTCACGGTCACTTACGAGAGTGAGATCTGATAGATATGATAGGATAATATTTTTGGTATTTTTGTGATAAAGATGCAAAGTAAAATAAAAGCAAAGTAAAAAGCAAAGGCAATAACAAAGTGTTGGAAGATTAATATGATGAAGATAGACCCGGGGCCATAGGTTTCACTAGTGGCTTCTCTCAAGAGCATAAGTATTTTACGGTGGGTGAACGAATTACTGTTGAGCAATTGACAGAATTGAGCATAGTTATGAGAATATCTAGGTATGATCATGTATATAGGCATCACGTCCGAGACAAGTAGACCGACTCCTGCCTGCATCTACTACTATTACTCCACTCATCGACCGCTATCCAGCATGCATCTAGAGTATTAAGTTCATGAAAACGGAGTAACCCCTTAAGCAAGATGACATGATGTAGAGGGATAAATTCATGCAATATGATAAAAAAAACCCATCTTGTTATCCTCGATGGCAACAATACAATACGTGCCTTGCTGCCCCTACTGTCACTCGGAAAGGACACCGCAAGATTGAACCCAAAGCTAAGCACTTCTCCCATTGCAAGAAAGATCAATCTAGTAGGCTAAGCCAACCTGCTAATTCGAAGAGACTTGCAAAGATAACGAATCATACATAAAAGAATTCAGAGAAGATTCAAATATTGTTCGTAGATAATCTTGATCATAAACCCACAATTCATCGGTCTCAACAAACACACCGCAGAAAGAAGATTACATCGAATAGATCTCCACGAGAGAGGGCGAGAACATTGTATTGAGATCCAAAAAGAGAGAAGAAGCCATCTAGCTAATAGCTATGGACCCGAAGGTCTGAGGTAAACTACTCACACTTCATCGGAGAGGCTATGGTCTTGATGTAGAAGCCCTCCGTGATGGATGCCCCCTCCGGCGGAGCTCTAGAACAGGCCCCAAGATGGGATCTCGTGGGTACAGAAGGTTGTGGCGGTGGAATTAGGTTTTTGGCTCCGTTTCTGATCGTTTGGGGGTATGTAGGTATATATAGGAGGAAGAAGTACGTCGGTGGAGCAACAGGGGGCCCACGAGGGTGGAGGGCGCGCCCTGGGGGGTAGGCGCGCCCCCCTTCCTCGTGGCTTCCCTGTTGGTTGCTTGACGTAGGGTCCAAGTCTCCTGGATCTTGTTTGTTCCAAAAATCACGTTCCCGAAGGTTTCATTCCGTTTGGACTCCGTTTGATATTCTTTTTTTGCGAAACTCTGAAATAGGCAAAAAACAGCAATTCTGGGCTGGGCCTCCGGTTAATAGGTTAGTCCCAAAAATAATATAAAAGTGGATAATAAAGCCCAATAATGTCCAAAACAGAAGATAATATAGCATGGAGCAATAAAAAATTATAGATACGTTGGAGACGTATCAGTCCTTCTGACCAACCGGCCAAACCATCAGAGCTTCGCGTCACGCCAAATTATACCTCCCAACGTCAGGGTGGCACATATCTTGACGGGCCCACGCACATTCCTTCTGTAACACTAGTTGCGCATGTAGGTGTTGGACATTATCTCGTCCATCACCATCTCCCCTTGAAGCCCTCCGTCCCTCGACATCATTGGTGTCATCTCTGTGCCCGCCGTTGAAGAAATGTTCCTGTGATTCACTAAGCTAGCGCGCACCATGAATGTGACGTTCTTTTGCAAATGGTCCTTACTGACCACCTATGCGTGCTCTAACCATAGATGTTCTAGGTCCTTCCTAGAGTGGAGGTGGCTGTGAAATCTATATGCAAGCTCCACCGCCTCCTAGAGGACCCGGACATCACGCCCATGTCCCTCCACTCACTCATAGATATCGTGCATGATTAGGTATGCCATGCAGACCATGGTGTTCATGGTGATGGAGAAGGATGTATACCACAACAATTCTAGGATGTTTGGGAAGTTTAGCAACACAGAGATTTGCTACGACATCGTGCTCCACTTGATAGAGTCCATGCCATTGGTCCATGGTGGAAGTACAAGCAGTGGAGCTGGTGTCGGAGAATACACAAAGAGATAGGAAAATGCCTCTCGCACACATTAAGAGAAGATATATTGGCATGTTATCAGGAATGAATGTAAGTCGGGTTGCATGTACTTGGAACTAGAACCAGAAAAGTATACCGAGGTCGAGTCCCTTCCATGTGTACCAAACACAAGTTGTGTATATCGGTGTCCATTGACATGTCAACTTGAACAACAGGTAGTGTACACACTATAGGATTTTGTGGGGGAGAGTGAGGAAGGTTTCAAGGAGTTGCATCACAAGGACAAAAGGGAGGAAGAAAGTAATTGCTAGTTATACTGAATAGATATAGTTGCTATTTCATATGTGGACAGTTGGAAACTTTATTTATCTCTTGTCTAAATGATGTGGTTGGTAATTTGAGAAGGTCAAAATCGGATGCGGATTTTTGTGCTGGATATTTTGATATATTATACTTTTTTTCCAACATCGTATGCAAAAGGTATAGTCGTTTTACTTTTTCATCACACTTTTTTTGCAAAACATGTTGAAATTTATGTCTTTAAATTTACCTAACTAGTAGATGTAGTAACATAACTACATCTCAAAGAATTTTAATTTTTGAAGTTTTTATCATTTTCTTTTTTTTCAAAACTGAAAGGGCAATACTAGGGGGGGGGGGGGGGTAGAGTTTGAAAATTGCCCTTTAGTCCCGGTTTGTGTCTCCAACCGGGACTAAAGGTTAGACCCCATTTAGTCCCGGTTTGTGTCACAAACCGGGACTAAAGGGGCTCGTGGGGCCGCGGCCTGACGCCAACCTGCCACTAGCCCTTTAGTCCCGGTTTGTGACACAAACCGGGACTATAGGTCACAAATGAACCGGGACTAATGCATAGCCGTTCGAACTGGGACTAGTGGTACCATTAGTGCCAGTTCATTTACAAACCGGGACTGATGTGTCTCACGTGAAGTAGTTTTTCTACTAGTGCTTGCCCGAGATTGATCATCGGTATCTCCATACCTAGTTCAATCTCGTTACCACCAAGTCTCTTTACTCGTTCCATAATACATCATCTTACAACTAACTCATTAGTCACTTTGCTTTCAAGGCTTCTTATGATGTGTATTACCGAGAGGGCCCAACGATACCTCTCCGGTACTCCGAGTGACAAATCCTAATATCGATCTATGCCAACTCAACAAACACCTTCGGAGATACCTATATATCATCTTTATGATCTCCCAGTTACATAGTGATGTTTGATAGCACACAATGTATTCCTCCGGTATCCAGGAGTTGCATAATCTCATAGTCGAAGGAATATGTATTTGACATTAAGAAAGCAATAGCAATAAACTGAAAGATCAATATGCTAAGCTAACAGATGGGTGTTCTCCATCACATCATTCTTCTAATGATGTGATCCTGTTATCAAATGACAACACATGTGTATGGTTAGGAAACCTTAACCATCTTTGATCAATGAGCTAGTCTAGTAGAGCCTCAGTTGGGACACGATATTTGTTTATGTATCCAGACATGTATTTAAGTTTCCGGTCAATACAATTCTAGCATGAATAATAAACCTTTATCATGAATAAGGAAATATAATAATAACCATTTTATCATTGCCTCTAGGGCATATTTCCATCACAGTCGCCATGCAGACGAGAATTCAATCAGCTATGTTGATATGCAAATTTAGGAGAAACATATAGCCGGAATTCTACAATCGTTGACATACATTTCTCAATTAGATTGCAGAAAACTTTCAAATGATTAAGATCCAAACACTATAGCCATTGAGGAGTGTGAACAACACTCGGACTGAACTCAAGCAAAGTGTGAACAACGCCTACTGGAAGATTCGACGAGCCTCATATTCCTGTAACCGCCCTTTCTCAACAATGTAGTCCAATAGCTCACCATCCTTGCAACATTCCATCACAAAGTATATCCCTAGGTCCCTCAACCTCATAAAACCGGATGATAGGATGGTGAGTGAAGTCAACGAACAACATCAATATCTTTATTTCTCTATTTGCTAGAAACAAGATATGAGAAAACAATAGAAGTAAAGTGTTAGAGATTGAGTCTATGAATAAATTGGAGATGTAAATTCTACTAACTCGAGCAAAGACACAAGGTGATCTTTCTTCTTAACCAAAGATGAACTAACCTAATATACATTATCTCGACAAATTGATTAAGCGGGAATCAGGAACACACCCACAAGTCTGACCAACACTCTGAAAGCAGATAACTCGAAATTTTCAACAAGCAAGTTAAATGTATCCTACACTATTGAGCAAGGAGAAGGAGGCATACCTTTCTCTTCCCTTTCCATAGTTTTTATTTTACGACGGTTCCGAATCTTTATAGCAAATTTGTGTCATGTAAGCTTATGCTCTGCAATCATCACTTTTCCAAATGTGCCTTCATCGAATTTTTTGCCCAGATTGTAGCTCTTCAATGCTTCAGAATGTCCACCCCCTCTAGTGTTTCCATCCGTTTTCACTATGCCAAAACAAGGGATATAATATATGAGATTTAGTAAACAGATTTATAGTTCAGACACAAGTTGATCGAAACTGGTGAAACATGACTTACACTGAATATGCTGATCATGAATAACATGAAATATTTATAGCATGTCACTTCTTATATACTGGCCTTGAGGGTGAAATGAGTGGGCTGGGCATAAATGACCACTATCGGACATCACTGGTGAGGGCAAGTGTGGTTCCATTAGAGGTCAAGGAAATGGAGTTCCCTTCTCAAATAGGGAGTGGCACAGCATATTCGATCACTGAAGTTTGGTTCAGTGAGATGATCGGCAACCAACATGTACTATCTTGAAGGGATCGAGTAGGATCATAATATATTACCATAAAAATGCTTGCACGCACAGCAAGAATGACTATAGGCCTTTTCTGATATGTAATATATCTGGTCTGGCAATAATGGTTGGGATAACAACCACCGATAATGCTTGCTCGTACGTTGGATGCCCGGCCCTGGTGCAAAGACACATATGACACATAAAATTCAAGGTAATGGGTTAACACGCAAAGTATTCTTGAAAAGGTTCACATATTCATACGTGGATCTGTAGCAAAGATCCCCATTGGAGGGAAGAAACAAAAAGGGAGGGCACCGAAATCCCCACAACCACAAGTAGAGCAGCACACAAACTGCACTAATAAATTTCTCACTCGAGCCAAAAATAGAATGGACAAGTAGCATTCCCTCAGAACTAAACTTTAAGAGCATGCGTGAACTTACTCAGCTCTCTACCAGGCCAAGCAAGCAACAACGATGCAAAAATGCTAAACTCCGACATGAATTGCAGGCCAAATGAGCAGTGCTATTGCCTTAATTACCTGACCAAATCCCGTGGTCGATCAACCACCCGGACACAGGTTTTGAGGATGCTCTACCTCCGGCGGTGGGAGGGAAGGTGTGCTTTAGGCTTTAGATGAGATAAAGCTTATTAGATGGGGGCGGTGTAACCGGGGAAAGGGAAAGGTGAGCATTAGCGTCAGCATTACGCTTACCTAAGTGCGCACGTTGTTTTCCTCTTTCTCCTTTGTCGTTTCCCGGCCCCCGCCCATTTTTCTCTCCTTCCTTTTGCATGTGTCGATCGAGTCCTCCGTCCGCTGTTGGTTCATTTGGACGGTATAGGAATAGGATGGACAACAGAGATGCTTTTCGGTCGCCAGTAACGAGGCGCCAATGTGAAATATGTATGCCGTGCGGCCGGCATTGGAGGTGGGTGGGATTAACTGGAACGCTGTTATTTCGTGGGTGAAGAGGATGTTGGCTATACTGGGTGCATACGCATATTGGACTGTTTTCTAAGAATTTGTTTTGTTTTTTCATAGTAACACAAAGCCAACGAAAAAATCAGCAAAAAAACTCAAAAAAAATCACTACCTCTGCACCGGTCACGATCTTGATGACTGCTTATTAATTTCCGCGTGTCACAAATAGAATGGAAAATGTTTCCCTATGATCAGCGGTCAAAACTTCAGCGTGTCACATCACGCCACATTATACCTACCAATGCCAGGGCACCACATGTCCTCGCGGACCCATGCACATCCCTTCTTTCTCACCTTCCGTTTCCATTCCGTCACCAGGGGCGGATTAAAGGAGAATGGGAAATGCTTCCCTTAAACCGACCGTCCAAAACTTCAGTGTGTCGTGTCACGTGACGTTATACATACCAACACCAGGGCGCCACATGTCCTTGCGCGCCCACACACATCCCTTCTTTCTCTCCTTCCAATTCCAATCTGTTGCCACGGATGGATTCAAGGGTAATGGCACACGTTTCTCTACGATAGACCGACCAAAAGTTCAGTTTGTCACGTCAGGCCACGTTGTACTTACCAATGCCAGGGTGCCACATGTCCTGCGGGCCCAACCACATCCCTTCTTTCTCTCCTTCCATTTCCATTCTATCGCAGGGGACGGATTCAACAGGAATGGGAAACGTGTCCCTGTGAGGCCAGGGCCAAACCTCCAGAGTTTCGCGTCATGCCAAATTATACCTACCAACGCTAGGGCCTGGAAGATAATTCCTGGTACTTGGGCTTGCTGATTCCGATAGAGTAAACTGATTAAAACTCATATCCTAGAGAACCATCCACTCATAAAGTTAATAGTGCATAAACCTTTAGTGCATTAAATAGGTCACAGATGATGCAAATGTGGACTAACCATTTCTTGTTGATAGTCAGCCCCCAAATAGCCACTAGTAGCCCGGAACCGATTGTCCAAGAGCAAGTAATATGCAAACCTTTTCTTGGAAACATGTAGTATATAGTCAGTTATGAAAACTGAAAGGACTGAACCACTGATTTTTGTGTGATTATACCTCATTTTCAGCCTATTGCACGACGATCCACACACATGATCTTTATCATATCCCAGATTAGCAACATCTTGAAGTGTATGTTCGCCAATCTCCTGAAATGAACATCTAGCAAATCAGCATATCATTCCCATAGAAACGGTACTTGAATGCTCGATAATAAATGATTATTATTTGCTAAATAAAGAGCAGCATTGCATGGAGACTTGACGTGATACCTTTTTGAAACAAAGGGCACAACTATGGCCATTGATTTCTATTATATTTTCTTTGCAATTACATTGATATTATACCCATAAAAGAGAGCATTTCACGGCAAAAGTATTATTCTTAATTTCCTATCATCCATTAAAAATCCTGTATATGTAAGTGGATAAAGGCTGAAAAGTTTTACTGTGCAGATATGATAGTCGCTTGAAATATGAAACATATGGGGTACCATTTTGGCTTGCTATGCTGTGTCTGGTGGAGGCACTGCCAGGTAGGGAGGAAGGCGATTCTGTAACCATGGGTGGTCTCGAATTTCACTGATTGTGATTTTCTTCATGGGATCAACAATAAGCATTCTTGGGATCAAATCCATTCCAAGATCAGATGAATGATTTGGAAGGATATAGATACCTCCCTATAACACCAAATAAGGTGGAGTTAAATCTCCAGAAAAAAATGAATTCTAAAGTCCAGCTAATCTACATGAATTTGTTGATTTCCAGAAAAAAAGGTAAACACTTGTTAGATCCAACTTAATCTACAAATGTTCTGTCACACCTTTATCTTATTGAATAGTTTGGGAATGTTGTCATCATCGAATGGAACAACACCACAAAGAAGAGCATAAAGCATCACCCCACAGCTCCAAACATCAACCTCATGTCCTGCGTACAATTCACCAGAGATAACCTATGTAGAAACACTCATTAAAGCTATTAACCCAGACGATGCGTGAGAAGAAGCATGAGGATAAGGACTCAAATAATAAAATAAGTCAATACCTCTGGTGCGGCATAGTTTACACTCCCGCAACTAGTCTTCAAAAAGTGGCCATCATGCATCACATTGCTTAACCCAAAGTCAGCAAGTTTCACATTATATTTGGAATCAAGTAACATGTTTTCTGGCTTTAGATCATGATGAACAACCATGTTTGTGTGGCAGTATTCAACACCAGATATAATCTGTTTAACAAAAATTCAATTGAAAAGCTATTGAGACAAAACCTCAATATGCATTCAGTGAATCAGAAAGAACCCTTCAAATTACATATTCGCCTTCAGAAGGGATATACCATCTCTTTATGTTTTAAAGGACAATTTAATTTGAGCACTTAGATTAAGACAATCAAGGCATGAAGAATAAGACGCCATTTAAACAAAAATTGATTTAATTAATGATACTAAGATAACCAAGGCATGAAATGATGAAGATGCCAAATAATACAACAACAAAACAAAGAATCGACAAAAACCAACGAGCTTAAATATAATATAGTCCGACATTTTCCGTAAACCGTATTTTTCCGTCCCCTCCCGGAAAAAATCGTCATCGAGCAAAAAAGTATCGGTAAAACTTAGTCAACGAATGCAAACCAAGCAAATTGATCGCGATTTGCACGGTAAACACATGAGGAAGGTCGACAACTAGCAAGCATGTCCATACATTTGATGGTCGAAATAGGAAGCTCAACATATGGTTATTCCCAAAAAATGTGTTCCTACATGGCAGGAGTAGAAAAGGCACCAGCTGGAAGATTCGACGGGCCTCATCTTCCTGTAACCGCCTTTTTTCTCAACAATGTAGTCCAATAGGTCACCATTCTGGCAATATTCCATCACAACAAAAATATCCTTCGGTGTCTCAATGACCTCATAAATCCGGATGATATGAGAGTGAATGAAGTCAATGAACAACCTCAATATGTTGATTTCTCTATTTGCTGGAAATGAGATATGAGAAAACAATAGAAGTAAAGTGTTAGACATTGAGCCTATGAAGACAATGCATATGAAAATTCTACCAACTCGCAGCAACAACACAAGCTGAACTTTCATCTTAAGAAAAGCCGAATGTATCCTATACTAATGTACATTATCTCGACTAATCGATTACGTGGGAATTAGGAACATACCCACATGTCTGACCAGCACTCTAAAAGCAGATAACTTGAAATCCTGAACAAGCAAGTGGAATGTATCCTACACTATTGTACAAGGAAAAGGAGGCATACCTTTCTCTTCCATTTCCATAGTTTTCATTTTACGATGGTTCAGAATCTTTATAGCAACTTTGTGTCCTGTAAGCTTATGCTCTGCAATCATCACTTTTCCAAATGTGCCTGCACCGAACGTTTTGCCCAAATTGTAGCTCTTCAATGCTTCATAATGTCCACCTCCTCTGGTGTTCCCATCCATTTTCACTATGCAAAAACTAGAGAAACAATATGTGTGATTCAGTAAACAGATTTATAGTTTAGATGCATGTTGATTAAAACTGGTAAAACACGAGTTATGCTAAATATACTGATCATGAATAACATGAAATATTTACAGCATGTCACTTCTTAGAGACCGGCCTTGAGTGTGAAATGAGTGGGCTGGCCATAAATGACCACTATGGGACATGACTGGCGAGGGCAATTGTGGTTCAAATTAAAGGTCAACGAAATGGGTGAAGTTCCCTTCTCAAATAGGGAGAGGCACAACATATTCGATCGCTGAAGGATGGTTCAGTGAGATGATCGGCAACCAACAAGTACTATCTTGTACGGATCGAGTAGGAGCAAAATATATTACCATAAAACTGCCTGCACACGCAACACTGAATGACTATAGGCCTTTCCTGATATGTAATGTATCAGGTCTGGCTAGGATAGTTGGGATAACAACTATCGAAAATGCTCGCTCGTGCTTTGGGTGCCCGGGCCCTGGCGCGAAGACACAGATGACACATAGAATCCTAGCTAGTGGGTTAACATGGAAAGTATTCTTAAAAAGATTCACAAATAAAATACCATGAGTCGGCATATATGTGTGATAAACATGGAAGAGACATGCAAATGCAGTCAGGCAACAATGAATGAGCTTTGTAGGATCTTTTACTAGTACTACTCGGATCGGCTGAGCGGCGGCAGCTCGAGGAAGCGCTCGCGGACGATGACCCGCCGGCGTGGCGGCACGGAACCGCGCTGCGGATTGACGGAGGTGACCGGCGGCGGCTCGAGGAAGGGCCCACGGGCGATGACCCGTGGGCGTGGCGGTACAAATCCGCGCTGCGAATCGACGAAAGGGACCAGCGGCGGCTCGAGGAAGCGCCCGCGGACGATAACCAGCGGGCGTCGCGGCACAGGTCCGTGCTGCGGATCGACAGAGGGGAGCGGCGGTGGCTCGAGGAAGCGCCCACGGACGATGCCCGCGGGCGTGGCTGCACGGATCCGCGCTGCGGATCGACGGAGCGGACCGGCGGCCACCACGTCCGGCCATCGGGAGGAGGGAGGGCGGCGGATCGGGGCGAGGGTCGCGCCAGTGACGGGGCGAGGGGGAGAAGAGGAGGCAGGGAGACAAAGTGAAAATGGCGATTTTTTACTCGGCCTTCGCGAGCCGGAGTAAATATAACAAGAAGATTGGGGTTCGAGTAAAAACTTTACTCTACTAATGGTAATAAGGGATAGGCTAGGTGCAGTTTAGAGGAGAAAAAAAGCCAAATATACTCCCTTATGCTTACGACGGGATAGGGGATCGGTTAGAGTTGCCCTTACATGGAATGTATTCTTAAAAAGGTTCACAGATTAATACCATGACTCGGCATATATGTGTGGTAAACATGGAAGAGACATGCAAGAAATGCAGTCGTGCAACAATGAATGAGCTAACACATGAATCTGCTAGTACTACTCAATAACTGTTCACACAAGAATTACACGTACCACAGTAGCATCAGAATCAGAATCCCCCGATTGCTCTGTAGGATCCTTTCGACCATATATAGAGTGAATTTGGGGAAAGTGAGATCGATCAGCAATAAAGACTTTCAATTCCGAGCATGCTGAGGTGAATGTTGGTCCGGGTGATTCCTCCGTCCGTTGTTGGTTCATTTGGACGGTATAGGAATAGGATGGAGAACAGACATGCTTTTCAGTCGCCAGTAACGAGGCGCCGATGTGAAATATGTATGCCGTGCGGCCGGCATTGGAGGTGGGTGGGATTAACTGGAACGCTGTTGTTTCGTGCGTGAAGAGGATGTTGACTATACTGGGTGCATACACATGTTGGACTGTTTTGTCCGAATTTGTTTTGTTTTTTCATAGTAACACAATGCCAACTAAAAAAATCAGCAAAAAAAATTTACTACCCCTGCACCGGTCACGATCTTGATGGCTGCTTATTAGTTTTCACGTGTCACACCTAGAATGGGAAACGTTTCCCTATGATCAGCGGTCAAAACTTCAATGTGTCACATCACGCCACCTTACACCTATCAATGCCAGGGCACCGCATGTCCTTGCGGACACATGCACATCCCTTCTTTCTCACCTTCTGTTTCCATTCCGTCGCCAGGGGTGGATTAAAGGGGAATGTGAAACGTTTCCCTTGAACCGACCGTCCAACACTTCAGTGTGTCGCGTTACGTGACGTTATACCTACCAACACCAGGGCGACACATGTCCTTGCGGGCCCGCACACATCCCTTCTTTCTTTCCTTCCATTTCCAATTTGTTGCCACGAATGGATTCAAGGGTAATGGCACACGTTTCTCTACGATAGACCGGCCAAAACTTCAGTTTGTCACATCAGGCCACGTTGTACTTACCAATGCCAGGGTGCCACATGTCCTGCGGGCCCAACCACATCCCTTCTTTCTCTCCTTCCATTTCCATTCTATCGTCGGGGACGGATTCAACAGGAATGGGAAATGTGTCCCTCTGACCAACTGGCCAAACCTTCAGAGCTTCGCGTCACGCCAAATTATACCTATCAACGCCAGGGCGGCACATATCCTGAAGGGCCCACGCACATCCCTTTAGTAACACTAGTTGGGCATGTAGTTGTTGGACATTATCCCGGCCATCACCATCTTCCCTTGAAGCCCTCCGTCCCTCGACATCATTGGTGTCATCTTTATGCCCGCCATTGAAGAAATGTTCATGTGATTCACAAAGCTCGTGCGCACCATGAATGTGCCCTTCTTCTGCAAATGGACCTTATTGACCGCCTATGCATGCTCTAGCCGTAGATGTTCTAGGTCCTTCCTGGAGTGGAGGTGGCTGTGAAATCTATATGCAAGCTCCACCGCCTCCTAGTGGACCCGGACATCATGCCCACGTCCCTCCACTCACCAATGGACGTCGTGCATGATTAGGTCTGCCATGCAGCCCATGGTGTTCGTGATGATAGAGAAGGATATAGACCACAACAATTCCAGGATGTTTGTGAAGTTTAGCAACACACAGATTTGCTACGACATAGTGCTCGACTTGATAGAGTCCATTCCAGTGGTCCATGGTGGAACTACAAGCAGTGGGCTGGTGTCAGAGAATACACAGAGATAGGCAGATGCCTCTCGCTCACATTAAGAGAAGATATATTGGCATGTTATCAGGAACGAATGTAAGTCGGGTTGCAGGGTACAAGGAACTGGAACTAGAAAATAATACTGAGGTCAAGTCCCTTCCATGTGTACCAAACACAAGTTGCGTATATCGGTGTCGTATTGACATGTCAACTTTAACAACAGGTAGTGTACACACTATAGGATTTTGTGGGGGAAAGTGAGGAGGTTTCAAAGAGTTGCATCGGAAGGACAAAAGGGAGGAAGAAAGTAATTGCTAGTTATATCGAATAGATATAGTTGCTATTTCATATGTGGACATTTGGAAACTTTATTTATCTCTTGTCTAAATGATGTGGTTGGTAGTTTGAGAAGGTAATAAACTATTACTATATCTGTTCTCGAGATATTTATTTCATTTACACGATAAAGTTGGTTGAGGAAAGTATTGTTTTATTATAAGTGTTTTTCCCATTTACATCTGTAACTGGCGCATGCCTTGAACGCGCCCTTCCCCTTCCAAAGGGACGTCAATGATAGCCTGGACATGCTTCATACATAGATATTATAAGTTCTCCCCCGAGTGATGGTGGTTTTTAACTCTATCTACTAGCTCTACCGCCTCCTAGTGGACCCATACAGCGTGTCCACATGCCTCCTCTCGTCAATTGACCCTGTCCTCAGCTAGATCAGCGCCATGCATCCCATGGTGTTCACGATCATGGATCAGGGGAGATACCACAAAAATTCATGGTTGGTGGAGTAGTTTAGAAACACACTCTTCTACTATGGTGGCATGTTCAACTAGATAGAGGCTACGTCGGTGATCCATGCTAGCACAACAGGAAATGGAGCAAGAGCGGACGCGTACATCTAGAGGCCACTACTAGGACAAGGGCTATATATGATATGAACACTAATGGCGCATCAGACATGTGGTGCGCCACTACTATATACTAATGGCGCACCATGTGTTGGTGCGCCATTAGTGTCCAAATACTAATGGTGCACCACATCCATGGTGCGCCACTAGTAACAATTTTTTTTTTATTTTTTTTTAAACTAGTAATGGCGCACCAGGGGATAGTGCGCTGGTGCGCCATTACTAGTTAAACTAGTAATGGCGCACCACATCCACGGTGCGCCACTAGTAATTTTTTTTCAATTTTTTTTCAAAACTAGTACTGGCGCACCGTGGGAGTGGCGCGCCATTACTAGGTGAACTAACTAGTAATGGCGCACCACTCCCACGGTGCGCCATTACTAACTTGACCCAAAAATTCCACCGAATGCAACCCCCCCGGTGGACCGCCTTTTCAGTTTTAAAAAATAAATAAAAGAAAATGATGGAAATGTCAAAAAAATAAAAGAAAATAAGTTTCCCATGTGATATGTGGTCTAGTTGTTGGGAAAATTTACAAATATGAATTTCGACTTTATGTGCAAAATCTCTCTGGAATTTGTAAAATGGGCATAACTTTTGCATACGAACTCGGATTAAAAAGTTTTTTATATGAAAAATCATCTACTCAAAAAGTTACATCCGAATTTAACGGGGGAACACGTTAAATTTTTTCAAAATCCTCACAAACCTAACAGAAAAAAGTTACGGGGCTTTCAAGATCTAGAGGCAAAAAAATTCAAACTTACTAGTGGCGCACCGTTTGCTAGGTGCGCCACTAGTAACAGAAAAAAAATTGGTGTTGAAATTTTTTTTTGATTTTTTTTTCAAAAAATGATACGTAATATGACCGGGAAGTTTGAAATATTTTTCAAAATTTCATCATACTCATGAACATGAACAAAGTCCTAGACATCAACAAGGTTTAATAGGATTGATATGGTAGATATATCAACAAGTGCCTGTTAAGTGAGGTGGTGCTGGGTTGGATAGAACTGTGAAGTTAAGCGTGCTCGGGCTGGAGTAGTGTGAGGATGGGTGACCTTCCGGGAAGTTTGATCACTTAGTGTGATTTGACTTGTGATTAAGCATATTGACCCGAGATTAAGCCATAGTGACCTAAGATTAAGAAAAAATTGAAAAAGAAATTCTGAAAAAATATTTGAAAAAAATTGTTACTAATGGCGCACTTCTATGTGGTGCGCCATTACTAAGTCAGATAGTAATGGCGCACCATGGGCTATACTAATGGCGCACTGCCTGGTGCGCGGCGTGGTGCTAGTGGCGCACCTGTAGTGCGCCATTAGTAGGCAAAACAGGTGCGCCACTAGCAGGCCTTTTTCTAATAGTGGGCAGATCTTCGACGTCATGTGTGGATAAGGTAGAACCAGCTCGGAGCACCGCAAGGCGCTCGCATGCATGCAGCGTCAGCTCTGGCGCATGATTATCAAACATGTGCCACCAAGGATAAAAGAGGCCCATCAGGTGGGCAAGCTACTCTATGTATTCTCTGGCGCAAGGTTTCACATCTAGGAGAATGGTTGATGCCTGCCACTCACATAATTAGAAGATATATAGACAGCATATCGTGCAAAAGGTAAGACAGGTTGGGTGAACATGGAATTTGAGTCAAAAATAGTATACCTTGGCCAAGTGCCATCCATGTATCCCAAACTCAAGTAACCTATACCCGTGTTTCATTGACATATCAACTCTAGTGGCAGGTAGTGTAAATGTAGGATTTTTTGGTGAAATGTGCGGGGAAAACATCATAAAGCTCCTTAAGAGATGAATCCTAACTCCCGAAATATCAGGAAAATCCAAAACTTGTACCTTGAGAGACGAATCCCCAACGCAAATGTCATGCCAAAATTTAACACTAGAACCATTTCCAAATCTACATATTTAAAAGAACTTAGAAGTAGTCAAAGAACAAATTAATCCCTCTAGAAGAGAGAACAGACACCTCGTTTGGACAACAAAATCGGTTTAGGGGTCCCATATTTAAAATTAATAAGTTTTTTCCAAATCTTATCCTCTAACAATATATCTCTTCCCCCATGGACATAAGCTTTCCCCAACATTTGAGTGAAAACATGGGCAACCAAATTAAAGAGAATGGGGAATAAAGATAACCTTCCTTCTAAACCCTTACCACTAATAATGTAAGGTCCATTAGTGTCAATATTCCTGACATATAATTAACCTTGAAAGAGAACCAACTTAATCCACCCAATCCACTTCTCAACAAAACCTCTTAGATGTAAGAACTTCCAAAAGGAATTACCATCTTACACTATCATAGACCTTTTCATAGTCAAGTGTAAGAACAAGGGGGCTATATTTAGAAGAGTGAATCTCATGATAACTTCATGTTCCATAACCACACTTTCAGAAATAAATCCACCTATATTAAAATTTTGTTTGATTGGTAGAATTCATTCCACCAAAAAAAGGGGAAAACATGTTAGTCATGGCTTTAATAAAAATCCTAACACTACAATTACTAGGACTAATAGGTCTAAAATTATGTATATTTTTAGCATTGCTCTCGTTAGGAACAAGAGAAATAATATATAATGTATGCATAAAAAGTTTTAAAGAGCCAAATTCAAAATCTCTAACAAGGGTTATTAAAGCAGGAAAGAAAGACCATCTCCTCCAATAGCCCCATGATAATAAGATCTTACAACGTGGCATTTGACGGCGCACATTGTGGATTTCTCCATCGTGTAGGTGATGAAAT
Organism: Triticum aestivum; assembly: GCF_018294505.1. Taxonomy (NCBI): domain Eukaryota; kingdom Viridiplantae; phylum Streptophyta; class Magnoliopsida; order Poales; family Poaceae; genus Triticum; species Triticum aestivum. The sequence goes on along the minus strand of NC_057802.1, from coordinate 588,160,934 downwards.
GGCCGGACATTATCCAGGCCCTCTCCATCCGCCATGTAAGCCCGACGTCCCTCCACATCATTGGTGTTAGCTCTTGTCCTGCTACAGAAGAAGTGGTCCACCGAGTCACTGAGCTCCGGTGCACCATGAACATGCCCTTGTCCTAGAAAACGGTCCACATAGACATCCTGGACGTGCTCTAGACATGGATGTTGTAGGTCCTCCCTAGATTGCTGTTGGTTGTGTCGGCAAGTTCCATGGCCTCCTAGTGGACCCAGAGGGCACGTCCACGTCCCTCCTCTATCCAACTGAAGCCGTGCTTGGTTCGGTCCGCCATGGAGCCTAGGATGTTCATGATCATGAAGCAGAAGAGACATACCACAACAATTCCATGTTGTTTGTGCAGTTTATCAACCCGCTCTTTGATAAGTCTCCAACGTATCTATAATTTTGTACTATTCCATGCTATTATGGTATCAATCTTGGATGTTTCATATGCAATTATATATCTTTTTTGGGACTAGCGTATTAATATAGTGCCTAGTGCCAGTCGCTATTTTTTCTTTTCAGGAAATCGATATAAAACAGAGTCCAAACGGAGAAAAACTTTGGATTAATTTTTTCTGGACCGGAAGACACCCTAGAAGGTAGGGGAGAAGACCCGAAGAGTCGCGAGGGAGCGACAATCTCGGGAGGTGCACCCCCAGGTTGTGGGCCCCTCGTGGCACGTCTTGACCTAATTTCGCCTGTATAAATTCTCAAATATTCCCCTGACATCAGAGAGCCACCCGAAATACTTTTTCCGCCGCCGCAAGTTTCTGTTCCCACAAGATCCCATCTGTTGGCCTTCTCCGGTAGTCTGCCGGAGGGGGAATCGATCACGGAGGGGATCTACATCGACCTTACTGCCCTTCCTATGATGTGTGATTAGTTTAGCACAGACCTAAGGGTCCGTAGAGTAACTAAATGGATTCTTCTCTCTCTTTGATCTTCAATACAATGTTCTCCTTGATGTTCTTGGAGATCTATTTAATTTAATGACTTTGTGCGGTGCGTTTGTTGGGATCCGATGAATTGTGAGTTTATGATCAGATTATCCATGAATATTATTTGATTTTCCTCTGAACTCTTCTATGCATGAATGTAATAGTTTCTATTTCTCTCCGATCTTTTAATTTGGTTTGGCCAAATAGATTGATTTTTATTGCAATAGGAGTGGTGCTTTGTGATGGATTCGATCTTGTGGTGCTCAATTCCAGTGACAGAAGGGGACATGACACGTATTTGTATCGTTGCCATTAAGGATAAAAGGATGGGGTTTATTCATGCGTCAGTTTACTTTGTCTACATCATGTCATCTTGCTTAAGGCGTTACTCCGTTCTTTATGAACTCAATACTCTAGATGCATGCTGGATAGCGGTCGATGTGTGGAGTAATAGTAGTAGATGCAGAATCATTTCGGTCTACTTGTCTCAGACGTGATGCCTATATACATGATCGTTGCCTTGGATATCGTCATGATTATTAGTTTTTCTATAAACTAGCATAGTGGGCCTCTCGATGCGCAGGCTAGAATTGTATAAAGTTTTTTAGTGAGAACATATTATTTGATTTGTTTAAAGAGAAAATGGAACCAAATGTGATAGGTTTACAAATGTAAGATTTGTACAAACATAGTTCTTTCTTAGGTATGGTACATTTTTTTATGAAGACATATGTTATCCATTAATCACTTTCGGTCTAATTATGCATGTCGTACTAACCATCTTATTTATGATTTTCGAGGGCATCATCATTAACATGACCTATGTGATACTCATGTTGCACTATTCAAAATAGTATAGTTCTATAGACATATGAATTGTTATCCTAAATGAGATATGACAATAGAGAAATATCTTTAATCAATTTTTATTTGAGGATAAATGTTGTACTAGTTATAGAAACACACCATATCGTGACCATATGCGTCATTTTCTTTTTAGGCCAAAACTTAATAATTACTTTTTGTAAACATCGACAAATTGTGCTATGTGGGATATTTCAAGATCGTTTGTTCGTTTTCAAGTTAATCGGCTTATGGGTAAAACTTACGATAACTATCAACCACACTAAGCTTTAACCCGAAGACCAGACACTACATACTTGCGCTCTCCAGGTTTTCTAGGAAGGACAAAAATAAGTTGTTATATAATCGTTAGTGTCTTACCATGTAAGTATCGCATTAAACCATTATATATAAAATTACACAGCATCTGGAAGACATAGCGTGTGCGCAAAAAGCATCTCGTGTGGCGCCGTAATAAGGAGCACATGTAAAGTCTAGAGACATGCAATATACAAAACACAGTAGGGAACTAAATAATGTACCTCATATTCAACTGCTATTGTGTATTCAACGGCCTTCCAGTATACGCCTTTACATATGTACCATCAACATAATCACACACTATATTTATCACACAGAGGCAAAAAAAAATGAACCATACAAAACTATGCCTGTGAAATAAGTTGTTATATAATCGGTAGTGTCTTAACAAGTAGTTATCGCATTAGAACATTTTTATAAAATTATGCAGCATCTGGAAGACATAACGTGTGCACAAAAAGCATCTCGTGTGCCGTGGTAATAGGTTACACTTGTAAAGTCAAGATGGCCTGCAATCTAGAAGACACAGTAGGGAACTAAAAATGTACCTCATATTCAACAGCTATGGTGTATTCAATGGCCTTCCAATATACGCCTATACATATGTACTTTCATTATAATCACACACTATATTTAGGAGACAAAGGCAAACAAAAAAAAAAGAACCATACAAAACTATGCCTGTGAAATTCTGAGATAACTATTAAATAATTGATAGATTACATACAGATCTGCACTTGTCTGAAAATCATGACCCGTTCTGCACAAGGAGGCAAGAGAAAAACTAAAACATTCACTAAAGAGCATCTAGCAAAACATTTCACAATTTAGAACCATACATCATACATTCTGTCAAGAAGTTGGTACGGAATATGATAACCAACTTACTGAAGCATTATTGTTATTTGCAATCATGTTATCTCGAGCTTATTATTTTTGTTAGCTCATGGGGTTGACTCCGGAAAATACTTTGCTCAAGAGTTGTAGAAACCAAACTAAAAGAAGTTCACAAACCTTCCTTGGTAATTTTTTAGATTTTTTCGTGGCGCTAGTTCTAGGAAATAAAGAGTGTGGTATGCATATAAATAAAACCACATGTGAAATTCTTTGAGAGCGTTTTACACAGGCTACTATATGCAGGGAAGAGAAACGCTAGTGAAAACATATAAATTATGTGAGACCCACATATATTGTAATTTCTGCTTGGAACCTGCATTTCCTTTCTCTTTTTAAACACACTAAAAGCATTTATTTCCCGAATTTATTTAACTATTTTAGTCAACTAACATTTTGGTAAGTACATGGACATTAACACTTTTATTTATTTTCATAAACATTTCTTTTCAAATAGCCACATGTCGCGTGCTAGGCGTTTCCTCTGGAATTCTGGTTTCTTTTTATGAATGTGTTTTCAGGTTTATATGGTTTTGTTTTTTGGTTTTCTATATTTGCTTTCTTTTCATCGGTTTTGAGGAAAAATAATTGCATACAATAAAAAGAAGCAAATATGTGCTTCCTGTTGGAAGAAAGTTTGTGCTTCTACCATGAGAAGCACCACATGTGCTTCCACGGGAAGAGCACAAAGCACAACTGTGTTTCCCCCCGAAAAAGAAAAAAAACACATTTTGTGCTTCCAAAAATAATGAAAACACTATAACGGTGCTTCCGGGCTCCTTTTTTGTCCTGTTTCTTTTTTCACTATTCACTTTTGGTTTATAGTTTTGTTTTTCTGATTTTGTTTTCCCTATAGTTTTATTATTATTTTGTTTTCTCTTTTGATTTCCGGTTTTGTTTTGGAAAAAAAGTTCATTGAAACCTATTAACATAGGATCTTCTTTCTAAGATCTCGACAGAAGAAATCGAACAGTGAAAATGGTTCGATCTTTGGACGGACGGTTCAAGACATAAAACTTTTTAAATCAACGGATCTATGAAAAATGCAAAACTCGCATGTTACCAATAGTGGCGCTCATGTAGGCGCCACTTGTCTGCACATGAGAAGGTAGGGAGTAACCTTTGCAAACTGTAGCAAGGTGGGCTTGTCCAGTTCCGGGTTCTGCTAATTTTTTTCTCTCCTTGGTGGTTCTTTGTTTCGGTTTTTAGTACCCTTTTTCTTTTATTTAAAAAAATTCCTTCAAAAATGTTAAGTAATTTTCAAAATAATTTAAAATTTTCAAAGATGTTCCAATTTCTCAAACAGTTACTGAGATTTGGAACATTTTATAAAATGAGGAAAGAAACAAAAGAAATAAGGAAATGAAAAAAGGAAACAAAAATAGAAATCACGCCAGCCTGATCCATGGCATAGGGACGAGGCCGGATATACTTCGGAAGAGAACGACACCCACGGGCACCGCCATGGCTGCTCCACACGAGAAACTTTCACTCAAACAGTCACTAGAGCCACCAGGAGGCACCCTGGTCATCACCATAACAAGGGCAAACGGATCCTCATTAGATCTGTGCACTATCGGAGCAGGCCAGAGCTTCCCGTCCCTACATCCCTTACCTCCTACACGACCAAGAAGTGAAGCCGTCACTCATGGAGCCTGATGGAAAGCCATCCGTGTAGGTGTAGCCCGCCATCCAGTGCCACTGTCATGAAATCCTCAGACAAACTCATCATCAAAATCGTAACACGTAGTCGCCGTCCTAACTAATCCACAAGACATTGCCTTAACATGAGCAATGAGTGACCAGGGCACGCGCGAGGAGCAACTAGCCTCGGTAAGGGGGGGGGGGCAAGCCAACCACGACACCGGTAGCCAACACACCCATGCAGCCATCTACCAACCAACACTACCAGGAGGGTTGGGCGTCCGACATCAAATCTGGCCAATCAAGATCCATATAGGGGACCCCCATCATATCCGGCACCTCCAACCACCTGGGGGTAGCCGTTACCCCAGGCCGCCAAGCACCCACCTCCTTCGGCTCCCCGCGACCTGCTCCACGACCGCCGCGGAAACCTACAACACCCGTCGGCCACGCGCCCGCGGGAGAAGACCGTCACCGCCAACACGGTGCCACCGGGTAGGCACCACTGCCACCACGCCGCAACTTCACCCACCCAGAAGCCATGTAGGAAGCCGCCAATCCCAGCCCTATCCACCCTATAGCCCGTACCATCCACATGGCGAGAGATAGACCTCGCCGTCCTGGGCACACACCAACCACCGCCAGTCCGCCACTGCCACGTTGCCCACTACCCTAGCCGATAGCCATGGCGGAGCCAGACGCGCGTGACCCTCGTCGCCCTCGGCCAATACGCATACAGAACCCCGGCAATAGATCCTTCCGCATCTGGTCGAGGACGGCCCGCACACAACCACCCGAGAAAAATGACGTCGCAGCCGCCGCACCACACCTGAGCTCCAGAGCACCGCCGTGGCGCCGCCAAACGAAGACGTCGCCACCCCGCACATGCGCCATCGCGTGGTTGGCCCCTGTGGCAGCCCGGCGCTTCCACTTCTATGGCCGTGCCGCACGCCTGCCGTCATGCATTGCACTGTAGATGCACACAACATCACCATAATCAACAGCAAGGCAAATAGAAACTAGATCATGCAATGATATCACAAAAGCTTGTGCTGTCGCATCACCACCAGCAGTACGTGGCGCAGCTTGGAGAATCAGAAAAGGTTCACCACAACCTATTTACCATACATAGGTCTTATTTATAACAACCACTTAACCTTTTTGGTGCTTGACATAGGACTAGTCACTCAAACAAACACGGTTCTCTGTCTGGGACTGGGTAAACCGAAGATGAAACACACAACCTATATACTTGCACACCATCACTTATTCACCGTTGCGACGATGAACCGCACCACATGGGACAGTCATATTCACCAGTCAACCAGAACAGGCACTAGCTATAGAACCCTAAGGTTGGTAAGGAAGGCCGCACAAAATTCCAAGAAGAGGAGCTGAGGTCCAGTAACTCTCTGCATATCTAGCAGGTACTTGTCATCCCTGGTCTTGTAAAGCTGGAGAAAAAATAAATTAAAGTTAGAACCAAATATACAATATATACAATACCATGCCGGCGAATTGTACTTTCTAACACCAACACTGTGCAGCTTTAAAACATGGGAAGTTATTTCTACCAACATGCATGAGTCAGTCGACAATAGTTGTTGGCAATAGCAGACACATGCAAGACATAACAATGGTCACTTGGTAACATTATGAATCAAATATATTGGCTCTAGAAAAATCATTATTTTATCTAGTGACGCCACTATGAAGACGATATTGAGTAGAAAATCCCTTTTTTTGTTATTGCAAAAAGAAAGTTTAGTAGTAGAAGGTTTTGCAGACCTGAATTTCAAACTTGATCACAGCTGGTAGCCTCCTATTAACGTCACCATTATCCATGATAGTAGAGTCATCATCAAAGCTATGGTTGGCATCTAACCACATATCACTGACCTGAGGAAACCCAGGGCACCACCTGCATTTCATGTTGTAGTCCACATTCTTCTTCCAACGGACATTTAATTCCTTAAGTGCCTTCAGAACCTCAATCTATATCGCGCGAGGTTGAGCTCGAGACTGCTGGATAAGTTATGCATTAGCTCAACAGCTGAATGTGCAAAACAAAGCAAAGTAAAGTGGACAGTTTGCAAGACCTGGAGCCCAAGAGCCCATTTTGTTTCAACGCGGTAATATGGCCGCAAGCCACTGCCTTGAGAATCATTACTTCTTGGAAGATAATTCCTGGTACTTGGGCTTGCTGATTCTGATAGAGTAAACTGATTAAAACTCATGTCCTAGAGAACCATCCATTCATAAAGTTAATAGTGCTTAAACCTTTGGTGCATTAAATAGGTCACAGATGATGCAAATGTGGACTAACCATTTCTTGTTGATAGTTAGCCCCCAAATAGCCACTAGTAGCCCGGAACTGATTCTCCAAAAGCAAGTAATATGCAACAGTTTCCTGGAAACATATAGTATAAAGTCAGTTATGAAAACTGAAAGGACTGAACCACTGATTTTTGTTTGAATATACCTCATTTATAGCCTATTGCACAACGATTCACACACATGATCTTTGTCATATCCCAGATTGGCAACATCTTGAAGTGTATCTTCGTCAATCTCCTGAAATGAACATCTAGCAAATCAGCATATCATTGCCATAGAAACAACATTTATATGCTCGATAATACTCCCTCCTTTCCGGTTTATAGTGATCAAATCTGAAATCTCATAAACCAAAGCGTTTTGTGAGTGGAAGAATGTATCTCGTATTTTACAAAACTATCTCAATTAAAATCATGCATTAATTTCGATTATTTGCAATGGATGCATGCTTGAACACTAGATGAGTAGAAACATTACATGCATTGGTGTGTTCCTTTTTAATTCTTGCATGCAAAGATTTAATGCGCCTTGGAAACTAAAAATGAGCTGAAGATGAGCCCCTTAAATTGGAAACCAAAAAAGGTGAGATAAGCCCTATAAACCGGAAAGGAGGGAGTAAACGATAATTTTTTTGATAAATAAAGAGCAACATTGAATGGAGACTTGACGTTATACCTTTCTGAAAACAAGGGCACAACTATGGCCATTGATTTCTATTATATTTTCTTTGCAAATATTACAATGAAATTATACCCATAAAAGAGAGCATTTCACGAAAATATTATTGTTCTTAATTTTCCTATCATCCATTAAAAATCCTATATATGTAAGTGGATAAAGGCTGAAAAGTTTTATTGTGCAGATATGATAGTCGCTTGAAATGTGAAATAGATGGGGTACCATTTTGGCTTGCTGTGCTGTGTTTGGTGGAGGCACTGCCAGGTAGAGAGGAAGGCGATTCTGAAACCATGGGTGGTCTCGAATTTCACGGATTGTGATTCTCTTCATGGGATCAACAATAAGCATTCTTGGGATCAAATCCATTGCAAGATCATATAGATGATTTGGAAGGATATAGAAGCCTCCCTCTAACACCAAATAAGGGGGAGTCTAATCTCCAAAAAATTTTGAATTATAAAGTCCAACTAATCTACATGAATTTGTTGATTTCCAGAAGGAAAAAAGGTAAACACTTGTCAGATCCATCTAAATCTACAAATGTTCTGTCTCACCTTTATCTTATTGAACAGTTTGGGAATGTTGTCATCATCGAATGGAACAGCACCACAAAGAAGAGCATAAAGTATCACCCCACAGCTCCAAACATCAACCTCAGGTCCAGCGTACAATTCACCTGAGATAACCTATGCAGAAACACTCACTAAAGCTATTAACCCAGACGATGCGTGAGAATAAGAATGAGGATAAGGACTCAAATAATAAAATAAGTGAATACCTATGGTGCGGCATAGTTTAGACTCCCGCAGCTAGAATCACGATGAACAACCATGTTTGTGTGGCAGTATTCAACACCAGATATAATATGTTTAACAAAAATTTAATTGAAAAAACAATTGAGAGAAAATCTCAATATGCATTCAGTGAATCAGAAAGAACCCTTCAAATTACAAATTCGCCTTCAGAAGGGATATACCATCTCTTTATGTTTTAAAGGACAATTTAATTTAAGCACTGAGATTAAGACAATCAAGGCTTGAAGAATAAGACGCCATTTAAACAAAAATTGATTTAATTATTGATACTAAGATAACCAAGGCATGAAAAGATGAAGATGCCAAATGATACAAAAAAAACAAACAAACGAGAAAAGCAACGAGCCTAAATATAATATAGTCTGACATTTTCCGTAAACCATGTTTTTTCGGCCCCTCCCGAAAAAAACATCATCGAGCAAAAAATTATCGGTAAAACTTAGTCAACGAATGCAAACCAAGCAAATGGATCGCGATTTGCACAGTAAACACATGAGGAAGGTCGGCAACTAGCAAGCATGTCCATACATTTGATGGTCGAAATAGGAAGCTCAACATATTGTTATTCCCAAAAATTGTCTTCCTACATGGCAAGAGCAGAAAAGGCACCTGCTGGAAGATTCGACGGGCCTCATCTTCCTGTAACCGCCTTTTCTCAACAATGTAGTCCACTAGGTCACCATTCTGGCAATATTCCATCACAACAAAAATATCCGTCGGTGTCTCAATGACCTCATAAATCCGGATGATATGAGGGTGAATGAAGTCAATGAACAACCTCAATATCTTGATTTCTCTATTTGCTAGAAATAAGATATGAGAAAACAATAGAAGTAAAGTGTTAGACATTGAGCCTATGAAGAAAATGCATATGCAAATTCTACTAACTCACAGCAACAACACAAGCTGAACTTTCTTCTTAACGAAAGCCGAATATATCCTATACTAATGTACATTATCTCGACTAATTGATTAAGTGGGAATTAGGAACACACCCACAAGTCTGACCAGCACTAGTAGAAAACAGGGCTTTGGTTCGGACAGAAAAGAGCATTAATCCCGGTTGCATTACGAACCGGGACTAATGTGAGCATTAGTCCCGGTTCGAGTGACTAGGGCACCGTATAGGCATTAGTCCCGGTTCAAATACGACCTTTAGTACCGGTTGGTGCCACGAACCGGAACTAAAGGGTGCGATGCCCATTAGTACCGGTTCGTGGCACCAACCGGTACTAAAGGTTAGACCTTTAGTCCCGGTTCGAGCCACCAACCGGTACTAATGGGGTTTGATGCATTAGTGGCGGTTATGGCACGAACCGGTACTAAAGGTCCCATTTTCAAACTCTACCCCCCCCCGGTGGATCGCCTTTTCAGTTTTGTAAAAAGCAAAAGAAAATGATAAAAACTTCAAAAATTAAAATCCTTCCAGATGTAGTTATGTTACTACATGTACTAGTTAGGAATTTTTTTAGAATCCTCAAATTCTAAAAGGAAAAAAAGTTATGCTCAAATTTCTGTTTTTTTTGTTTTTTTGTTAAATATGGTCAAACTATTGTCAAACTACTTATTCAAGAATTATTAGTGTTACTAAATAATTATTCAAGAATTCGGTTTTTTTGAATTTTGGTCAAATCTGGTCAAACTGTGGTCAAACAATGGTCAAACTAATTATTCAAGAAATATTAGTGTTACTAAATAATTATTTCAGTTTTTTTGAATTTTGGTCAAATCTGGTCAAACTGTGGTCAAACTATGGTCAAACTACTTATTCAAGAAATATTAGTGTTACTAAATAATTATTGTTTTTTAGAACAATAGTTTCAAACTCAAACAGTGAAATGTGTGACTTCATGCTCAAACTAAATTCCTGAGGATTAATAGGATTGACATCTTACTATTGTCAGAAAACGACAAGTGCAGAGTTGGAAACAAGGGAGAATAGAACCCGGAAGTTAAGCGTGCTCAGGCTGGAGTAGTGAGAGGATGGGTGACCGTCCGGGAAGTTAGATGATTTGGAATGATGAGGGTGATTAGAGATTAGAGTTTAAATTGAGCAGTGATGAGGGGTGATTAGAGATTAGAGGTTAAAAAATTCAGAAATTTGAAAAAAAAATCAAAAAAGAATTTCAAAAAAAATCATAAAATTTTCTTTAGTACCGGTTGATGGGACTAAAGGGCGGGACTAAAGGGGGAGGCTTTAGTAATGACCCTTTAGTCCCGGTTCCAGAACCGGGACTAAAGGCCCTTATGAACCGGGACTAAAGGCCCTTTTTCTACTAGTGAAAGCAGATAACTCGAAATCCTGAACAGGCAAGTCGAATATATCCTAGACCATTGTACAAGGAGAAGGAGGCATACCTTTCTCTTCCATTTCCGTAGTTTTCATTTTACGACGGTTCAGAATCTTTATAGCAACTTTGTGTCCTGTAAGCTTATGGTCTGCAATCATCACTTTTCCAAATGTGCCTGCACGTAACGTTTTGCCCAGATTGTAGCTCTTCAATGCTTCATAATGTCCACCTCCTCTGGTGTTCCCACCCATTTTCAGTATGCAAAAACAAGAGAAACACTATATGTGATTGAGTAAACAGATTTACAGTTCAGACGCAAGTTGATTGAAACTGGTAATACACGAGTTATGCTGAATATACTGATCATGAATAACATGAAATATTTACGGCATGTCACTTCTTAGAGACCGGCCTTGAGTGTGAAATGAGTGGGCTAGCCATAAATGACCACTATGGACATGACTGGCGAGGGCAAGTGTGGTTCAAATTAAAGATCAACGAAATGGGTGAAGTTCCCTTCTCAAATAGGGAGAAGCACAGCATATTCGATCGCTGAAGTATGGTTCAGTGAGATGATCGGCAACCAACAAGTACTATCTTGTACGGATCGAGTAGGATCATAATATATATTACCATAAAACTGCCTGCACATGGAGCACTGAATGACTATATGCCTTTCCTGAAATGTAATGTATCAGGTCTGGCTCGGATAGTTGGGATAACAACTATCGAAAATGCTCGCTCGTGCTTTGGGTGCCCTGCCCTGGCGCGAAGACACAGATGACACATAGAATCCTAGCTAGTGGGTTAACATGGAAAGTATTCTTAAAAAGGTTCACAAATAAAATACCATGAGTCGGCATATATGTGTGATAAACATGGAAGAGACATGCAAATGCAGTCATGCAACAATGAATGAGCTTTGTAGGATCTGTTACTAGTACTACTCGGATCGGCTGAGCGGCGGCAGCTCGAGGAAGCGCCCGCGGACGATGACCCGCCGGCGTGGCGGCACGGATCCGCGGTGCGGATCGACGGAGGGGACCGGCGGCGGCTGGAGGAAGCGCCCACGGGCAATGACCCGTGGGCGTGGCGGCACAGATCCGCACTGCGGCTCGACGGAGGGGACCAGCGGCGGCTCGAGGAAGCGCCCGCGGACGATGACCCGCGGGCGTGGTGGCACGGATCCGCGTTGCGGATCGGCGGAGGGGACCGGCGGCGGCTCGAGGAAGCGCCCACGGACGATGACCCGCGGGCATGGCGGCACGGATCCGCGTCGCGGATCGACGGAGGGGACCGGCGGCCACCAGGTCCCGCCATCGGGAGGAGGGAGGGCGGCGGATCGAGGCGAGGGTCGCGCCAGTGACGGGGAAAGGGGGAGAAGAGGAGGCAGGGGAGAGGAAGAGAGAATGGCGATTTTTTACTCAGCCGCCGCGAGCCGGAGTAAATATAACAAGAAGATTGGGGTTCGGTTAGAGTTGCCCTAACATGGAATGTATTCTTAAAAAGGCTCACAGATTAATACCATGACTCGGCATATATGTCTGGTAATCATGGAAGAGACATGCAAGAAATGCAGTTATGCAACAATGAATGAGCTAACACATGAATCTGCTAGTACTACTCAATAACTGTTCACACAAGAATTACACGTACCACGGTACCATCAGAATCAGAATCTCCCGATTGCTCTTAAGGATCTTTTCGACCAGCAACAGAATCAGAATCTATCGATCTCTCTGTAGGATCCTTTCGACCATATATAGAGTGAATTTGGGGAAAGTGAGATCGATCGGCAATAAAGACTTTCAATTCCGAGCATGCTGAGGTGAATGTTGGTCCGGGCGATCTTTGGCAAAGATCTCCGTTGCCGTTGGAGGGAAGAAACAAAGAAATCCCCACACAACCACAAGCAGAGCAGCACACAAACTAACAAATTCCTTACTTGTTGGCCGAATGGAAAACAAGCAGCGCTCCCTCCCTCAGAAGTAGAATTAGGAGCACGCGCTAACCACCCCAGGTCTCTAGCAAGCCAAGCAAGCAAACCATGGCGCAGAATCACTAAACTCCGGCGAGAATTGCAGCAAGATAGCAGGACGATTATTGCCTTAATTACCTGGCCAAATCCCGTGGTCTGAGAGAGGCGACGAGAGCGCCTGCCCGGTGGAGCGGAGGATGCCTCAAATCGAGAGAGGATTTGGGGTCGATCGGCTGCCGCTGGTCGTTCTCAGGCTATAGGCTTTAGGCTTTAGGCGAGAGAGCTGCTTAGGCGGGGGCGGCGTAACCGGGGGAAAGGGAAAGGTGGGCGTCAGCGTCAGCGTCAGCATCGCGCACGTACGTGTCGGCTCCCTCTCGCGCCGCTCGCTGACCTGCTGCTGTGCTCGGTCGCCTCGCGCCGTTTGGCTCCTTGTGGCTGTCTTCTTCTTTCTCCTCTGTTCTTTCCATATTTCCCTCCTTCCGTTCGCAATGCGTCGCGTGCGTCGGTCGATTCCTCCGTCCGTCATCGGTTGATTTGGACGGTCTAGGAATAGGATGGACGGCAGAGACGCTTTTCGGTCGCCGGTGACGCGGCGCCAATGAGAATTATGCATGCCTTGCGGCTGGCGTTGGCAGTGGGTGGGATTAACTCGAACGTCGCTGTTACGTGCGCGACGAGGACGCAGCACACCTGGCGTTGGCGAAGACCTACCAACATGCTGAATTACAAAAGACTTAAAACGAAAGAACATGCTCCCTAATTTCAGACAAGATAGGCGCCACCACCACACGGTCACTGTGACGCGAGTTCGAGAGATTCTCAATCTCCAAATTGTCAGACTCGAAAACCACTTCAGCATAGCCTATGAGATATGCAAATAGAACACCATTGCGTAGAGCGAGAGCTTCGGCTATGAGAAGATCTGTGATTCCCGGGTAAGGCTTGCACCAAGCAGCTAAGAAGGATGAGCGGGTTCTCGCAACCCCTCCTGCTCCACCCCTTCTAGCTTCCATTGCAACACTGCCATCAGTGTTGATTTTAATCCAAGCTAAGTCCCGTGGTCGCCAACCATGGCCTGGGAGGATCTGGGCATGGTTGCGGGGTAGCTCGAGCACAACTAAAGCCTCTTGGGTCTTCTTCATGGACTGAGTAGGATCAAGCTCTCTCTTATCATGTGTAGCATTGTTGCTCCAGGTCTAGATCGCCCATATGACGGTTACTAGTTTTGCTCCCTCAGAATCGGAGAACATAGGATCGCATATGATATCCCGAGACTAGATACACTAGTTGAAAAACGACTTTACATGAGCCCAATTAGTCCCGGTTTGGCAACGGCCCGGTACTAATGTGACTATTAATCCTGGTTCCAATGGCTAGGGGCGTGGATCATTAGTCCCGGTTCGTGACATGCCTCTAGTCCCGGTTCGTTTCACGAACCGGGACTAAAGGGGTGATGACAGGCTTCTGTCAGGCTTGGGCCCCCACGAGCTCATTTAGTCCTGGTTTGTATAATCAATCAGGACTAAAGATATCACTATATATAGTGCTTCGTCCAGCCCGAGCCGAAGCACTCTGTTTTCCCCCTCCTCTCTGTTTTCTTCTCCTCTTGCTCGAGCTCACTTCCATTTTTGCCAAAATTTGTCAAGATTTGAAGGCGCCCCATCCATCCAAGTGTTCACAAAGGTTAGCAACTCTGTCCTTTCATCTCTCATTGATAGATTAGCTCTTGCAATGCTCTATAAGTATAGTTATTTGTTGGTTTTAGTTTACGAGTACTCATATGTGGTAGTTTATTTTTTTATGCAAATTGAGCTCAAATTAACTTCTTAGTTTGCATATGTAGGTGTGGTATACTTAATGCCTTCCCGTTCCCCTCCTAACTACCGTCGATCGCCCGCACCATCCCGTCGCCGGCACCACCTTGGTGAGTCTCTTGTTCTTATCCTTTTTATTAAAAAACATGTTTGTGTGATTCAGATAGTTACTTGTATAATTTTCTTACCCGTACGTTGTTTGTTATACATAGTGGCATGGTTTTCATATCCGTCCCCGCCGGCCCTCGTCCGGTTTATTATTCAGATGTGGTATATTCTCTTTTATAACTATTTGTTGCATTTCGTGTTTATGACAATTATGCCCACCAAGTTGACATAGATATTTTTATCTAGGAGGTATGTGAACCGGAAATTGCAACCGACCCTATTGTCGAGAAGTTAAATTTAGTTGAAAAAGAAAACGAGTATTTGAAAGAAAAATTGAAAAAATTGAAGAAGTGAAGATGAAACTGGAGTTGTATGTTGCGGATGTCGTCGATGATCACAAGATCAAGACGGATGCAATGCGCTTGAAGATTAGAAAGATTAGGAAATATGCCATTGATAATGGGGCTTGGTATCATTATGCTGTTGGATCAATTGTTAACTTAGTTGTGATCTTGATCACATTTGTTCTTTCATTTAAATGATTTAGCTAGGGAGTTTGTATATTGTTTTATGAGAATAAGTGTGTATGAACTTGTATTAATTTGATCTTTTCGGTGTTGTGTAATGAAGATGAGCCGGAAATGGATGTACGATGACCGATGCTTTCCCCAGTTCATTAATGGTGTGCATACTTTTCTTCTTGCGGCTAATGCAAACAAGCGGCCGGATGATTTTATGTATTGTCCATGTGCTGTCTGTAAGAATGATCAAAATTATTCTAACTCGAGAACCATTCACGTCCACCTATTTACGTCTGGTTTCATGTCCGGCTATAACTGTTGGACCAAGAACGGAGAAAGAGGGGTTCTAATGGACGAGAATGAAGAAGAAGAGGATGATGACAGCTATCCTGGCCATGGGTTCTCTGAATACGATGATACTACAATGCGGGAAGAAGTTGAGTCGTCAATGGAGGAAGAAGCTGAAGAAGAGGCATCAGATGAGCCTGCTGATGATCTTGGTCGGGCCATTGCCGATGCAAAGAGAAACTGCGCAAGTCAAAAGGAGAAACTGAAGTTGCAACACATGTTAGAGGATCACAAGAAATTTTTGTCCCCAAATTGCGAACATGACAAGAAAAAGTTGGGTACCACACTGGAATTGTTGCAATGGAAGGCAGATAATGGTGTATCTGACAAGAGATTTGAAAAGTTGCTGATAATGTTAAAGAAGATGCTTCCAAAGGACAACGAATTGCCCGACAGTACGTATGAAGCAAATAAGGTTGTCCGTCCTCTGGGATTAGAGGTGCAGAAGATATATGCCCTAATGACTGCATCCTCTACCGCGATGAGTATGAGTATTTGAATGCATGACTGGTATGCTATCCATTGCGCTATAAGATCAGCCGCGATGACACTGGTGATGTTGAGGGCGAGCGCCCCAGGAAGAACATTCCTATCAAGGTGATGTGGTATGCTCCTATAGTACCACGGTTGAAACGTTTGTTCCAAAATAAAGAGCATGCCAAGTTGATGTGATGGCACAAAGAAGATCGTAAGAAAGACGGGCAGTTGAGAGTACCTGCTGACGGGTCACAGTGGAGAAAAATCGAGAGAAAGTGGGAGGACTTTGCCGATGACGCAAGGAACGTATCGTTTGGTTTAAGTGCAGATGGCATTAATCATTTTGGGGAGTAGAGCAACAATCATAGCACATGGCTTGTGACTCTATGTATCCATAACCTTCCTCCTTGGTTGTGCTTTGGTTGTGTAGGGAAGAGAGAATGCCAAGTGAAAGGGAGAAGTTGAAGTTCAATCGCATGTTAGAGGATCACAAAAAAGGGTCGTACCTAAATTGTGAAGATGAGAACACAAAGCTTGGTACCACACTGGAATTGCTGCAATGGAAGGCGGACAATGGAGTATCTGACAACGGATTTGGGAAGCTACTGAAAATAATGAAGAAGAAGCTTCCAAAAGATAATGGATTACCGAACAGTACATACGAAGCAAAGAAGGTTCAATGCCCTCTAGGATTGGAGCTGCACAAGATACATGGATGCTCTAATGACTGCATCATCTACCGCGGCGAGTACGAGAATTTGGACGCATGCCCGGTATGTAGTGCATTGCGGTATAAGATCAGACGAGATGACCCTGGTGATGTTGAGGGCGAGCGCCCAAGGAAGAGGGTTCCTGCCAAGGTGATGTGGTATGCTTCTATAATACCATGGTTGAAACGTCTGTTCAGAAACAACTAGTATGCCAAGTTGATGCGATGGTACAAAAAAGACTATAAGAAAGACGGGAAGTTGAGAGCAGCCACTGACGGGTCGTAGTGGTGAAAAATCAAAAGAACGTAGCGGGACTTTGCAGGTGACGCAAGGAACGTATGTTTTGGTTTAATTGCAAATCTATACCCTATCCTAATTACAATCTCCCTAAAAATTCCCATGTTAATCAGTAATTAGGAACCGTTAATCATGGTGGGGCCGAGTTATTACAGTTTACATTAGCTGATATAATATCAACATTTAATAAAAAAAAGATATGAGTTTTTAAGTTGGTAGGACTGTGTTATTAGGTCTAAGAGTAATTTCGTTCAATTCTGGCAAAAGATTAAGAACAAAATTTAGGACGCATCTAGCGAGCGGCAGGGCGCTCGCTAGCGCTCCGGAGCGGCTGTCACTTTTAGCAAGTTTATGTCCCCATCAAACAAAAAAGGAAAGATTCTTTCTCATTGTAAAAAAGGTAGAAAGGGCATGCAACATGTTTTTAATTACGGATTGGAAAGCAACCATGTGTGAACACATTAATTTAGAGTTCCTTTTCATTTTAAAAGCCATAACTTTTGAACCAAACATCGAAATTAAGATCCGCTTTCACCGTTGGAACCCTTACGACGTGCTCTTCGAAACTAGATCTCGCATGGGTATGTTTCGATGAATTTTTTGTGTGCAATTTAGTACCTCGTTTTGTGCAACTGCCTAGTAGTCGATGTGCAACTAGCTGACTGTGGATGTGCAACTTTCCGCCTACCACGTGGATGTGCAGTTTTCACTGATGTCACCTCCACCCCCTCAAACTACCCCTTCCAGTGAGATGAGCAATTTCGTCCATTGCTCGGGCCAACTGCCTAGTAATTGACGTGCAACTTTCCAATTTGAGCATTCAATAAGCAAAATCAAATCACAAAATAAAGTAGTATTCAAATTAGGATGCATTCAATTATAAGCAAAACTACATCATCTCCATGCGTCCGTACATCGTCGAATATTATCACTAATACACCTCCAATACTATCATACATGCATATAGCATCGCTAGTACAGCTAGAACAGTAGCTCCCGACGGGTATCGGCGCGAGCGGTGGATACCCAAAGAGAAGGAACCATCACTGGATCATAGCTCCAGTGAGATCCCTGAAGAACCTGCCAGGTATTGTCGAACCTGCACTCCAACGCAACCATGTAGCGACGGACGTGCTCGTCCTCCTCGCTGACATGGTGACGTACCACCTCCGCGGTGTCCGGAAGCCTCGACACCATCACTAGCCCACGCGACCGCCACCAAACAAGGATCGGGTCAATGATGGGCTGGCTCCTCACCAACCTACGCCCCCGGAAGGTAGCACCTCCCAAAACCAGCCCGGCGGAGCCCAGTCCCGGACATGGCCCCTCTGATCAAGTCGGCCTCCTCCGCCGAGTCGACGACGAGGATGCGGGATTGGCATCGTCGACGTCGATGCGGGAATAATTGCTTTAACTAAAAAAAATAAAACTAGTTCTATTAATTTTCTTGCTAAAAATAAACTACTTCTATAGTAAAATAAACTAGTTTTATGAAATCAACTAGTTCAACTACTAAGCACTTACTATAAATAGAATAAAGTATTACTTACTAAAAATAAACTAGTTTAACTAGTTCTATTATTTTTCTAACTAATTTTATTAAACACTTTCTCTTCTTATTCTATGAACAAAATGACAACAGAAAAAAAACATAAAAATTCTATGAACAAGATAAAAATTCTATGAACAAAATTACAAAAGAAAAAATTTATAAAAATTCTATGAAAAAATTGACATATTCTTCGCATATATATGAACACACAAACATTTGCATATTCAACAACAATATCACAAAAAAAATCTATGAACAGGAAAAAATTCTAACTTTTGCATATTCATTTATGAACAAATTACCACAACTCAATGAACTACACATCCAAATTAACTACACATCTAAATTAGGAAAATTCATATGAGCTCGCTAAGGAGGCGGCGACCGACGAGGAGGCAGGGCACGGGGGCGACGGTGAGGGGCATGGCGACGGGCGACGAGGAGGCAGGCGCGGAGGTGAGGGGCGCGGCGACGGGCGACGAGGAGGCAGGGGGCGCGGGGCGGCGACGGCGTCTGGGCGGCGCGGGACGGCGTCGGAGGCAGGGCGACGACGGCGACGGCGAGGCGCAGAGGGGCAGCCTGGCTGCATCGTCGGGGCGGGGAAGACGCGAACTGAACGAAAATTTTCACAAGTGCTAGTTATATAGACAAAGCATTGGTCCCGGTTCGTGACAGCAACCGGGACGAATGCGACCTTTAGTCCTGGTTGGTGCCACCAACCGGGACCAAAGGCCTCTTTTCAGCAGCCCAAAGGGCGGGAAGCGGCGGCCTTTGGTCCCGGTTGGTGGCACCAACTGGGACTAAAGGGGGGAATTGGTACCGGTTAGTGCCACGAACCGGTACCAATGCACACCATTAGTCTCGGTTGGTGCCACCAACCGGAACCAAAGGCCTTGTGCTGTTGCGCCCGCGTCGAAAGTTTAGTCCCACCTCGCTAGTTGAGAGGGGCGCGCAGTGGTTTATAAGCCCCACTGCCGCACCCCTCTCGAGCTCCTCTCCATTGCAGGCTTACGGGCCTAATTGTCACCGCTATGCCTGATGGGCTTACTGGGCCTTCTGCCGGCCTGAATCCTCACCCATCGATGGGTTTCTAGTCGTATTCAGGCCGTGGTGGCCCAGTAGGTGGCATATTTTTTATTTTTTGCCTTTTTTTGTTTTCCTTTTTGCTTTATTTATTTTGTTTTGTTTCTACTTACAACAAAAAACTTATTTATTTTATTTTATTTTGTTTCTAATTACTTATTTATTTTACTTTATGATAATTCTTTTTGCTATTAAAGTTTCTAACAAAAAAAGTCCTTTATGAAAATTCTTTTTGCTTTTAATGATTTTGAACAGAAAATACTTCGATAATTTTAGTTGCATCAATTTTATATAATTTTAGTTTCAATAATACTAGAGGTTTCTTATAATGTTTTGAACAGAAAATACTTTGTTAATTTTAGTTTCATAAATTTTATTAAAGTTTATTTTATTTTGTTTCTATTTATATATTTTAATAAAGTTTATATTATTTTGTTTCTAATTACTTATTTATTTTATTTGTTATTTTTCATGCACCATTTTTCATGCATTTACTGATTATTTTGAGCTATAAGACCCTAAAATTGAAAAGCATTTCAAATGAACTCTGAAAAGGTTGAAAGTTGGCATGGTATCATCATTTCATCCACATAGCATGTGCAAGAAAGTTGAGAGGGTTACGGCAAAAACTGGATGCACTTCGTGTACAAAACGGACAACCTCTTTCAAAGTATCAGGATTTCATACAGAAACTCATCTGTTACAAAGGGATTTCATTTTTTTAAACTTATTTGAACTCCTGAATTTTTGTGTGTTCAAAATGCACCATTCAAAGCCACATCATCACTTTTCAATCCTTTCTGACTTCATTTGTTATTTTTCATGCATTTACTAATTATTTTGAGCTATAAGACCCAAAAATTGAAAAGCATTTCAAATGAACCTGAAATTGAAAAACCCTACAAATGAAATCTGAAAAGGTTGAAAGTTGGCATGGTATCATCATTTCACCCACATAGCATGTGCTAAAAAGTTGAGAGGGTCCC
Organism: Triticum aestivum; assembly: GCF_018294505.1. Classification (NCBI taxonomy): domain Eukaryota; kingdom Viridiplantae; phylum Streptophyta; class Magnoliopsida; order Poales; family Poaceae; genus Triticum; species Triticum aestivum. The sequence goes on along the minus strand of NC_057802.1, from coordinate 588,140,272 downwards.
GGCAAAAGCTGGATGCACTTCGTGAACAAAATGGACAATCTCTTTCGAAGTATCAGGGTTTCGGAGGAAAACTCATCTGTGTTGGAAATATGCCCTAGAGGCAATAATAAATGGGTATTATTATATTTCTTTGTTCATGATAATTGTCTATTGTTCATGCTATAATTGTGTTATCCGGAAATCGTAATACATGTGTGAATACATAGACCACAACGTGTCCCTAGTAAGCCTCTAGTTGACTAGCTCGTTGATCAACAAATAGTCATGGTTTCCTGACTATGGACATTGGATGTCATTGATAACGGGATCACATCATTAGGAGAATGATGTGATGGACAAAACCCAATCCTAAGCATAGCATAAAAGATCGTGTAGTTCATTTGCTAGAGCTTTTCCAATGTCAAGTATCTTTTCCTTAGACAATGAGATCGTGCAACTCCCGGATACCGTAGGAGTGCTTTGGGTGTACCAAACGTCACAACGTAACTGGGTGACTATAAAGGTGAACTACGGGTATCTCCGAAAGTGTCTGTTGAGTTGGCACGGATCGAGACTAGGATTTGTCACTCCGTATGACGGAGAGGTATCTCTCGGCCCACTCGGTAATGCATCATCATAATGAGCTCAATGTGACTAAGGAGTTAGCCACGGGATCATGCATTACGGTACGAGTAAAGAGACTTGCCGGTAACGAGATTGAACAAGGTATTGGGATACCGACGATCGAATCTCGGGCAAGTAACGTACCGATTGACAAAGGGAATTGTATACGGGATTGATTGAATCCTCGACATCGTGGTTCATCCGATGAGATCATCGTGGAACATGTGGGAGCCAACATGGGTATCCAGATCCCGCTGTTGGTTATTGACCGGAGAGGCGTCTCAGTCATGTCTGCATGTCTCCCGAACCCGTAGGGTCTACACACTTAAGGTTCGGTGACGCTAGGGTTGTAGAGATATTAGTATGCGGAAACCAGAAAGTTGTTCGGAGTCCCGGATGAGACCCCGGACGTCACGAGGAGTTTCAGAATGGTCCGGAGGTGAAGAATTATATATGGGAAGTCTAGTTTCGGCCACCGGGAAAGTTTCGGGGGTTATCGGTATTGTACCGGGACCACCGGAAGGGCCCGGGGATCCACCGGGTGGGGCCACCTATCCCGGAGGGCCCCATGGGCTGAAGTGGGAAGGGAACCAGCCCTTAGTGGGCTGGGGCGCCCCCCCCCTTGGGCCTCCCCCTGCGCCCAGGGTTGGAAACCCTAGGGGTGGGGGGCGCCCCACTTGGCTTGGGGGGGAAGCCACCCCCCTTCCCCCTTGGCCGCCGCCCCCCTTGGAGATCTGATCTCCCAGGGCCGGCGCCCCCCAGGGGTCCCTATATATAGTGGGGGGAGGGACGGCAGCAGCACCACAGCCCCTGGCGCCTCCCTCTCCCCCTGCAACACCTCTCCCTCTCGCAGAAGCTTGGCGAAGCCCTGCCGAGATCACCGCTACTTCCACCACCACGCCGTCGTGCTGCTGGATCTCCATCAACCTCTCCTTCCCCCTTGCTGGATCAATAAGGAGGAGACGTCGCTGCTCCGTACGTGTGTTGAACGCGGAGGTGCCGTCCGTTCGGCACTCGGTCATCGGTGATTTGGATCACGGCGAGTACGACTCCATCAACCCCGTTCATTAGAATGCTTCCGCTCGCGATCTACAAGGGTGTGTAGATGCACTCCTTTCCCCTCGTTGCTAGAATACTCCATAGATGGATCTTGGTGATGCGTAGGAAATTTTAGAATTCTACTACGATCCCCAACAGTGGCATCATGAGCCAGGCCTATGCGTAGTTACTATGCACGAGTATAACACAAAGCAGTTCTGGGCGTAGATGTTGCCAATTCTTCTTGCCGCTACTAGTCTTATCTTGTTTCGGCGGTATTGTGGGATGAAGCAGCCCGGACCGACCTTACACGTACGCTTACGTGAGACAGGTTCCACCGACTGACATGCACTAGTTGCATAAGGTGGCTAGCGGGTGTCTGTCTCTCCCACTTTAGTCGGAATGGATTCGATGAAAAGGGTCCTTATAAAGGGTAAATAGAAATTGGCATATCACGTTGTGGTTTTACGTAGGTAAGAAACGTTCTTGCTAGAAACCTATACAAGCCACGTAAAAACTTGCAACAACAATTAGAGGACGTCTAACTTGTTTTTGCAGCATGTGCTATGTGATGTGATATGGCCAGAAGATGTGATGAATGATATATGTGATGTATGAGATTGATCATATTCTTGTAATAGGAATCACGACTTGCATGTCGATGAGTATGACAACCGGCAGGAGCCATAGGAGTTGTCTTTATTTTTTGTATGACCTGCGTGTCATTGAATAACGCCATGTAAATTACTTTACTTTATTGCTAAACGCGTTAGCCGTAGAAGTAGAAGTAATCGTTGGCGTGACAACTTCATGAAGACACAATGATGGAGATCATGATGATGGAGATCATGGTGTCATGCCGGTGACGAAGATGATCATGGTGCCCCGAAGATGGAGATCAAAGGAGCAAACTGATAATGGCCATATCATGTCACTATTTGATTGCATGTGATGTTTATCATGTTTTGCATCTTATTTGCTTAGAACGACGGTAGTAAGTAAGATGATCCGTTATAATAATTTCAAGAAAGTGTTCCCCCTAACTGTGCACCGTTGCGAAGGTTCGTTGTTTCGAAGCACCAGGTGATGATCGGGTGTGATAGATTCTAACGTTCGCATACAACGGGTGTTGACGAGCCTAGCATGTACAGACATGGCCTCGGAACACACGCAATACACTTAGGTTGACTTGACGAGCCTAGCATGTACAGACATGGCCTCGGAACACGGAGGACCGAAAGGTCGAGCATGAGTCGTATAGAAGATACGATCAACATGGATATGTTCACCGATCTTGACTAGTCCGTCTCACGTGATGATCGGACACGGCCTAGTTAACTCGGATCATGTTTCACTTAGATGACTAGAGGGATGTCTATCTGAGTGGGAGTTCATTGAATAATTTGATTAGATGAACTTAATTATCATGAACTTAGTCTAAAATCTTTACAATATGTCTTGTAGATGAAATGGCCCACGTTGTCCTCAACTTCAACGCGTTCCTAGAGAAAACCAAGCTGAAAGATGATGGCAGCAACTATACGGACTGGGTCCGGAACCTGAGGATCATCCTCATAGCTGCCAAGAAAGATTATGTCCTAGAAGCACCGCTAGGTGAAGCACCAATCCCAGAGAACCAAGAAGTTATGAACGCTTGGCAATCACGTGCTGATGATTACTCCCTCGTTCAGTGCGGCATGCTTTATAGCTTAGAACCGGGTCTCCAAAAGCGTTTTGAGAAACATGGAGCATATGAGATGTTCGAAGAGCTGAAAATGGTTTTCCAAGCTCATGCCCGGGTCGAGAGATATGAAGTCTCCGACAAGTTCTTCAGCTGTAAAATGGAGGAAAATAGTTCTGTTAGTGAGCACATACTCAGAATGTCTGGGTTACACAACCGCCTGTCTCAGCTGGGAGTTAATCTCCCGGATGACGCGGTCATTGACAGAATCCTTCTGTCGCTTCCACCGAGCTACAAGAGCTTTGTGATGAACTTCAATATGCAGGGGATGGAAAAGACCATTCCTGAGGTATATTCAATGCTGAAATCAGCGGAGGTGGAGATCAAAAAGGAACATCAAGTGTTGATGGTGAATAAAACCACTAAGTTCAAGAAAGGCAAGGGTAAGAAGAACTTCAAGAAGGACGGCAAGGGAGTTGCCGCGCCCGGTAAGCCAGCTGCCGGGAAGAATTCAAAGAATGGACCCAAGCCTGAGATTGACTGCTTTTATTGCAAGGGAAGTGGTCACTGGAAGCGGAACTGCCCCAAATACTTAGCGGACAAGAAGGCCGGCAACACCAAAGGTATATGTGATATACATGTAATTGATGTGTACCTTACCAGTACTCGTAGTAGCTCCTGGGTATTTGATACCGGTGCGGTTGCTCATATTTGTAACTCAAAACAGGAACTGCGGAATAAGCGGAGACTGGCAAAGGACGAGGTGACGATGCGCGTCGGGAATGGTTCCAAGGTCGATGTGATCGCCGTCGGCACGCTACCTCTGCATTTACCTATGGGATTAGTTTTAAACCTCAATAATTGTTATTTAGTGCCAGCTTTGAGCATGAACATTGTATCTGGATCTCGTTTAATTCGAGATGGCTACTTATTTAAATCCGACAATAATGGTTGTTCTATTTATATGAGAGATATGTTTTATGGTCATGCCCCGCTGGTCAATGGTTTATTCTTGATGAATCTCGAACGTGATGTTACACATATTCATAGTGTGAATACCAAAAGATGTAAAGTTGATAACGATAGTCCCACATACTTGTGGCACTGCCGCCTTGGTCACATTGGTGTCAAGCGCATGAAGAAGCTCCATGCAAATGGACTTTTGGAGTCTCTTGATTACAAATCATTTGACACGTGCGAACCATGCCTCATGGGTAAGATGACCAAGACTCCGTTCTCCGTAACAATGGAGCGAGCAACCAACTTATTGGAAATCATACATACCGATGTGTGCGGTCCAATGAGTGTTGAGGCTCACGGAGGATATCGTTATGTTCTCACTCTCACTGATGACTTAAGTAGATATGGGTATGTCTACCTAATGAAACACAAGTCTGAAACCTTTGAAAAGTTCAAGGAATTTCAGAGTGAGGTTGAGAATCAACGTGACAGGAAAATAAAGTTCTTACGATCAGATCGTGGTGGAGAATATTTAAGTCACGAATTTGGTACGCACTTAAGGAAATGTGGAATCATTTCACAACTCACGCCGCCTGGAACACGTCAGCGAAACAGTGTGTCCGAACGTCGTAATCACACTCTATTGGATATGGTGCGATCTATGATGTCTCTTACCGATCTACCGCTCTCATTTTGGGGCTATGCTTTAGAGACTGCCGCATTCACTTTAAATAGGGCTCCGTCGAAATCCGTTGAGACGACACCGTATGAATTATGGTTTGGGAAGAAACCTAAGCTGTCGTTTCTAAAAGTTTGGGGGTGCGATGCTTATGTCAAGAAACTTCAACCTGAAAAGCTCGAACCCAAGTCGGAAAAATGCGTCTTCATAGGATACCCCAAGGAAACTATTGGGTATACCTTCTACCTCAGATCCGAAGGCAAGATCTTTGTTGCCAAGAACGGGTCCTTTCTGGAGAAAGAGTTTCTCTCGAAAGAATTGAGTGGGAGGAAAGTGGAACTTGATGAGGTGATAGTCACTCCTTCCGAACCGGAGAGTAGCGCAGCGCGGGAAGATGTTCCTGTGGTGCCTACACCGACTGGGGAGAAAGTTAATGATGATGATCATGAAGCTTCGGATCAAGTTACTGCTGAACTTCGTAGGTCCACAAGGACACGTTCCGCACCAGAGTGGTACGGCAACCCTGTCCTGGAAATCATGTTGTTAGACAACGGTGAACCTTCGAACTATGAAGAAGCGATGGCGGACCCGGATTCCGACAAATGGCTAGAAGCCATGAAATCTGAGATAGGATCCATGTATGAAAACGAAGTATGGACTTTGACTGACTTGCCCGATGATCGGCGAGCCATAGAAAATAAATGGATCTTTAAGAAGAAGACAGACGCGGATGGTAATGTGACCATCTATAAGGCTCGACTTGTCGCTAAGGGTTATCGACAAGTTCAAGGGGTTGACTACGATGAGACTTTCTTACCCGTAGCGAAGCTGAAGTCCGTCCGAATCATGTTAGCAATTGCCGCATTCTATGATTATGAGATATGGCAAATGGACGTCAAAACGGCATTCCTTAACGGCTTTATAAGGAAGAATTGTATATGATGCAGCCGGAAGGTTTTGTCGATCCTAAGAATGCTAACAAGGTATGCAAGCTCCAGCGCTCCATCTATGGACTGGTGCAAGCATCTCGGAGTTGGAACATTCGTTTTGATGAGATGATCAAAGCGTTTGGGTTTACATAGACTTATGGAGAAGCCTGTGTTTACAAGAAAGTGAGTGGGAGCTCTGTAGCATTTCTCTTATTATATGTGGATGACATACTATTGATGGGAAATGAAATAGAATTCTTGGAAAGTATAAAGGCCTATTTGAATAAGTGTTTTTCAATGAAGGACCTTGGAGAAGCTGCTTATATATTAGGCATCAAGATCTATAGAGATAGATCGAGACGCCTCATTGGTCTTTCACAGAGTACGTACCTTGACAAGATATTGAAGAAGTTCAATATGGATCAGTCCAAGAAGGGGTTCTTGCCTGTATTGCAAGGTGTGCAATTGAGCACGGTTCAATGCCCGACCACGGCAGAAGATAGAGAAAAGATGAGTGCCATCCCCTATGCCTCGGCCATAGGGTCTATTATGTATGCCATGCTGTGTACCAGACCTGATGTAAACCTTGCCGTAAGTTTGGTAGGAAGGTACCAAAGTAATCCCGGCATGGAACATTGGACAGCGGTCAAGAATATCCTGAAGTACCTAAAGAGGACTAAGGATATGTTTCTCGTTTATGGAGGTGACGAAGAGCTCGTCGTAAAGGGTTACGTCGACGCTAGCTTCGACACAGATCTGGATGACTCGAAGTCACAAACCGGATACGTGTATATTTTTAATGGAGGGGCAGTAAGCTGGTGCAGTTGCAAGCAAAGCGTCGTGGCGGGATCTACATGTGAAGCGGAGTGCATGGCAGCCTCAGAGGCAGCGCAAGAAGCAATCTGGATGAAGGAGTTCATTACCGACCTAGGGGTGATTCCCAATGCGTCGGGCCCGATGACTCTCTTCTGTGACAACACTGGAGCTATTGCCCTTGCGAAGGATCCCAGGTTTCACAGGAAGACCAGGCATATCAAGCGTCGCTTCAACTCCATTCGTGAAAGTGTTCAAAATGGAGACATAGATATTTGTAAAGTACATACGGACCTGAATGTAGCAGATCCGTTGACTAAACCTCTCCCTAGAGCAAAACATGATCAACACCAGAACGTTATGGGTGTTCGATTCATCACAATGTAACTAGATTATTGACTCTAGTGCAAGTGGGAGAGTGTTGGAACTATGCCCTAGAGGCAATAATAAATGGTTATTATTATATTTCTTTGTTCATGATAATTGTCTATTGTTCATGCTATAATTGTGTTATCCGGAAATCGTAATACATGTGTGAATACATAGACCACAACGTGTCCCTAGTAAGCCTCTAGTTGACTAGCTCGTTGATCAACAGATAGTCATGGTTTCCTGACTATGGACATTGGATGTCATTGATAACGGGATCACATCATTAGGAGAATGATGTGATGGACAAGACCCAATCCTAAGCATAGCATAAATGATCGTGTAGTTCGTTTGCTAGAGCTTTTCCAATGTCAAGTATCTTTTCCTTAGACCATGAGATCGTGCAACTCCCGGATACCGTAGGAGTGCTTTGGGTGTACCAAACGTCACAACGTAACTGGGTGACTGTAAAGGTGCACTACAGGTATCTCCGAAAGTGTCTGTTGAGTTGGCACGGATCGAGACTAGGATTTGTCACTCCGTATGACGGAGAGGTATCTCTGGGCCCACTCGGTAATGCATCATCATAATGAGCTCAATGTGACTAAGGAGTTAGCCACGGGATCATGCATTACGGTACGCGTAAAGAGACTTGTCGGTAATGAGATTGAACAAGGTATTGGGATACCGACGATCGAATCTCAGGCAAGTAACGTACCGATTGACAAAGGGAATTGTATACGGGATTGATTGAATCCTCGACATCGTGGTTCATCCGATGAGATCATCGTGGAACATGTGGGAGCCAACATGGGTATCCAGATCCCGCTGTTGGTTATTGACCGGAGAGGCGTCTCGGTCATGTCTGCATGTCTCCCGAACCCGTAGGGTCTACACACTTAAGGTTCGGTGACGCTAGGGTTGTAGAGATATTAGTATGCGGAAACCCGAAAGTTTTTCGGAGTCCCGGATGAGATCCCGGACGTCACGAGGAGTTCCGGAATGGTCCGGAGGTGAAGAATTATATATGCGAAGTCCAGTTTCGGCCACCGGGAAAGTTTCGGGGGTTATCGGTATTGTACCGGGACCACCGGAAGGGTCCCGGGGGTCCACCGGGTGGGGCCACCTATCCCGGAGGGCCCCATGGGATGAAGTGGGAAGGGAACCAGCCCTTAGTGGGAAGGGAACCAGCCCTTAGTGGGCTGGGGCGCCCCCCTTGGGCTTCCCCCTGCGCCTAGGGTTGGAAACCCTAGGGGTGGGGGGCGCCCCACTTGGCTTGGGGGGGAAGCCACCCCCCCCCCCCCTTCCCCCTTGGCCGCCGCCCCCATGGACATAAGCTTTCCAAATCTTATCCTCTAACAATATATCTCTTCCCCCATGGACATAAGCTTTCCCCAACATTTGAGTGAAAACATGGGCAACCAAATTAAAGAGAATGGGGAATAAAGATAACCTTCCTTCTAAACCCTTACCACTAATAATGTAAGGTCCATTAGTGTCAATATTCCTGACATATAATTAACCTTGAAAGAGAACCAACTTAATCCACCCAATCCACTTCTCAACAAAACCTCTTAGATGTAAGAACTTCCAAAAGGAATTACCATCTTACACTATCATAGACCTTTTCATAGTCAAGTGTAAGAACAAGGGGGCTATATTTAGAAGAGTGAATCTCATGATAACTTCATGTTCCATAACCACACTTTCAGAAATAAATCCACCTATATTAAAATTTTGTTTGATTGGTAGAATTCATTCCACCAAAAAAAGGGGAAAACATGTTAGTCATGGCTTTAATAAAAATCCTAACACTACAATTACTAGGACTAATAGGTCTAAAATTATGTATATTTTTAGCATTCCTCTCGTTAGGAACAAGAGAAATAATATATAATGTATGCATAAAAAGTTTTAAAGAGCCAAATTCAAAATCTCTAACAAGGGTTATTAAAGCAGGAAAGAAAGACCATCTCCTCCAATAGCCCCATGATAATAAGATCTTACAACGTGGCATTTGACGGCGCACATTGTGGATTTCTCCATCGTGTAGGTGATGAAATGGCCGGACATTATCCAGGCCCTCTCCATCCGCCATGTAAGCCCGACGTCCCTCCACATCATTGGTGTTAGCTCTTGTCCTGCTACAGAAGAAGTGGTCCACCGAGTCACTGAGCTCCGGTGCACCATGAACATGCCCTTGTCCTAGAAAACGGTCCACATAGACATCCTGGACGTGCTCTAGACATGGATGTTGTAGGTCCTCCCTAGATTGCTGTTGGTTGTGTCGGCAAGTTCCATGGCCTCCTAGTGGACCCAGAGGGCACGTCCACGTCCCTCCTCTATCCAACTGAAGCCGTGCTTGGTTCGGTCCGCCATGGAGCCTAGGATGTTCATGATCATGAAGCAGAAGAGACATACCACAACAATTCCATGTTGTTTGTGCAGTTTATCAACCCGCTCTTTGATAAGTCTCCAACGTATCTATAATTTTGTACTATTCCATGCTATTATGGTATCAATCTTGGATGTTTCATATGCAATTATATATCTTTTTTGGGACTAGCGTATTAATATAGTGCCTAGTGCCAGTCGCTATTTTTTCTTTTCAGGAAATCGATATAAAACAGAGTCCAAACGGAGAAAAACTTTGGATTAATTTTTTCTGGACCGGAAGACACCCTAGAAGGTAGGGGAGAAGACCCGAAGAGTCGCGAGGGAGCGACAATCTCGGGAGGTGCACCCCCAGGTTGTGGGCCCCTCGTGGCACGTCTTGACCTAATTTCGCCTGTATAAATTCTCAAATATTCCCCTGACATCAGAGAGCCACCCGAAATACTTTTTCCGCCGCCGCAAGTTTCTGTTCCCACAAGATCCCATCTGTTGGCCTTCTCCGGTAGTCTGCCGGAGGGGGAATCGATCACGGAGGGGATCTACATCGACCTTACTGCCCTTCCTATGATGTGTGATTAGTTTAGCACAGACCTAAGGGTCCGTAGAGTAACTAAATGGATTCTTCTCTCTCTTTGATCTTCAATACAATGTTCTCCTTGATGTTCTTGGAGATCTATTTAATTTAATGACTTTGTGCGGTGCGTTTGTTGGGATCCGATGAATTGTGAGTTTATGATCAGATTATCCATGAATATTATTTGATTTTCCTCTGAACTCTTCTATGCATGAATGTAATAGTTTCTATTTCTCTCCGATCTTTTAATTTGGTTTGGCCAAATAGATTGATTTTTATTGCAATAGGAGTGGTGCTTTGTGATGGATTCGATCTTGTGGTGCTCAATTCCAGTGACAGAAGGGGACATGACACGTATTTGTATCGTTGCCATTAAGGATAAAAGGATGGGGTTTATTCATGCGTCAGTTTACTTTGTCTACATCATGTCATCTTGCTTAAGGCGTTACTCCGTTCTTTATGAACTCAATACTCTAGATGCATGCTGGATAGCGGTCGATGTGTGGAGTAATAGTAGTAGATGCAGAATCATTTCGGTCTACTTGTCTCAGACGTGATGCCTATATACATGATCGTTGCCTTGGATATCGTCATGATTATTAGTTTTTCTATAAACTAGCATAGTGGGCCTCTCGATGCGCAGGCTAGAATTGTATAAAGTTTTTTAGTGAGAACATATTATTTGATTTGTTTAAAGAGAAAATGGAACCAAATGTGATAGGTTTACAAATGTAAGATTTGTACAAACATAGTTCTTTCTTAGGTATGGTACATTTTTTTATGAAGACATATGTTATCCATTAATCACTTTCGGTCTAATTATGCATGTCGTACTAACCATCTTATTTATGATTTTCGAGGGCATCATCATTAACATGACCTATGTGATACTCATGTTGCACTATTCAAAATAGTATAGTTCTATAGACATATGAATTGTTATCCTAAATGAGATATGACAATAGAGAAATATCTTTAATCAATTTTTATTTGAGGATAAATGTTGTACTAGTTATAGAAACACACCATATCGTGACCATATGCGTCATTTTCTTTTTAGGCCAAAACTTAATAATTACTTTTTGTAAACATCGACAAATTGTGCTATGTGGGATATTTCAAGATCGTTTGTTCGTTTTCAAGTTAATCGGCTTATGGGTAAAACTTACGATAACTATCAACCACACTAAACTTTAACCCGAAGACCAGACACTACATACTTGCGCTCTCCAGGTTTTCTAGGAAGGACAAAAATAAGTTGTTATATAATCGTTAGTGTCTTACCATGTAAGTATCGCATTAAACCATTATATATAAAATTACACAGCATCTGGAAGACATAGCGTGTGCGCAAAAAGCATCTCGTGTGGCGCCGTAATAAGGAGCACATGTAAAGTCTAGAGACATGCAATATACAAAACACAGTAGGGAACTAAATAATGTACCTCATATTCAACTGCTATTGTGTATTCAACGGCCTTCCAGTATACGCCTTTACATATGTACCATCAACATAATCACACACTATATTTATCACACAGAGGCAAAAAAAAAATGAACCATACAAAACTATGCCTGTGAAATAAGTTGTTATATAATCGGTAGTGTCTTAACAAGTAGTTATCGCATTAGAACATTTTTTATAAAATTATGCAGCATCTGGAAGACATAACGTGTGCACAAAAAGCATCTCGTGTGCCGTGGTAATAGGTTACACTTGTAAAGTCAAGATGGCCTGCAATCTAGAAGACACAGTAGGGAACTAAAAATGTACCTCATATTCAACAGCTATGGTGTATTCAATGGCCTTCCAATATACGCCTATACATATATACTTTCATTATAATCACACACTATATTTAGGAGACAAAGGAAAACAAAAAAAAAAGAACCATACAAAACTATGCCTGTGAAATTCTGAGATAACTATTAAATAATTGATAGATTACATACAGATCTGCACTTGTCTGAAAATCATGACCCGTTCTGCACAAGGAGGCAAGAGAAAAACTAAAACATTCACTAAAGAGCATCTAGCAAAACATTTCACAATTTAGAACCATACATCATACATTCTGTCAAGAAGTTGGTACGGAATATGATAACCAACTTACTGAAGCATTATTGTTATTTGCAATCATGTTATCTCGAGCTTATTATTTTTGTTAGCTCATGGGGTTGACTCCGGAAAATACTTTGCTCAAGAGTTGTAGAAACCAAACTAAAAGAAGTTCACAAACCTTCCTTGGTAATTTTTTAGATTTTTTCGTGGCGCTAGTTCTAGGAAATAAAGAGTGTGGTATGCATATAAATAAAACCACATGTGAAATTCTTTGAGAGCGTTTTACACAGGCTACTATATGCAGGGAAGAGAAACGCTAGTGAAAACATATAAATTATGTGAGACCCACATATATTGTAATTTCTGCTTGGAACCTGCATTTCCTTTCTCTTTTTAAACACACTAAAAGCATTTATTTCCCGAATTTATTTAACTATTTTAGTCAACTAACATTTTGGTAAGTACATGGACATTAACACTTTTATTTATTTTCATAAACATTTCTTTTCAAATAGCCACATGTCGCGTGCTAGGCGTTTCCTCTGGAATTCTGGTTTCTTTTTATGAATGTGTTTTCAGGTTTATATGGTTTTGTTTTTTGGTTTTCTATATTTGCTTTCTTTTCATCGGTTTTGAGGAAAAATAATTGCATACAATAAAAAGAAGCAAATATGTGCTTCCTGTTGGAAGAAAGTTTGTGCTTCTACCATGAGAAGCACCACATGTGCTTCCACGGGAAGAGCACAAAGCACAACTGTGTTTCCCCCCGAAAAAGAAAAAAAACACATTTTGTGCTTCCAAAAATAATGAAAACACTATAACGGTGCTTCCGGGCTCCTTTTTTGTCCTGTTTCTTTTTTCACTATTCACTTTTGGTTTATAGTTTTGTTTTTCTGATTTTGTTTTCCCTATAGTTTTATTATTATTTTGTTTTCTCTTTTGATTTCCGGTTTTGTTTTGGAAAAAAAGTTCATTGAAACCTATTAACATAGGATCTTCTTTCTAAGATCTCGACAGAAGAAATCGAACAGTGAAAATGGTTCGATCTTTGGACGGACGGTTCAAGACATAAAACTTTTTAAATCAACGGATCTACGAAAAATGCAAAACTCGCATGTTACCAATAGTGGCGCTCATGTAGGCGCCACTTGTCTGCACATGAGAAGGTAGGGAGTAACCTTTGCAAACTGTAGCAAGGTGGGCTTGTCCAGTTCCGGGTTCTGCTAATTTTTTTTCTCTCCTTGGTGGTTCTTTGTTTCGGTTTTTAGTACCCTTTTTCTTTTATTTAAAAAAATTCCTTCAAAAATGTTAAGTAATTTTCAAAATAATTTAAAATTTTCAAAGATGTTCCAATTTCTCAAACAGTTACTGAGATTTGGAACATTTTATAAAATGAGGAAAGAAACAAAAGAAATAAGGAAATGAAAAAAGGAAACAAAAATAGAAATCACGCCAGCCTGATCCATGGCATAGGGACGAGGCCGGATATACTTAGGAAGAGAACGACACCCACGGGCACCGCCATGGCTGCTCCACACGAGAAACTTTCACTCAAACAGTCACTAGAGCCACCAGGAGGCGCCCTGGTCATCACCATAACAAGGGCAAACGGATCCTCATTAGATCTGTGCACTATCGGAGCAGGCCAGAGCTTCCCGTCCCTACATCCCTTACCTCCTACACGACCAAGAAGTGAAGCCGTCACTCATGGAGCCTGATGGAAAGCCATCCGTGTAGGTGTAGCCCGCCATCCAGTGCCACTGTCATGAAATCCTCAGACAAACTCATCATCAAAATCGTAACACGTAGTCGCCGTCCTAACTAATCCACAAGACATTGCCTTAACATGAGCAATGAGTGACCAGGGCACGCGCGAGGAGCAACTAGCCTCGGTAAGGGGGGGGGGCAAGCCAACCCCGACACCGGTAGCCAACACACCCATGCAGCCATCTACCAACCAACACTACCAGGAGGGTTGGGCGTCCGACATCAAATCTGGCCAATCAAGATCCATATAGGGGACCCCCATCATATCCGGCACCTCCAACCACCTGGGGGTAGCCGTTACCCCAGGCCGCCAAGCACCCACCTCCTTCGGCTCCCCGCGACCTGCTCCACGACCGCCGCGGAAACCTACAACACCCGTCGGCCACGCGCCCGCGGGAGAAGACCGTCACCGCCAACACGGTGCCACCGGGTAGGCACCACTGCCACCACGCCGCAACTTCACCCACCCAGAAGCCATGTAGGAAGCCGCCAATCCCAGCCCTATCCACCCTATAGCCCGTACCATCCACATGGCGAGAGATAGACCTCGCCGTCCTGGGCACACACCAACCACCGCCAGTCCGCCACTGCCACGTTGCCCACTACCCTAGCCGATAGCCATGGCGGAGCCAGACGCGCGTGACCCTCGTCGCCCTCGGCCAATACGCATACAGAACCCCGGCAATAGATCCTTCCGCATCTGGTCGAGGACGGCCCGCACACAACCACCCGAGAAAAATGACGTCGCAGCCGCCGCACCACACCTGAGCTCCAGAGCACCGCCGTGGCGCCGCCAAACGAAGACGTCGCCACCCCGCACATGCGCCATCGCGTGGTTGGCCCCTGTGGCAGCCCGGCGCTTCCACTTCTATGGCCGTGCCGCACGCCTGCCGTCATGCATTGCACTGTAGATGCACACAACATCACCATAATCAACAGCAAGGCAAATAGAAACTAGATCATGCAATGATATCACAAAAGCTTGTGCTGTCGCATCACCACCAGCAGTACGTGGCGCAGCTTGGAGAATCAGAAAAGGTTCACCACAACCTATTTACCATACATAGGTCTTATTTATAACAACCACTTAACCTTTTTGGTGCTTGACATAGGACTAGTCACTCAAACAAACACGGTTCTCTGTCTGGGACTGGGTAAACCGAAGATGAAACACACAACCTATATACTTGCACACCATCACTTATTCACCGTTGCGACGATGAACCGCACCACATGGGACAGTCATATTCACCAGTCAACCAGAACAGGCACTAGCTATAGAACCCTAAGGTTGGTAAGGAAGGCCGCACAAAATTCCAAGAAGAGGAGCTGAGGTCCAGTAACTCTCTGCATATCTAGCAGGTACTTGTCATCCCTGGTCTTGTAAAGCTGGAGAAAAAATAAATTAAAGTTAGAACCAAATATACAATATATACAATACCATGCCGGCGAATTGTACTTTCTAACACCAACACTGTGCAGCTTTAAAACATGGGAAGTTATTTCTACCAACATGCATGAGTCAGTCGACAATAGTTGTTGGCAATAGCAGACACATGCAAGACATAACAATGGTCACTTGGTAACATTATGAATCAAATATATTGGCTCTAGAAAAATCATTATTTTATCTAGTGACGCCACTATGAAGACGATATTGAGTAGAAAATCCCTTTTTTTGTTATTGCAAAAAGAAAGTTTAGTAGTAGAAGGTTTTGCAGACCTGAATTTCAAACTTGATCACAGCTGGTAGCCTCCTATTAACGTCACCATTATCCATGATAGTAGAGTCATCATCAAAGCTATGGTTGGCATCTAACCACATATCACTGACCTGAGGAAACCCAGGGCACCACCTGCATTTCATGTTGTAGTCCACATTCTTCTTCCAACGGACATTTAATTCCTTAAGTGCCTTCAGAACCTCAATCTATATCGCGCGAGGTTGAGCTCGAGACTGCTGGATAAGTTATGCATTAGCTCAACAGCTGAATGTGCAAAACAAAGCAAAGTAAAGTGGACAGTTTGCAAGACCTGGAGCCCAAGAGCCCATTTTGTTTCAACGCGGTAATATGGCCGCAAGCCACTGCCTTGAGAATCATTACTTCTTGGAAGATAATTCCTGGTACTTGGGCTTGCTGATTCTGATAGAGTAAACTGATTAAAACTCATGTCCTAGAGAACCATCCATTCATAAAGTTAATAGTGCTTAAACCTTTGGTGCATTAAATAGGTCACAGATGATGCAAATGTGGACTAACCATTTCTTGTTGATAGTTAGCCCCCAAATAGCCACTAGTAGCCCGGAACCGATTCTCCAAAAGCAAGTAATATGCAACAGTTTCCTGGAAACATATAGTATAAAGTCAGTTATGAAAACTGAAAGGACTGAACCACTGATTTTTGTTTGAATATACCTCATTTATAGCCTATTGCACAACGATTCACACACATGATCTTTGTCATATCCCAGATTGGCAACATCTTGAAGTGTATCTTCGTCAATCTCCTGAAATGAACATCTAGCAAATCAGCATATCATTGCCATAGAAACAACATTTATATGCTCGATAATACTCCCTCCTTTCCGGTTTATAGGGATCAAATCTGAAATCTCATAAACCAAAGCGTTTTGTGAGTGGAAGAATGTATCTCGTATTTTACAAAACTATCTCAATTAAAATCATGCATTAATTTCGATTATTTGCAATGGATGCATGCTTGAACACTAGATGAGTAGAAACATTACATGCATTGGTGTGTTCCTTTTTAATTCTTGCATGCAAAGATTTAATGCGCCTTGGAAACTAAAAATGAGCTGAAGATGAGCCCCTTAAATTGGAAACCAAAAAAGGTGAGATAAGCCCTATAAACCGGAAAGGAGGGAGTAAACGATAAATTTTTTGATAAATAAAGAGCAACATTGAATGGAGACTTGACGTTATACCTTTCTGAAAACAAGGGCACAACTATGGCCATTGATTTCTATTATATTTTCTTTGCAAATATTACAATGAAATTATACCCATAAAAGAGAGCATTTCACGAAAATATTATTGTTCTTAATTTTCCTATCATCCATTAAAAATCCTATATATGTAAGTGGATAAAGGCTGAAAAGTTTTATTGTGCAGATATGATAGTCGCTTGAAATGTGAAATAGATGGGGTACCATTTTGGCTTGCTGTGCTGTGTTTGGTGGAGGCACTGCCAGGTAGAGAGGAAGGCGATTCTGAAACCATGGGTGGTCTCGAATTTCACGGATTGTGATTCTCTTCATGGGATCAACAATAAGCATTCTTGGGATCAAATCCATTGCAAGATCATATAGATGATTTGGAAGGATATAGAAGCCTCCCTATAACACCAAATAAGGGGGAGTCTAATCTCCAAAAAAATTTGAATTATAAAGTCCAACTAATCTACATGAATTTGTTGATTTCCAGAAGGAAAAAAGGTAAACACTTGTCAGATCCATCTAAATCTACAAATGTTCTGTCTCACCTTTATCTTATTGAACAGTTTGGGAATGTTGTCATCATCGAATGGAACAGCACCACAAAGAAGAGCATAAAGTATCACCCCACAGCTCCAAACATCAACCTCAGGTCCAGCGTACAATTCACCTGAGATAACCTATGCAGAAACACTCACTAAAGCTATTAACCCAGACGATGCGTGAGAATAAGAATGAGGATAAGGACTCAAATAATAAAATAAGTGAATACCTATGGTGCGGCATAGTTTAGACTCCCGCAGCTAGAATCACGATGAACAACCATGTTTGTGTGGCAGTATTCAACACCAGATATAATATGTTTAACAAAAATTTAATTGAAAAAACAATTGAGAGAAAATCTCAATATGCATTCAGTGAATCAGAAAGAACCCTTCAAATTACAAATTCGCCTTCAGAAGGGATATACCATCTCTTTATGTTTTAAAGGACAATTTAATTTAAGCACTGAGATTAAGACAATCAAGGCTTGAAGAATAACACGCCATTTAAACAAAAATTGATTTAATTATTGATACTAAGATAACCAAGGCATGAAAAGATGAAGATGCCAAATGATACAAAAAAAACAAACAAACGAGAAAAGCAACGAGCCTAAATATAATATAGTCTGACATTTTCCGTAAACCATGTTTTTTCGGCCCCTCCCGAAAAAAACATCATCGAGCAAAAAATTATCGGTAAAACTTAGTCAACGAATGCAAACCAAGCAAATGGATCGCGATTTGCACAGTAAACACATGAGGAAGGTCGGCAACTAGCAAGCATGTCCATACATTTGATGGTCGAAATAGGAAGCTCAACATATTGTTATTCCCAAAAATTGTCTTCCTACATGGCAAGAGCAGAAAAGGCACCTGCTGGAAGATTCGACGGGCCTCATCTTCCTGTAACCGCCTTTTCTCAACAATGTAGTCCACTAGGTCACCATTCTGGCAATATTCCATCACAACAAAAATATCCGTCGGTGTCTCAATGACCTCATAAATCCGGATGATATGAGGGTGAATGAAGTCAATGAACAACCTCAATATCTTGATTTCTCTATTTGCTAGAAATAAGATATGAGAAACAATAGAAGTAAAGTGTTAGACATTGAGCCTATGAAGAAAATGCATATGCAAATTCTACTAACTCACAGCAACAACACAAGCTGAACTTTCTTCTTAACGAAAGCCGAATATATCCTATACTAATGTACATTATCTCGACTAATTGATTAAGTGGGAATTAGGAACACACCCACAAGTCTGACCAGCACTAGTAGAAAACAGGGCTTTGGTTCGGACAGAAAAGAGCATTAATCCCGGTTGCATTACGAACCGGGACTAATGTGAGCATTAGTCCCGGTTCGAGTGACTAGGGCACCGTATAGGCATTAGTCCCGGTTCAAATGCGACCTTTAGTACCGGTTGGTGCCACGAACCGGAACTAAAGGGTGCGATGCCCATTAGTACCGGTTCGTGGCACCAACCGGTACTAAAGGTTAGACCTTTAGTCCCGGTTCGAGCCACCAACCGGTACTAATGGGGTTTGATGCATTAGTGGCGGTTATGGCACGAACCGGTACTAAAGGTCCCATTTTCAAACTCTACCCCCCCCCCCCCCCGGTGGATCGCCTTTTCAGTTTTGTAAAAAGCAAAAGAAAATGATAAAACTTCAAAAATTAAAATCCTTCCAGATGTAGTTATGTTACTACATGTACTAGTTAGGAATTTTTTTAGAATCCTCAAATTCTAAAAGGAAAAAAAGTTATGCTCAAATTTCTGTTTTTTTTGTTTTTTTGTTAAATATGGTCAAACTATTGTCAAACTACTTATTCAAGAATTATTAGTGTTACTAAATAATTATTCAAGAATTCGGTTTTTTTGAATTTTGGTCAAATCTGGTCAAACTGTGGTCAAACAATGGTCAAACTAATTATTCAAGAAATATTAGTGTTACTAAATAATTATTTCAGTTTTTTTGAATTTTGGTCAAATCTGGTCAAACTGTGGTCAAACTATGGTCAAACTACTTATTCAAGAAATATTAGTGTTACTAAATAATTATTGTTTTTTAGAACAATAGTTTCAAACTCAAACAGTGAAATGTGTGACTTCATGCTCAAACTAAATTCCTGAGGATTAATAGGATTGACATCTTACTATTGTCAGAAAACGACAAGTGCAGAGTTGGAAACAAGGGAGAATAGAACCCGGAAGTTAAGCGTGCTCAGGCTGGAGTAGTGAGAGGATGGGTGACCGTCCGGGAAGTTAGATGATTTGGAATGATGAGGGTGATTAGAGATTAGAGTTTAAATTGAGCAGTGATGAGGGGTGATTAGAGATTAGAGGTTAAAAAATTCAGAAATTTGAAAAAAAAATCAAAAAAGAATTTCAAAAAAAATCATAAAATTTTCTTTAGTACCGGTTGATGGGACTAAAGGGCGGGACTAAAGGGGGAGGCTTTAGTAATGACCCTTTAGTCCCGGTTCCAGAACCGGGACTAAAGGCCCTTATGAACCGGGACTAAAGGCCCTTTTTCTACTAGTGAAAGCAGATAACTCGAAATCCTGAACAGGCAAGTCGAATATATCCTAGACCATTGTACAAGGAGAAGGAGGCATACCTTTCTCTTCCATTTCCGTAGTTTTCATTTTACGACGGTTCAGAATCTTTATAGCAACTTTGTGTCCTGTAAGCTTATGGTCTGCAATCATCACTTTTCCAAATGTGCCTGCACGTAACGTTTTGCCCAGATTGTAGCTCTTCAATGCTTCATAATGTCCACCTCCTCTGGTGTTCCCACCCATTTTCAGTATGCAAAAACAAGAGAAACACTATATGTGATTGAGTAAACAGATTTACAGTTCAGACGCAAGTTGATTGAAACTGGTAATACACGAGTTATGCTGAATATACTGATCATGAATAACATGAAATATTTACGGCATGTCACTTCTTAGAGACCGGCCTTGAGTGTGAAATGAGTGGGCTAGCCATAAATGACCACTATGGACATGACTGGCGAGGGCAAGTGTGGTTCAAATTAAAGATCAACGAAATGGGTGAAGTTCCCTTCTCAAATAGGGAGAAGCACAGCATATTCGATCGCTGAAGTATGGTTCAGTGAGATGATCGGCAACCAACAAGTACTATCTTGTACGGATCGAGTAGGATCATAATATATATTACCATAAAACTGCCTGCACATGGAGCACTGAATGACTATATGCCTTTCCTGAAATGTAATGTATCAGGTCTGGCTCGGATAGTTGGGATAACAACTATCGAAAATGCTCGCTCGTGCTTTGGGTGCCCTGCCCTGGCGCGAAGACACAGATGACACATAGAATCCTAGCTAGTGGGTTAACATGGAAAGTATTCTTAAAAAGGTTCACAAATAAAATACCATGAGTCGGCATATATGTGTGATAAACATGGAAGAGACATGCAAATGCAGTCATGCAACAATGAATGAGCTTTGTAGGATCTGTTACTAGTACTACTCGGATCGGCTGAGCGGCGGCAGCTCGAGGAAGCGCCCGCGGACGATGACCCGCCGGCGTGGCGGCACGGATCCGCGGTGCGGATCGACGGAGGGGACCGGCGGCGGCTGGAGGAAGCGCCCACGGGCAATGACCCGTGGGCGTGGCGGCACAGATCCGCACTGCGGCTCGACGGAGGGGACCAGCGGCGGCTCGAGGAAGCGCCCGCGGACGATGACCCGCGGGCGTGGTGGCACGGATCCGCGTTGCGGATCGGCGGAGGGGACCGGCGGCGGCTCGAGGAAGCGCCCACGGACGATGACCCGCGGGCATGGCGGCACGGATCCGCGTCGCGGATCGACGGAGGGGACCGGCGGCCACCAGGTCCCGCCATCGGGAGGAGGGAGGGCGGCGGATCGAGGCGAGGGTCGCGCCAGTGACGGGGAAAGGGGGAGAAGAGGAGGCAGGGGAGAGGAAGAGAGAATGGCGATTTTTTACTCAGCCGCCGCGAGCCGGAGTAAATATAACAAGAAGATTGGGGTTCGGTTAGAGTTGCCCTAACATGGAATGTATTCTTAAAAAGGCTCACAGATTAATACCATGACTCGGCATATATGTCTGGTAATCATGGAAGAGACATGCAAGAAATGCAGTTATGCAACAATGAATGAGCTAACACATGAATCTGCTAGTACTACTCAATAACTGTTCACACAAGAATTACACGTACCACGGTACCATCAGAATCAGAATCTCCCGATTGCTCTTAAGGATCTTTTCGACCAGCAACAGAATCAGAATCTATCGATCTCTCTGTAGGATCCTTTCGACCATATATAGAGTGAATTTGGGGAAAGTGAGATCGATCGGCAATAAAGACTTTCAATTCCGAGCATGCTGAGGTGAATGTTGGTCCGGGCGATCTTTGGCAAAGATCTCCGTTGCCGTTGGAGGGAAGAAACAAAGAAATCCCCACACAACCACAAGCAGAGCAGCACACAAACTAACAAATTCCTTACTTGTTGGCCGAATGGAAAACAAGCAGCGCTCCCTCCCTCAGAAGTAGAATTAGGAGCACGCGCTAACCACCCCAGGTCTCTAGCAAGCCAAGCAAGCAAACCATGGCGCAGAATCACTAAACTCCGGCGAGAATTGCAGCAAGATAGCAGGACGATTATTGCCTTAATTACCTGGCCAAATCCCGTGGTCTGAGAGAGGCGACGAGAGCGCCTGCCCGGTGGAGCGGAGGATGCCTCAAATCGAGAGAGGATTTGGGGTCGATCGGCTGCCGCTGGTCGTTCTCAGGCTATAGGCTTTAGGCTTTAGGCGAGAGAGCTGCTTAGGCGGGGGCGGCGTAACCGGGGGAAAGGGAAAGGTGGGCGTCAGCGTCAGCGTCAGCATCGCGCACGTACGTGTCGGCTCCCTCTCGCGCCGCTCGCTGACCTGCTGCTGTGCTCGGTCGCCTCGCGCCGTTTGGCTCCTTGTGGCTGTCTTCTTCTTTCTCCTCTGTTCTTTCCATATTTCCCTCCTTCCGTTCGCAATGCGTCGCGTGCGTCGGTCGATTCCTCCGTCCGTCATCGGTTGATTTGGATGGTCTAGGAATAGGATGGACGGCAGAGACGCTTTTCGGTCGCCGGTGACGCGGCGCCAATGAGAATTATGCATGCCTTGCGGCTGGCGTTGGCAGTGGGTGGGATTAACTCGAACGTCGCTGTTACGTGCGCGACGAGGACGCAGCACACCTGGCGTTGGCGAAGACCTACCAACATGCTGAATTACAAAAGACTTAAAACGAAAGAACATGCTCCCTAATTTCAGACAAGATAGGCGCCACCACCACACGGTCACTGTGACGCGAGTTCGAGAGATTCTCAATCTCCAAATTGTCAGACTCGAAAACCACTTCAGCATAGCCTATGAGATATGCAAATAGAACACCATTGCGTAGAGCGAGAGCTTCGGCTATGAGAAGATCTGTGATTCCCGGGTAAGGCTTGCACCAAGCAGCTAAGAAGGATGAGCGGGTTCTCGCAACCCCTCCTGCTCCACCCCTTCTAGCTTCCATTGCAACACTGCCATCAGTGTTGATTTTAATCCAAGCTAAGTCCCGTGGTCGCCAACCATGGCCTGGGAGGATCTGGGCATGGTTGCGGGGTAGCTCGAGCACAACTAAAGCCTCTTGGGTCTTCTTCATGGACTGAGTAGGATCAAGCTCTCTCTTATCATGTGTAGCATTGTTGCTCCAGGTCTAGATCGCCCATATGACGGTTACTAGTTTTGCTCCCTCAGAATCGGAGAACATAGGATCGCATATGATATCCCGAGACTAGATACACTAGTTGAAAAACGACTTTACATGAGCCCAATTAGTCCCGGTTTGGCAACGGCCCGGTACTAATGTGACTATTAATCCTGGTTCCAATGGCTAGGGGCGTGGATCATTAGTCCCGGTTCGTGACATGCCTCTAGTCCCGGTTCGTTTCACGAACCGGGACTAAAGGGGTGATGACAGGCTTCTGTCAGGCTTGGGCCCCCACGAGCTCATTTAGTCCTGGTTTGTATAATCAATCAGGACTAAAGATATCACTATATATAGTGCTTCGTCCAGCCCAAGCCGAAGCACTCTGTTTTCCCCCTCCTCTCTGTTTTCTTCTCCTCTTGCTCGAGCTCACTTCCATTTTTGCCAAAATTTGTCAAGATTTGAAGGCGCCCCATCCATCCAAGTGTTCACAAAGGTTAGCAACTCTGTCCTTTCATCTCTCATTGATAGATTAGCTCTTGCAATGCTCTATAAGTATAGTTATTTGTTGGTTTTAGTTTACGAGTACTCATATGTGGTAGTTTATTTTTTTATGCAAATTGAGCTCAAATTAACTTCTTAGTTTGCATATGTAGGTGTGGTATACTTAATGCCTTCCCGTTCCCCTCCTAACTACCGTCGATCGCCCGCACCATCCCGTCGCCGGCACCACCTTGGTGAGTCTCTTGTTCTTATCCTTTTTATTAAAAAACATGTTTGTGTGATTCAGATAGTTACTTGTATAATTTTCTTACCCGTACGTTGTTTGTTATACATAGTGGCATGGTTTTCATATCCGTCCCCGCCGGCCCTCGTCCGGTTTATTATTCAGATGTGGTATATTCTCTTTTATAACTATTTGTTGCATTTCGTGTTTATGACAATTATGCCCACCAAGTTGACATAGATATTTTTATCTAGGAGGTATGTGAACCGGAAATTGCAACCGACCCTATTGTCGAGAAGTTAAATTTAGTTGAAAAAGAAAACGAGTATTTGAAAGAAAAATTGAAAAAATTGAAGAAGTGAAGATGAAACTGGAGTTGTATGTTGCGGATGTCGTCGATGATCACAAGATCAAGACGGATGCAATGCGCTTGAAGATTAGAAAGATTAGGAAATATGCCATTGATAATGGGGCTTGGTATCATTATGCTGTTGGATCAATTGTTAACTTAGTTGTGATCTTGATCACATTTGTTCTTTCATTTAAATGATTTAGCTAGGGAGTTTGTATATTGTTTTATGAGAATAAGTGTGTATGAACTTGTATTAATTTGATCTTTTCGGTGTTGTGTAATGAAGATGAGCCGGAAATGGATGTACGATGACCGATGCTTTCCCCAGTTCATTAATGGTGTGCATACTTTTCTTCTTGCGGCTAATGCAAACAAGCGGCCGGATGATTTTATGTATTGTCCATGTGCTGTCTGTAAGAATGATCAAAATTATTCTAACTCGAGAACCATTCACGTCCACCTATTTACGTCTGGTTTCATGTCCGGCTATAACTGTTGGACCAAGAACGGAGAAAGAGGGGTTCTAATGGACGAGAATGAAGAAGAAGAGGATGATGACAGCTATCCTGGCCATGGGTTCTCTGAATACGATGATACTACAATGCGGGAAGAAGTTGAGTCGTCAATGGAGGAAGAAGCTGAAGAAGAGGCATCAGATGAGCCTGCTGATGATCTTGGTCGGGCCATTGCCGATGCAAAGAGAAACTGCGCAAGTCAAAAGGAGAAACTGAAGTTGCAACACATGTTAGAGGATCACAAGAAATTTTTGTCCCCAAATTGCGAACATGACAAGAAAAAGTTGGGTACCACACTGGAATTGTTGCAATGGAAGGCAGATAATGGTGTATCTGACAAGAGATTTGAAAAGTTGCTGATAATGTTAAAGAAGATGCTTCCAAAGGACAACGAATTGCCCGACAGTACGTATGAAGCAAATAAGGTTGTCCGTCCTCTGGGATTAGAGGTGCAGAAGATATATGCCCTAATGACTGCATCCTCTACCGCGATGAGTATGAGTATTTGAATGCATGACTGGTATGCTGTCCATTGCGCTATAAGATCAGCCGCGATGACACTGGTGATGTTGAGGGCGAGCGCCCCAGGAAGAACATTCCTATCAAGGTGATGTGGTATGCTCCTATAGTACCACGGTTGAAACGTTTGTTCCAAAATAAAGAGCATGCCAAGTTGATGTGATGGCACAAAGAAGATCGTAAGAAAGACGGGCAGTTGAGAGTACCTGCTGACGGGTCACAGTGGAGAAAAATCGAGAGAAAGTGGGAGGACTTTGCCGATGACGCAAGGAACGTATCGTTTGGTTTAAGTGCAGATGGCATTAATCATTTTGGGGAGTAGAGCAACAATCATAGCACATGGCTTGTGACTCTATGTATCCATAACCTTCCTCCTTGGTTGTGCTTTGGTTGTGTAGGGAAGAGAGAATGCCAAGTGAAAGGGAGAAGTTGAAGTTCAATCGCATGTTAGAGGATCACAAAAAAGGGTCGTACCTAAATTGTGAAGATGAGAACACAAAGCTTGGTACCACACTGGAATTGCTGCAATGGAAGGCGGACAATGGAGTATCTGACAACGGATTTGGGAAGCTACTGAAAATAATGAAGAAGAAGCTTCCAAAAGATAATGGATTACCGAACAGTACATACGAAGCAAAGAAGGTTCAATGCCCTCTAGGATTGGAGCTGCACAAGATACATGGATGCTCTAATGACTGCATCATCTACCGCGGCGAGTACGAGAATTTGGACGCATGCCCGGTATGTAGTGCATTGCGGTATAAGATCAGACGAGATGACCCTGGTGATGTTGAGGGCGAGCGCCCCAGGAAGAGGGTTCCTGCCAAGGTGATGTGGTATGCTTCTATAATACCATGGTTGAAACGTCTGTTCAGAAACAACTAGTATGCCAAGTTGATGCGATGGTACAAAAAAGACTATAAGAAAGACGGGAAGTTGAGAGCAGCCACTGACGGGTCGTAGTGGTGAAAAATCAAAAGAACGTAGCGGGACTTTGCAGGTGACGCAAGGAACGTATGTTTTGGTTTAATTGCAAATCTATACCCTATCCTAATTACAATCTCCCTAAAAATTCCCATGTTAATCAGTAATTAGGAACCGTTAATCATGGTGGGGCCGAGTTATTACAGTTTACATTAGCTGATATAATATCAACATTTAATAAAAAAAAGATATGAGTTTTTAAGTTGGTAGGACTGTGTTATTAGGTCTAAGAGTAATTTCGTTCAATTCTGGCAAAAGATTAAGAACAAAATTTAGGACGCATCTAGCGAGCGGCAGGGCGCTCGCTAGCGCTCCGGAGCGGCTGTCACTTTTAGCAAGTTTATGTCCCCATCAAACAAAAAAGGAAAGATTCTTTCTCATTGTAAAAAAGGTAGAAAGGGCATGCAACATGTTTTTAATTACGGATTGGAAAGCAACCATGTGTGAACACATTAATTTAGAGTTCCTTTTCATTTTAAAAGCCATAACTTTTGAACCAAACATCGAAATTAAGATCCGCTTTCACCGTTGGAACCCTTACGACGTGCTCTTCGAAACTAGATCTCGCATGGGTATGTTTGGATGAATTTTTTGTGTGCAATTTAGTACCTCGTTTTGTGCAACTGCCTAGTAGTCGATGTGCAACTAGCTGACTGTGGATGTGCAACTTTCCGCCTACCACGTGGATGTGCAGTTTTCACTGATGTCACCTCCACCCCCTCAAACTACCCCTTCCAGTGAGATGAGCAATTTCGTCCATTGCTCGGGCCAACTGCCTAGTAATTGACGTGCAACTTTCCAATTTGAGCATTCAATAAGCAAAATCAAATCACAAAATAAAGTAGTATTCAAATTAGGATGCATTCAATTATAAGCAAAACTACATCATCTCCATGCGTCCGTACATCGTCGAATATTATCACTAATACACCTCCAATACTATCATACATGCATATAGCATCGCTAGTACAGCTAGAACAGTAGCTCCCGACGGGTATCGGCGCGAGCGGTGGATACCCAAAGAGAAGGAACCATCACTGGATCATAGCTCCAGTGAGATCCCTGAAGAACCTGCCAGGTATTGTCGAACCTGCACTCCAACGCAACCATGTAGCGACGGACGTGCTCGTCCTCCTCGCTGACATGGTGACGTACCACCTCCGCGGTGTCCGGAAGCCTCGACACCATCACTAGCCCACGCGACCGCCACCAAACAAGGATCGGGTCAATGATGGGCTGGCTCCTCACCAACCTACGCCCCCGGAAGGTAGCACCTCCCAAAACCAGCCCGGCGGAGCCCAGTCCCGGACATGGCCCCTCTGATCAAGTCGGCCTCCTCCGCCGAGTCGACGACGAGGATGCGGGATTGGCATCGTCGACGTCGATGCGGGAATAATTGCTTTAACTAAAAAAAATAAAACTAGTTCTATTAATTTTCTTGCTAAAAATAAACTACTTCTATAGTAAAATAAACTAGTTTTATGAAATCAACTAGTTCAACTACTAAGCACTTACTATAAATAGAATAAAGTATTACTTACTAAAAATAAACTAGTTTAACTAGTTCTATTATTTTTCTAACTAATTTTATTAAACACTTTCTCTTCTTATTCTATGAACAAAATGACAACAGAAAAAAAACATAAAAATTCTATGAACAAGATAAAAATTCTATGAACAAAATTACAAAAGAAAAAATTTATAAAAATTCTATGAAAAAAATTGACATATTCTTCACATATATATGAACACACAAACATTTGCATATTCAACAACAATATCACAAAAAAAATCTATGAACAGGAAAAAATTCTAACTTTTGCATATTCATTTATGAACAAATTACAACAACTCAATGAACTACACATCCAAATTAACTACACATCTAAATTAGGAAAATTCATATGAGCTCGCTAAGGAGGCGGCGACCGACGAGGAGGCAGGGCACGGGGGCGACGGTGAGGGGCATGGCGACGGGCGACGAGGAGGCAGGCGCGGAGGTGAGGGGCGCGGCGACGGGCGACGAGGAGGCAGGGGGCGCGGGGCGGCGACGGCGTCTGGGCGGCGCGGGACGGCGTCGGAGGCAGGGCGACGACGGCGACGGCGAGGCGCAGAGGGGCAGCCTGGCTGCATCGTCGGGGCGGGGAAGACGCGAACTGAACGAAAATTTTCACAAGTGCTAGTTATATAGACAAAGCATTGGTCCCGGTTCGTGACAGCAACCGGGACGAATGCGACCTTTAGTCCTGGTTGGTGCCACCAACCGGGACCAAAGGCCTCTTTTCAGCAGCCCAAAGGGCGGGAAGCGGCGGCCTTTGGTCCCGGTTGGTGGCACCAACTGGGACTAAAGGGGGGAATTGGTACCGGTTAGTGCCACGAACCGGTACCAATGCACACCATTAGTCTCGGTTGGTGCCACCAACCGGAACCAAAGGCCTTGTGCTGTTGCGCCCGCGTCGAAAGTTTAGTCCCACCTCGCTAGTTGAGAGGGGCGCGCAGTGGTTTATAAGCCCCACTGCCGCACCCCTCTCGAGCTCCTCTCCATTGCAGGCTTACGGGCCTAATTGTCACCGCTATGCCTGATGGGCTTACTGGGCCTTCTGCCGGCCTGAATCCTCACCCATCGATGGGTTTCTAGTCGTATTCAGGCCGTGGTGGCCCAGTAGGTGGCATATTTTTTATTTTTTGCCTTTTTTTGTTTTCCTTTTTGCTTTATTTATTTTGTTTTGTTTCTACTTACAACAAAAAACTTATTTATTTTATTTTATTTTGTTTCTAATTACTTATTTATTTTACTTTATGATAATTCTTTTTGCTATTAAAGTTTCTAACAAAAAAAGTCCTTTATGAAAATTCTTTTTGCTTTTAATGATTTTGAACAGAAAATACTTCGATAATTTTAGTTGCATCAATTTTATATAATTTTAGTTTCAATAATACTAGAGGTTTCTTATAATGTTTTGAACAGAAAATACTTTGTTAATTTTAGTTTCATAAATTTTATTAAAGTTTATTTTATTTTGTTTCTATTTATATATTTTAATAAAGTTTATATTATTTTGTTTCTAATTACTTATTTATTTTATTTGTTATTTTTCATGCACCATTTTTCATGCATTTACTGATTATTTTGAGCTATAAGACCCTAAAATTGAAAAGCATTTCAAATGAACTCTGAAAAGGTTGAAAGTTGGCATGGTATCATCATTTCATCCACATAGCATGTGCAAGAAAGTTGAGAGGGTTACGGCAAAAACTGGATGCACTTCGTGTACAAAACGGACAACCTCTTTCAAAGTATCAGGATTTCATACAGAAACTCATCTGTTACAAAGGGATTTCATTTTTTTAAACTTATTTGAACTCCTGAATTTTTGTGTGTTCAAAATGCACCATTCAAAGCCACATCATCACTTTTCAATCCTTTCTGACTTCATTTGTTATTTTTCATGCATTTACTAATTATTTTGAGCTATAAGACCCAAAAATTGAAAAGCATTTCAAATGAACCTGAAATTGAAAAACCCTACAAATGAAATCTGAAAAGGTTGAAAGTTGGCATGGTATCATCATTTCACCCACATAGCATGTGCTAAAAAGTTGAGAGGGTCCCGGCAAAAGCTGGATGCACTTCGTGAACAAAATGGACAATCTCTTTCGAAGTATCAGGGTTTCGGAGGAAAACTCATCTGTGTTGGAAATATGCCCTAGAGGCAATAATAAATGGTTATTATTATATTTCTTTGTTCATGATAATTGTCTATTGTTCATGCTATAATTGTGTTATCCGGAAATCGTAATACATGTGTGAATACATAGACCACAACGTGTCCCTAGTAAGCCTCTAGTTGACTAGCTCGTTGATCAACAGATAGTCATGGTTTCCTGACTATGGACATTGGATGTCATTGATAACGGGATCACATCATTAGGAGAATGATGTGATGGACAAGACCCAATCCTAAGCATAGCATAAAAGATCGTGTAGTTCATTTGCTAGAGCTTTTCCAATGTCAAGTATCTTTTCCTTAGACCATGAGATCGTGCAACTCCCGGATACCGTAGGAGTGCTTTGGGTGTACCAAACGTCACAACGTAACTGGGTGACTATAAAGGTGACACTACGGGTATCTCCGAAAGTGTCTGTTGAGTTGGCACGGATCGAGACTAGGATTTGTCACTCCGTATGACGGAGAGGTATCTCTGGGCCCACTCGGTAATGCATCATCATAATGAGCTCAATGTGACTAAGGAGTTAGCCACGGGATCATGCATTACGGTACGAGTAAAGAGACTTGCCGGTAACGAGATTGAACAAGGTATTGGGATACCGACGATCGAATCTCGGGCAAGTAACGTACCGATTGACAAAGGGAATTGTATACGGGATTGATTGAATCCTCGACATCGTGGTTCATCCGATGAGATCATCGTGGAACATGTGGGAGCCAACATGGGTATCCAGATCCCGCTGTTGGTTATTGACCGGAGAGGCGTCTCGGTCATGTCTGCATGTCTCCCGAACCCGTAGGGTCTACACACTTAAGGTTCGGTGACGCTAGGGTTGTAGAGATATTAGTATGCGGAAACCAGAAAGTTGTTCGGAGTCCCGGATGAGATCCCGGACGTCACGAGGAGTTTCAGAATGGTCCGGAGGTGAAGAATTATATATGGGAAGTCTAGTTTCGGCCACCGGGAAAGTTTCGGGGGTTATCGGTATTGTACCGGGACCACCGGAAGGGCCCGGGGATCCACCGGGTGGGGCCACCTATCCCGGAGGGCCCCATGGGCTGAAGTGGGAAGGGAACCAGCCCTTAGTGGGCTGGGGCGCCCCCCCCTTGGGCCTCCCCCTGCGCCCAGGGTTGGAAACCCTAGGGGTGGGGGGCGCCCCACTTGGCTTGGGGGGGAAGCCACCCCCCTTCCCCCTTGGCCGCCGCCCCCCTTGGAGATCTGATCTCCCAGGGCCGGCGCCCCCCAGGGGTCCCTATATATAGTGGGGAGAGGGACGGCAGCAGCACCACAGCCCCTGGCGCCTCCCTCTCCCCCTGCAACACCTCTCCCTCTCGCAGAAGCTTGGCGAAGCCCTGCCGAGATCACCGCTACTTCCACCACCACGCCGTCGTGCTGCTGGATCTCCATCAACCTCTCCTTCCCCCTTGCTGGATCAATAAGGAGGAGACGTCGCTGCTCCGTACGTGTGTTGAACGCGGAGGTGCCGTCCGTTCGGCACTCGGTCATCGGTGATTTGGATCACGGCGAGTACGACTCCATCAACCCCGTTCATTAGAATGCTTCCGCTCGCGATCTACAAGGGTGTGTAGATGCACTCCTTTCCCCTCGTTGCTAGAATACTCCATAGATGGATCTTGGTGATGCGTAGGAAATTTTAGAATTCTACTACGATCCCCAACAGTGGCATCATGAGCCAGGCCTATGCGTAGTTACTATGCACGAGTAGAACACAAAGCAGTTGTGGGCGTAGATGTTGCCAATTCTTCTTGCCGCTACTAGTCTTATCTTGTTTCGGCGGTATTGTGGGATGAAGCAGCCCGGACCGACCTTACACGTACGCTTACGTGAGACAGGTTCCACCGACTGACATGCACTAGTTGCATAAGGTGGCTAGCGGGTGTCTGTCTCTCCCACTTTAGTCGGAACGGATTCGATGAAAAGGGTCCTTATGAAGGGTAAATAGAAATTGGCATATCACGTTGTGGTTTTACGTAGGTAAGAAACGTTCTTGCTAGAAACCTATACAAGCCACGTAAAAACTTGCAACAACAATTAGAGGACGTCTAACTTGTTTTTGCAGCATGTGCTATGTGATGTGATATGGCCAGAAGATGTGATGAATGATATATGTGATGTATGAGATTGATCATATTCTTGTAATAGGAATCACGACTTGCATGTCGATGAGTATGACAACCGGCAGGAGCCATAGGAGTTGTCTTTATTTTTTGTATGACCTGCGTGTCATTGAATAACGCCATGTAAATTACTTTACTTTATTGCTAAACGCGTTAGCCATAGAAGTAGAAGTAATCGTTGGCGTGACAACTTCATGAAGACACAATGATGGAGATCATGATGATGGAGATCATGGTGTCATGCCGGTGACGAAGATGATCATGGTGCCCCGAAGATGGAGATCAAAGGAGCAAAATGATATTGGCCATATCATGTCACTATTTGATTGCATGTGATGTTTATCATGTTTTGCATCTTATTTGCTTAGAACGACGGTAGTAAGTAAGATGATCCCTTATAATAATTTCAAGAAAGTGTTCCCCCTAACTGTGCACCGTTGCGAAGGTTCGTTGTTTCGAAGCACCACGTGATGATCGGGTGTGATAGAATCTAACGTTCGCATACAACGGGTGTTGACGAGCCTAGCATGTACAGACATGGCCTCGGAACACACGCAATACACTTAGGTTGACTTGACGAGCCTAGCATGTACAGACATGGCCTCGGAACACGGAGGACCGAAAGGTCGAGCATGAGTCGTATAGAAGATACGATCAACATGGATATGTTCACCGATCTTGACTAGTCCGTCTCACGTGATGATCGGACACGGCCTAGTTAACTCGGATCATGTTTCACTTAGATGACTAGAGGGATGTCTATCTGAGTGGGAGTTCATTGAATAATTTGATTAGATGAACTTAATTATCATGAACTTAGTCTAAAATCTTTACAATATGTCTTGTAGATCAAATGGCCCACGTTGTCCTCAACTTCAACGCGTTCCTAGAGAAAACCAAGCTGAAAGATGATGGCAGCAACTATACGGACTGGGTCCGGAACCTGAGGATCATCCTCATAGCTGCCAAGAAAGATTATGTCCTAGAAGCACCGCTAGGTGAAGCACCAATCCCAGAGAACCAAGACGTTATGAACGCTTGGCAATCACGTGCTGATGATTACTCCCTCGTTCAGTGCGGCATGCTTTACAGCTTAGAACCGGGTCTCCAAAAGCGTTTTGAGAAACATGGAGCATATGAGATGTTCGAAGAGCTGAAAATGGTTTTCCAAGCTCATGCCCGGGTCGAGAGATATGAAGTCTCCGACAAGTTCTTCAGCTGTAAAATGGAGGAAAATAGTTCTGTTAGTGAGCACATACTCAGAATGTCTGGGTTACACAACCGCTTGTCTCAGCTGGGAGTTAATCTCCCGGATGACGCGGTCATTGACAGAATCCTTCAGTCGCTTCCACCGAGCTACAAGAGCTTTGTGATGAACTTCAATATGCAGGGGATGGAAAAGACCATTCCTGAGGTATATTCAATGCTGAAATCAGCGGAGGTGGAGATCAAAAAGGAACATCAAGTGTTGATGGTGAATAAAACCACTAAGTTCAAGAAAGGCAAGGGTAAGAAGAACTTCAAGAAGGACGGCAAGGGAGTTGCCGCGCCCGGTAAGCCAGTTGCCGGGAAGAAGTCGAAGAATGGACCCAAGCCTGAGACTGAGTGCTTTTATTGCAAGGGAAGTGGTCACTGGAAGCGGAACTGCCCCAAATACTTAGCGGACAAGAAGGCCGGCAACACCAAAGGTATATGTGATATACATGTAATTGATGTGTACCTTACCAGTACTCGTAGTAGCTCCTGGGTATTTGATACCGGTGCGGTTGCTCATATTTGTAACTCAAAACAGGAACTGCGGAATAAGCGGAGACTGGCAAAGGACGAGGTGACGATGCGCGTCGGGAATGGTTCCAAGGTCGATGTGATCGCCGTCGGCACGCTACCTCTGCATTTACCTACGGGATTAGTTTTAAACCTCAATAATTGTTATTTAGTGCCAGCTTTGAGCATGAACATTGTATCTGGATCTCGTTTAATTCGAGATGGCTACTCATTTAAATCCGAGAATAATGGTTGTTCTATTTATATGAGAGATATGTTTTATGGTCATGCCCCGCTGGTCAATGGTTTATTCTTGATGAATCTCGAACGTGATGTTACACATATTCATAGTGTGAATACCAAAAGATGTAAAGTTGATAACGATAGTCCCACATACTTGTGGCACTGCCGCCTTGGTCACATTGGTGTCAAGCGCATGAAGAAGCTCCATGCAGATGGACTTTTGGAGTCTCTTGATTACGAATCATTTGACACGTGCGAACCATGCCTCATGGGTAAGATGACCAAGACTCCGTTCTCCGGAACAATGGAGCGAGCAACCAACTTATTGGAAATCATACATACCGATGTGTGCGGTCCAATGAGTGTTGAGGCTCGCGGAGGATATCGTTATGTTCTCACTCTCACTGATGACTTAAGTAGATATGGGTATGTCTACCTAATGAAACACAAGTCTGAAACCTTTGAAAAGTTCAAGGAATTTCAGAGTGAGGTTGAGAATCAACGTGACAGGAAAATAAAGTTCTTACGATCAGATCGTGGTGGAGAATATTTAAGTCACGAATTTGGTACGCACTTAAGGAAATGTGGAATCGTTTCACAACTCACGCCGCCTGGAACACCTCAGCGAAACGGTGTGTCCGAACGTCGTAATCGCACTCTATTGGATATGGTGCGATCTATGATGTCTCTTACCGATCTACCGCTCTCATTTTGGGGCTATGCTTTAGAGACTGCCGCATTCACTTTAAATAGGGCTCCGTCGAAATCCGTTGAGACGACACCGTATGAATTATGGTTTGGGAAGAAACCTAAGCTGTCGTTTCTAAAAGTTTGGGGATGCGATGCTTATGTCAAGAAACTTCAACCTGAAAAGCTCGAACCCAAGTCGGAAAAATGCGTCTTCATAGGATACCCTAAGGAAACTATTGGGTATACCTTCTACCTCAGATCCGAAGGCAAGATCTTTGTTGCCAAGAACGGGTCCTTTCTGGAGAAAGAGTTTCTCTCGAAAGAATTGAGTGGGAGGAAAGTGGAACTTGATGAGGTGATAGTCACCCCTTCCGAACCGGAAAGTAGCGCAGCGCGGGAAGATGTTCCTGTGGTGCCTACACCGACTGGGGAGGAAGTTAATGATGATGATCATGAAGCTTCGGATCAAGTTACTGCTGAACTTCGTAGGTCCACAAGGACACGTTCCGCACCAGAGTGGTACGGCAACCCTGTCCTGGAAATCATGTTGTTAGACAACGGTGAACCTTCGAACTATGAAGAAGCGATGGCGGGCCCGGATTCCGACAAATGGCTAGAAGCCATGAAATCCGAGATAGGATCCATGTATGAAAACGAAGTATGGACTTTGACTGACTTGCCCGATGATCGGCGAGCCATAGAAAATAAATGGATCTTTAAGAAGAAGACAGACGCGGATGGTAATGTGACCATCTATAAGGCTCGACTTGTCGCTAAGGGTTATCGACAAGTTCAAGGGGTTGACTACGATGAGACTTTCTCACCCGTAGCGAAGCTGAAGTCCGTCCGAATCATGTTAGCAATTGCCGCATTCTATGATTATGAGATATGGCAAATGGACGTCAAAACGGCATTCCTTAACGGCTTTCTTAAGGAAGAATTGTATATGATGCAGCCGGAAGGTTTTGTCGATCCTAAGAATGCTAACAAGGTATGCAAGCTCCAGCGCTCCATCTATGGACTGGTGCAAGCATCTCGGAGTTGGAACATTCGTTTTGATGAGATGATCAAAGCGTTTGGGTTTACACAGACTTATGGAGAAGCCTGTGTTTACAAGAAAGTGAGTGGGAGCTCTGTAGCATTTCTCTTATTATATGTGGATGACATACTATTGATGGGAAATGATATAGAATTCTTGGAAAGTATAAAGGCCTATTTGAATAAGTGTTTTTCAATGAAGGACCTTGGAGAAGCTGCTTATATATTAGGCATCAAGATCTATAGAGATAGATCAAGACGCCTCATTGGTCTTTCACAGAGTACGTACCTTGACAAGATATTGAAGAAGTTCAATATGGATCAGTCCAAGAAGGGGTTCTTGCCTGTATTGCAAGGTGTGCAATTGAGCACGGCTCAATGCCCGACCACGGCAGAAGATAGAGAAAAGATGAGTGTCATCCCCTATGCCTCGGCCATAGGGTCTATTATGTATGCCATGCTGTGTACCAGACCTGATGTAAACCTTGCCGTAAGTTTGGTAGGAAGGTACCAAAGTAATCCCGGCATGGAACACTGGACAGCGGTCAAGAATATCCTGAAGTACCTGAAGAGGACTAAGGATATGTTTCTCGTTTATGGAGGTGACGAAGAGCTCGTCGTAAAGGGTTACGTCGACGCTAGCTTCGACACAGATCTGGATGACTCGAAGTCACAAACCGGATACGTGTATATTTTGAATGGAGGGGCAGTAAGCTGGTGCAGTTGCAAGCAAAGCGTCGTGGCGGGATCTACATGTGAAGCGGAGTACATGGCAGCCTCAGAGGCAGCGCAAGAAGCAATCTGGATGAAGGAGTTCATTACCGACCTAGGGGTGATTCCCAATGCGTCGGGCCCGATGACTCTCTTCTGTGACAACACTGGAGCTATTGCCCTTGCCAAGGAGCCCAGGTTTCACAGGAAGACCAGGCATATCAAGCGTCGCTTCAACTCCATTCGTGAAAGTGTTCAAAATGGAGACATAGATATTTGTAAAGTACATACGGACCTGAATGTAGCAGATCCGTTGACTAAACCTCTCCCTAGAGCAAAACATGATCAACACCAGAACGCTATGGGTGTTCGATTCATCACAATGTAACTAGATTATTGACTCTAGTGCAAGTGGGAGACTGTTGGAAATATGCCCTAGAGGCAATAATAAATGGTTATTATTATATTTCTTTGTTCATGATAATTGTCTATTGTTCATGCTATAATTGTGTTATCCGGAAATCGTAATACATGTGTGAATACATAGACCACAACGTGTCCCTAGTAAGCCTCTAGTTGACTAGCTCGTTGATCAACAGATAGTCATGGTTTCCTGACTATGGACATTGGATGTCATTGATAACGGGATCACATCATTAGGAGAATGATGTGATGGACAAGACCCAATCCTAAGCATAGCATAAAGATCGTGTAGTTCGTTTGCTAGAGCTTTTCCAATGTCAAGTATCTTTTCCTTAGACCATGAGATCGTGCAACTCCCGGATACCGTAGGAGTGCTTTGGGTGTGCCAAACGTCACAACGTAACTGGGTGACTATAAAGGTACACTACGGGTATCTCCGAAAGTGTCTGTTGAGTTGGCACGGATCGAGACTGGGATTTGTCACTCCGTATGACGGAGAGGTATCTCTGGGCCCACTCGGTAATGCATCATCATAATGAGCTCAATGTGACTAAGGAGTTAGCCACGGGATCATGCATTACGGTACGAGTAAAGAGACTTGCCGGTAACGAGATTGAACAAGGTATTGGGATACCGACGATCGAATCTCGGGCAAGTAACGTACCGATTGACAAAGGGAATTGTATACGGGATTGATTGAATCCTCGACATCGTGGTTCATCCGATGAGATCATCGTGGAACATGTGGGAGCCAACATGGGTATCCAGATCCCGCTGTTGGTTATTGACCGGAGAGGCGTCTCGGTCATGTCTGCATGTCTCCCGAACCCGTAGGGTCTACACACTTAAGGTTCGGTGACGCTAGGGTTGTAGAGATATTAGTATGCGGAAACCCGAAAGTTGTTCGGAGTCCCGGATGAGATCCCGGACGTCACGACGAGTTCCGGAATGGTCCGGAGGTGAAGAATTATATATGGGAAGTCCAGTTTCGGCCACCGGGAAAGTTTCGGGGGTTATCGGTATTGTACCGGGACCACCGGAAGGGTCCCGGGGGTCCACCGGGTGGGGCCACCTATCCCGGAGGGCCCCATGGGATGAAGTGGGAAGGGAACCAGCCCTTAGTGGGAAGGGAACCAGCCCTTAGTGGGCTGGGGCGCCCCCCTTGGGCTTCCCCCTGCGCCTAGGGTTGGAAACCCTAGGGGTGGGGGGCGCCCCACTTGGCTTGGGGGGGAAGCCACCCCCCCCCTTCCCCCTTGGCCGCCGCCCCCCCTTGGAGATCTGATCTCCCAGGGCCGGCGCCCCCCCAGGGGTCCCTATATATAGTGGGGGGAGGGACGGCAGCAGCACCACAGCCCCTGGCGCCTCCCTCTCCCCCTGCAACACCTCTCCCTCTCGCAAAAGCTTGGCGAAGCCCTGCCGAGATCCCCGCTACTTCCACCACCACGCCGTCGTGCTGCTGGATCTCCATCAACCTCTCCTTCCCCCTTGCTGGATCAAGAAGGAGGAGACGTCGCTGCTCCGTACCTGTGTTGAACGCGGAGGTGCCGTCCGTTCGGCACTCGGTCATCGGTGATTTGGATCACGGCGAGTACGACTCCATCAACCCCGTTCATTAGAACGCTTCCGCTCGCGATCTACAAGGGTATGTAGATGCACTCCTTTCCCCTTGTTGCTAGTATACTCCATAGATGGATCTTGGTGATGCATAGGAAATTTTAAAATTTTGCTACGATCCCCAACAATCTGTTACAAAGGGATTTCATTTTCTTGAACTTATTTGAACTCCAGACTTTTTGTTTGTTCAAAATGCACCATTCAAAGCCACATCATCAATTTTCAACCCTTTCTGACTTCATTTGTTATTTTTCATGCAGTGACGGATTGTTTTGAGCTAAATGACCCTGAAATTGAAAAGCCCTACAAATGAGCTCTGAAAAGGTTGAAAGTTGGCATGGTATCATCATTTCACCCACATAGCATGTGCTAAAAAGTTGAGAGGGTTACGGCAAAAGCTGGATGCACTTCGTGAACAAAATGGACAATCTCTTTCGAAGTATCAGGGTTTCGGATGAAAACTCATCTCTTACAACGGGATTTCATTTTCTTGAACTTATTTGAACTCCAGACTTTTTGTGTGTTCAAAATGAACCATTCAAAGCAGAGACTGATTTTGAATGGTGCATATTCAACACACAAAAAGTCTGTAAAGATCGCCAACCCCAACATAAAAAAATGAGTATAGATGCGCCTATAGAGAGAATTTAACCTAAATTCATAATAAATTTCTATGAATTTCAAAGAAATTTACTTTGAATTTATGTCAAATTCCTTGTATAAGGGCATCTATTTTCACTTTGAGAGGAGCTCAACAAGGCAGAGAGGGACGGGCTTATAAACCGGTGTGAGCGCCGTTCGGTTGGCGAGGTCGGACTAAACTCTGACCGCCACGAGGACCAACCGTTTAGTCCCGATTTGTGGCACAAACCAGGACTATTGGTCATGGGCCAGGGGCGAGGCGCATTGGTCTCGGTTCGTGCGTGGAACTGGGACCAAAAGGTCCAGACGAACCGGGACCAATGGCCCATGTGGCCCGGCTGCCCCCCTGGGCTCACGAACCGGGACAGTTGCCTCCTTTGGTCCCGGTTCGTGAGCGAACCGGGATTAATGGTATTACGAGGGCCGAACCAATGCCTTGTTTTCTACTAGTGGTGCAACTTCGGATACTGCCACGGCCAACTATCTAACGGTGATTTGCAACTTTCTCCTATACCCCCATGGATGTGTAGTTTCCCTGCTAGCACACGGTCCAAACCACCCCTGCTAGTGAGATTCGCAACTTTCGCACTCTGTCTATATGTAACTTTTCACAACCCTCATGAATGTCAATTTTTTACCATTCAACTGTCCTTGCTTGTGAGATGTGCAACTTTGTATGTTGCCCTGACCAACTACCTAGCAGAGTATGTGCAACTCTATTTGTTGCCCCCGCCAATTGAAAATACATGTCCACAAATAGGAAGGGGAAGGAGTTGCACATTGACTAATAGGCAGTTGGCTTGAACAATAGACCAAGTTGCACAAATCGCTTGCAGGGGAGGTGGGAGTAGGGTGCACCGACATTGAAAAACTACGCATCCACGAGTAGGGAGGAGGGTTGCACAACGACTACTTGATAGTTGGTCGGTATAGTAGACTAGTTGCACATCAAAGTTGTCATGGTTGCTACATTGCAACCTCATGAAAGTTGAATCATGCAGATCCAAAAATTGGTTTTGGAAAAAGTTGCACAATGTAGTACTAAAGTTGCACAATAGAGTACTAAAGTTGCACAATATAGCACGAAAGTTGGCATCGAAAAAAATTCGTCGAAACATGCCCATGCGGGATCTAGTTTCAAAGATCTCGTCACGAGGAATCCAATGGTGGAAACAGATCTGAATTTCGATGCGTGGTTTAAAAGATATGAGTTTTTTAAAAATTGAAAACCCGAAGTAAATACACGTTGATCTGTTTTTTCTATTCACATGTAGTATAAGTCTGATCGCATTTAAGCCATCAATCACATGCACTAAGAGACAAAACATGTCCATGCATGCATTCAATAAGTGAGGAAGCCAGTGTGATATGCGGACAAGAGCCGGCCGCTCGATTCGTCTAAATAGTGTGTAAGCACTTTTTAGATTTCAGGCAAAATTTATCCATCCGATCAGCTAGGAGACCTCCGTGGCCATTAGATCAACTAACAAAGTCTATGTGACCTATCAGCATACGAAACTACCCTTGAAAAAAAAGCATACGAATCTCCGTAGCCATACCTGCATCTCCACGCCTCATCATCTTGGTAGGACTATGTTATTAGGTCTAAGAGTAATTTCGTTTAATTCTGACAAAAGATTAAGAACAAAAATTATCCATCGGGTCAGCTAGAAGACGTCTGTGGCCATTAGATCAACTAACAAAGTTGACCTATCAGCATACGAAACTACCCTTGAAAAAACAGCATACGAATCTCCGTAGCCTTAGCTGCATCTCCACGCCTCATCATCTCTAGTTCCTTGCCCTCGAGGCCACGATAATCGAGGCAGAGAAGTCGCAGAAGCAGTCAGCCGTATCCTCCTCCAGCTTAACACCGCCATCCCCTTGTTGTTGCCGCCCTTGCCCTAGCTCTACCTCTCTCTCTTGCGCTGCACCTCTCTCTCTCTCTCTGATCGTGATCAGCAGAAGAAGAAGAAGAAGAAAGGAGAAGGAAGAACAGGGACACGGCGATGTCTTTTCCGGGCGCACGAACGCCTTCACCTTGAGCACGAACTCAAAACCCCACGACTGTTACAACGGACCTCGCGTGGCTTTATACGCGAGCCAGCGCACCGGGTAAGAACCTACGCCTCCACTCCGTCCCGATCGCCCGCGCTCCACTCGTGTCCACGTCGCGCTCCGACGCACGCGCCCCACGGCGAGCTCCAACGGCCACGCCCCGATCATGCCACGCGACTCTCCAATATCTTAACCTAAACACAAGCACGCAACGCACACCCGCACAGACACGCCCGTGATGCACCTGCACGCGCGCGCACACACACTACCGGCCGTGGACCCGACGCGCCCAGCACGTCCGGCGCGCGCCCATACACGCGCCCGACGCGCCTAGCTTGTCACCACTGCTTATTCAGCCCAAAAGACACCTCCCTATGCCCTGGCTTAGAGAAGCCCGTCGTCCTCGACGCCGGCGTCCGCCATCAGTGCTCGCTCGGCCACCGGTGCCTTGCGCAGCAGCGGGTACTCCCGCTTGAAATGGCCACGCTCACCGCACTTGTAACAGCGGCCCCGTCGGTTGCCTTCATTGCCCGACGCTATGCTGTGAACGTCGTCGTCGTCCCGCGCACCTCCCTGCTGCCGCTACCACGCCCGCCACTGCGCCGCCGTGAACATGAGCTCCCCGTCTACCCGCACGCCGCCCGCCTAACGACGACGTAGCCGCTCCTCAAACGCCTTCAGACGCTCGGGAGCCTCCTCGAACGGCATCGTCGACATGTCGCAGAACTACTCCATTCCAGCAACGGCAGCTTACAGGTGATCCGGGACCGAGACTAGGAGCTTCTTCACCATCACCGAGTCCTCCAGCGTCGATCCCAGCCCGACGTAGCGAGCTGCCATGCCGCTGAGCTTCCCGGCGAACGCCTCCAGCGTCTCCCTGCTGTCCATGTGCAGCAGCTCGAAGTCACTCCGGAGCGAGGCTGTCGGTGAGAACGACGCCTATGGGATCAAAGGAATCCGTTCTACGGTCGGCGGGCGTGGGGTTGTGAGAAGAGCAGGTCTAACAGGAAGCACACGGATCGTTATCCCAGGTTCGGGCCGCGAGGATGCGTAAAACCCTAGTCCTGCTTTGGTGGATGTATTGAGTGTTCTTGAGCTTTCGAACTAGCTACGGTGGCTGTCTAGTTCCAAAGAGCCGAATCCCTCTCCTGGTCGCCTCGGGCCTCCTTTTATAGGCAAAAGGGGTTGCCACAGTGGCACACAGGACGTGGAAAGGTCTACAGTGCGCGAGCTTATCGCACGTATTACAGGACAAGACGCATTTAATGCGTCGCTTAGGTGTCCCTTAGCTTTATCGGGGACGGGAGCGAGGCCCGTCCTGTCCGTTGCCGCCTCGCCTTGCTTCGACACGCGTCCAGGCCAGCAATGCATGCGGCGCCATGTAGGCAGGCAGGCAGCTGAGGTGGCGCGGTGGTAGGGTCTTCACGAAGATCTGCATGCCACCACGCAGGCGCTTGCTGAGTTGGCGTAGGGGCTGCCTGTCGCCACGTAGGTGCCTGCCCAGCTGGTTGAGCTAGCTGCTGCTTGGGGACGGCGGTGGAGTCTTGGTCGATGTGGGCCTGGCCGTGGCCCCGCTGACGCCCTCGGCAAGGGCCTTGCCGAGGGCCCGGCAAGGGTCTTGCCGTGGCGTTGCAGTCGTCCCCGGGAAGGCGCTTGCTGGGGGTCTTGTGGATCTCCTCGGCAAGGATCTCGCCGACGG
Source organism: Triticum aestivum (assembly GCF_018294505.1). Lineage (NCBI taxonomy): Eukaryota > Viridiplantae > Streptophyta > Magnoliopsida > Poales > Poaceae > Triticum > Triticum aestivum. The sequence goes on along the minus strand of NC_057802.1, from coordinate 588,097,329 downwards.
TCGCCGTCTTCTGGTTCTCATCTGATCTCATACATCTATGGTCTTGACAAAGATTTGCATGCCACCATGGAGGTGCCTCCTGAGCCCTAGTTCCAATGTAGTTGGTTGGGTTGGAACCCGTGGGCTCAAGGGTGGCTCACTCTGTTGGCGTTGGGCGTGCCGCCCCGGCAAGGCTCTTGCCGGGGCTGCCGAGGCTGCCCCCGACAAGGGTCTTGCCGGGGGAGCCTGCTTCACCCTTCCGTCCTTTATGTTTTTGGCCTTGGGGTTGCCTTGGCCATCTTGTGTTTTGGTTCCTCTCCGGCTCCCCTCCTCTGCCCTGCTTAGTGTGGCCGCGGCGCGCGGCTCCCACTGCCCGTGCACAAGTAAAGGGGTACAAAGAAGTGCCCCTACTTTTGTACACCAACTGGAGCCCCCGGGCCTGGGCCACACATAAGCGCGAAACGTTGTTGGGCCAGGGCCAAAACGGTGCGCTGGCAGGCGGGGCGGATTTTCAGCGCAGTAACTCTTCGTCCGTTGCGCTTCCCCACGACCTGCGCGCGAAGCGGAAGGTCGTGCATGACATGGGGGTCATGCTTGGGGCGGTTTCCGCATGCATGCGTCACATCGTGGTAAAGAGGCGGCTCGCGCCTTCCCCATAAAAAGAGGGAGGCGTGGAGGCGCGGCTCATTTACTGGGTGGACTCGGGTCGTAGTCTTCAAGGCGCCCACGCCCCACGGTCATGGGGTGGGGAACGGTCGCCTCACCCGCCCTTTCGATCCTGCTCGCTCGCCACGCGTCCTCCATGCAAGTGGCAGGTGGTGGAGGCGGGAAACCGGGCCGTCGCTGATTGGGGCAGCGGGTCGGTCCTGACTCCCTGCGCCTCCAATGGCTGGATTGGCTGAGTGGGGCGGCCGAGCCTCGACCCCGCCCCTTTATAAGGAGGGGGAGGGGGGCGTCGTCCCACATTCCTTCAGTATTCATACTCCTTCACCTTCGCTCCTTTCTTCCACCTGCCATTGCAAGAGGAGGTGTTGGGCCTTCGACGGTGGCGGCGAGGGTCGCTGCTCGTCAGTGCGCCCCTCCTTCCCACGAACCCGTGGCGGCGGAGCCGGCCACAAGAGGAAGGGGGAGGGGCGTGGCCGAGGTCGCCCCGGCGGTCGGGGGAGAGGGGGACGAGGTGGCGCGGCGGCCGGGCCTCCGCCAGTGGTGCCTCCCGCGATGGAGGGTCACGTCGGGGACCAGCCCCACGAGTTCTTTATCAGGCTACGCCGGCCACCACATCGTTGTCTCCGTCTCCCCACCCCCTTCGCTCAGGAGATGGAGCTCGATCCACCCCAGACCCTCAGATTGCACATGAGGGGCTGCTGGACCCGCGGCACGCGGGTCGACTTCCCCGCTCCTCATGTTATGTATCTTCGTCGCAGATGGAAGACATTTCCTCGCATCCATAGCCTGACGATGGGGCTCGTCCTCTATTTCAAGTTAATGGAGGGCGGCCTGCTTTTGTCAAGGTATTCGGAGATCTTGGAACTCGCCTGAAGTGCTGCGTGGAGAGCTCCTCCCACGATGAAGATTCCTCCTCAAGCGGGAGAGACGAGGAGGACAGCGACAGCGACAACGAGGGAGTCGATCAGCAGGATGCTGACTCTGCCTTCGACTGACCTCGCCGCCCCTTCCTCGGCCACGCGCCCTGCCGAGGGCCTTCCTCGCCAAGCTCTCCATCGGGGCGCTCCAAGTTGTCGCCTTGGGCGGCTGGCGTAGGAGGGCCGGAGAAGGCGAAGAAGGCGGGTGGCGGCCGTCAAGTCGGAGTACGCGGGCACCGACGTCTTCGTCGCGTATTGCCGGCCCGCTGCCTCGTCTTCCAGCTCCTTTCCCAGCACCAAGATGTTCTCTTGGTACCTTCTGCTCCTCGCACCTCGCCTAGGCGCCCCTTTTGTCCTCCTGCTGTCTTGTTCCACCTTCTGAGGAGAGGGACAAGAAAGGGATTACGGGCACCTTATCTCTTTTTAGTTTGTAAGCCTGCAGGCACATGTTAATTTCAAGACTTGTAACCCCCCTTGCTCATGTTTTTAATTCCACATGAACTGCACCTGTATGGGATGTTTTTAATGAAAAAGGGTGTTTGTCGGGTTCTTTGTGCATGAGCGAGGCCCATGCCAAGGACGAATCCTTGTTATTTTTAAGATAAACATTGTTGCCCGGCAACATGCCTTGCCGTCTCCCCACTCCAGCCGACCATTCTCGCGCTCTTGGCGGAGGCAGGGGCGAAGTAGAGTTAGGCTCCTCGTTCATCTCCTCGCCACCGTGACTACTACCAAATCTGACCCAGGAGGTAGCTCTTTGGTACAGGAAAGGAGGGAGCACGGTGGTTTTAAGAACATAAACGAGGATTCACATGTCCCAGTTCTATACGGAAATGCATAACAGGGGGATGAAAGACTTGTCTGAATCCGCAGCGCTCGGCAACCTTGGCTTGCCGGGGCCGGAGTGCCGGTCTGTTCCCTTTCTCCCAAGCGGCTCGGCAGAAGTGTCCATATGCCCTGTGAACCAAAGAGAACAGAAGGACGCACACTCGACATCTAGGCTAGGGGTTAGTCACCGCTAAGCACTATCAACCCTAACCGAGGGAGAGACTTGACCTAGCATGCATGCTATAACTTAGGGCGCCAGTGCTTCATTTATTTATGCTCAGGGTCTGCGCCTGGCGCAGTACAGAGGGTTACATGCCTTGCCGGCAAAGCTTGTACAAAAGGGTGGCTTGCCGGGAAGCCCGGCAAGCCACGCCTTATGGGTAAAACTTGCGAAGATGCTCGATGTTCCAGGAGTTGCTCACTCGGATAGCATCTTCGGTCTCCAGGCGGACTGCGCCGGGCCTGGTGACTCGTATTACCCGATAAGGGCCTTCCCACTTTGCCGTCAACTTGTTGGAATTCTTGGCCGACTGAACGCGCCGAAGAACAAGGTCGCCTTCCTCAAAGCTTCGGGCATGAACCTTGCGGCTATGGTAGCGGTGCAAGGCTTGCTGGTGGCATGCTTCTCTCACAGCCGCCCGAAGACTATCTTGCTCAAGGAGCGTTGCGTCATCTTGCCGCAATTGCTCTTGCTCAAACTCGTCATAAGCGAGCACTCGAGGTGACCCGTATATGAGTTCCGTGGGGAGAACTGCTTCCGCCCCATATACTAGGGCAAAGGGTGTCTGGCCGGTGGCTCAATTTGGCGCCGTCCTGATCGACCAAAGAACCGCCAGCAACTCATCAATGCAGCGCCTTCCGCTCCTGTGCAGCCTGTCAAAAGTCTTCGTTCTCAGGCCTCGCAACACTTCAGCATTTGCCCTCTCCGCCTGGCCGTTGCTCCGGGGGTGTGCAACGGAAGCAAAACAGACCTTGCTGCCGAGATCTTGGGTGTATTGCATGAAGGTGTGGCTTGTGAACTGCGTGCCGTTGTCGGTGATGACCCTGTTTGGTACACCAAAACGGCAGACTAGCCCCTCGAAGAACTTGACGGCTGACTGTGATGTAACCTTCCTCACTGCCTCCACCACCGGCCACTTTGTGAACTTGTCGATTGTAACGTACAAGTACTCAAAGCCCCCGACAGCATGAGGGAAAGGGCCCAGTATGTCGAGCCCCCAAACCGAAAACGGCCAGGAGAGAGGGATTGTTTGAAGGGCTTGAGTTGGTTGATGAAGCTTCATCGAATGGAACTGGCACGCTTCACACCTGGTTACTAGTGTCGTCGCATCATGGAGGGCGGTGGGCTAGAAGAAGCCTTGCCGGAATGCCTTGCCGGCAAGGGCCCTCGATCCTATGTGGGAGCCACATATGCCTCCATGTATCTCTGCCAACAGCTCCAATCCTTCCACCCGGGGGATGCACTTCAATTTCACACCGTTCGGTCTTTTTCTGAACAGGACGTCATCGACAAACTGCTACAAGGCAGACCGACGGGCTACTTTTTCCGCTTCTTCCCGCTCCTCAGGAAGTTCCCCTGTTTGGAGGAAATGGATGGTGTGATGTGCCCATGCCGGAGCCTGGGGCTAGACGGCAAGGACCAAAGGCATCTCTTCTACCATGGGGGCTGCCGTCTCTACGGCCAGGGCGTGGCGCCCTGCCGGAGCCAGCTACCCCTTGGCAGGCTCAGAATCCGCGGCAACACCCTTGACGGCAGCCCCTGGAGGCTCGGCAAGAAAGTACTTGCCGGGGCCTGATTTCCTCCGCTTGTTCTGCTCCGTTAATGGTTCGATGGATGGTTGAGTTAACCGGAACAAAAAGGCACCTGGTTCCACAGGCAGCTTGAATGCAACGCGTTTTGACAGGTAGTCAGCGATGTTGTTCTCCGCTCGGGGAACGTGCTCCGCTTGTATACCGTTGAAGCGCTCCTCCAGCTTCCTCACCTCATCTACGTAGGCCTCCATCAATGGACTCTGGTAATCTTTATTGACTTGCCTGACGATAAGCTGTGAATCACCCCTGACGATGAGCTTCTTCACCCCGAGGTCTGCCGCGATCCTGAGACCGGCAAGCAGCCCCTCATACAAAGCAGTGTTGTTTGTGGACATCTCCCTGGGAAAGTGCATCTGGATCACATACTTGAGGTGCTCTCCGGTGGGTGCGACGAGCAGCACACCGACCCCAGCGCCTTGTAGCGAGAAAGCCCCATCAAAGTACATGATCCAGTCGCGGCTTGCCTCCTTGCCAGGGAAAGCGGTCTCCTGGATTTCTTCGTCGGGCGTTGAGGTCCATTCTGCAATGAACTCCGCCAAGACTTTGCTCTGGATCGTCGAGGTACTTTCAAACTTCGACCCAAAGCTTGACAACTCCAAGGCCCACTCCACAATCCTTCCGGTTCCATCTGGGTTGTGCAGTATCCGTTGCAACAGGAGGCGGGTGACGACAGTGATCTGATGGGCTTGGAAGTAATGACGCAGCTTCCTCGAGGCCATAAGGAGGCCGAAGAGCGGTTTCTGCACACTGGAGTACCTTGACATGGCCCCCTGCAAGAGGGAGCTGACGAAGTAAACCGGGTGATGCATCATCTTCTTCTTCCGCACCACTTCACTTGACTATGCGGGCACTGCCCCGATGGCATCAGAATCTGCCGGGGGCCTTGCCTTACCGGCACCAGGCCCTGCCGGGGGAATCTCTGGCTTGCCATCCGCCGGTCATGCCGTCGCCACTGCCTCTTCGTCGACCTCCCTCTGTGCCACTAGTGCGGCGCTGACCACTTGATTCATTGCCGCCAGATATAGCAGCAACGGCTCTTGTGGTTTAGGCGCAACCAGTATTGGCGTGGAGGAAAGGTATTTCTTCAGATCCTGCAACGCCGCCTCGGCTTCTGGGGTCCACTCCATTGGGCCTGCCTTCTTCAAGATTTTGAAAAAGGGAAGGGCGCGCTCGGCAAACTTGGAGATGAATTGGCTCATGGCGGCAACACAGCCAGTGAGCCGACGCATATCCTTGATCCGCTTGGGCGCCTCAATCTGCTCAATAGCCTTGATCTTATCTGGATTTGCCTCAATCCCGCGCTGCAACACAAAGAACCCGAGAAGTTTGCCGGACGGAACGCCGAAGACACACTTCTCAGGGTTCAGCTTGAGGTTGATCTTGCGCAGGTTAGGAAACGTCTCTTCCGGGTCTTGTACAAGAGTTGCCCTATCTTTGGTTTTGACCACTATGTCATCCATGTATGCTTCCATATTTCTATGGAGCTGGGGTTCAAAACCAATTTGGACCGATCTTGCAAACGTCGAGCCAGCACTCTTCAACCCGAAAGGCATCCGTAAAAAGCAATACGTACCACATGGAGTGATAAATGCTGTCTTCTCTTCATCTTCTCTTGCCATGAAGATCTGGTAGTAGCCCGAGTAGGCATCGAGGAATGACAGCAAATCACATCCGGCCGTGGAGTCAACAATCTGGTCGATGCACGGCAACGGGAAGGGGATCTTGGGACAAGCCTTATTGATATTTGTGTAGTCAATACACAGTCTCCACTTCCCATTTGCCTTGCGCCCTACCACCGGATTGGCCAACCACGTCGGATGGAGCACTCCTCTCACCAAACCTGCTGCTTCCAACTTCCTAATCTCTTCGGTGATAAACTCTTGTCTTTCCAGAGCCTGCTTCCTGACCTTCTGCTTGATGGGCTGCGCATGACGACAGACAGCTAGGTGGTGCTCAATCACCTCCCTGGGAACACCGGGGATGTCGGATGCTTGCCATGCAAAAACATCAACATTCTCCCGCAGGAAGGTGACGAGCGCGCCTTCCTATTTGCTGTTGAGGGTGGTGCCTATGGTGAAAGCCCCTCCCGTGCCATCCTCCCTAACGGACACCTTTTTGGTCGGCGGTGGCGCAGCTCTGGATTTCTTGCTCTTGCCGGTGGAGCTCTCTGGCACGTCCTCGACGGTAGCACAACACTCCGAGGATGTGCGCTTGCCGGAGTGGGTGTGAGAGGTCTTGCCGGGCTTCTTCTGAAGGAAATATGCCCTAGAGGCAATAATAAAGTATTATATATTTCCTTATATCATGATAAATGTTTGTTATTCATGCTAGAATTGTATTAACCGGAAACATAATATATGTGTGAATACATAGACAAACAGAGTGTCACTAGTATGCCTCTACTTGACTAGCTCGTTAATCAAAGATGGTTATGTTTCCTAGCCATAGACATGAGTTGTCATTTGATTAACGAGATCACCTCATTAGGAGAATGACGTGATTGACTTGACCCATTCCGTTAGCTTAGCACCCGATCATTTAGTATGTTGCTATTGCTTTCTTCATGACTTATACATGTTCCTATGACTATGAGATTATGCAACTCCCGTTTACCGGAGGAACACTTTGTGTGCTACCAAACGTCACAACGTAAATGGGTGATTATAAAGGTGCTCTACAGGTGTCTCCAAAGGTACTTGTTGGGTTGGCGTATTTCGAGATTAGGATTTGTCACTCCGATTGTCGGAGAGGTATCTCTGGGCCCACTCGGTAATGCACATCACTATAAGCCTTGCAAGCATTGTGACTAATGAGTTAGTTGCGGGATGATGTATTACGGAACGAGTAAAGAGACTTGCCGGTAACGAGATTGAACTAGGTATCGAGATACCGACGATCGAATCTCGGGCAAGTAACATACCGATGACAAAGGGAACAACGTATGTTGTTATGCGGTCTGACCGATAAAGATCTTCGTAGAATATGTGGGAGCCAATATGGGCATCCAGGTCCCGCTATTGGTTATTGACCGGAGACGTGTCTCGGTCATGTCTACATAGTTCTCGAACCCGTAGGGTCCGCACGCTTAACGTTACGATGACAGTTTTATTGAGTTTTGATGTACCGAAGGAGTTCGGAGTCCCGGATGAGATCGGGGATATGACGAGGAGTCTCGAAATGGTCGAGACGTAAAAATCGATATATTGGACGACTATATTCGGACTTTGGAAAGGTTCCGAGTGATTCGGGTATTTTTCGGATTACCGGAGAGTTACGGGAATACGTATTGGGCCTTATTGGGCCATACGGGAAAGAAGGAAAAGGGCCTCAAGGGTGGCCGCACCCCTCCCCTTGGTCTGGTCCGAATGGGACTAGGGAAGGGGGGCGCCCCCTTCCTTCCTTCTCTTCTTCCCTTCCTCTTTTCCTATTCCATATGGGAGGTGGAATCCTACTAGGACTAGGGAGTCCTAGTAGGACTCCACACTTGGTGCGCCCCTCCTAGGGCCGGCCTCCTCCTCCCTTGCTCCTTTATATACGGGGGCAGGGGGGCACCCCAGAGACACAACAATTGATCCTTAAGATCTCTTAGCCGTGTGCGGTGCCCCCCTCCACCATATTACACCTCGATAATACCGTTGCGGAGCTTAGGCGAAGCCCTGCGTCGGTGGAACATCATCATCGTCACCACGCCGTCGTGCTGACGAAACTCTCCCTCAACACTCGGCTGGATCGGAGTTCGAGGGACGTCATCGAGCTGAACGTGTGTAGAACTCGGAGGTGCCGTGCGTTCGGTACTTGATCGGTCGGATCGTGAAGACGTACGACTACATCAACCGCGTTGTGATAACGCTTCCGCTGTCGGTCTACGAGGGTACGTGGACAACACTCTCCCCTCTCGTTGCTATGCATCACCATGATCTTGCGTGTGCGTAGGAATTTTTTTGAAATTACTACGTTCCCCAACAGTGGCATCCGAGCCTGGTTTTATGCGTTGATGCTATGCACGAGTAGAACACAAGTGAGTTGTGGGCGATATAAGTCATACTGCTTACCAGCATGTCATACTTTGGTTCAGCGGTATTGTGAGATGAAGCGGCCCGGACCGACATTACGCGTACGCTTACGCGAGACTGGTTTCACCGTTGGAGCACTCGTTGCTTAAAGGTGACTGGCGGGTGTCTGTCTCTCTCACTTTAGTTGAACCGAGTGTGGCTACGCCCGGTCCTTGCGAAGGTTAAAACAACACCAACTTGACAAACTATCGTTGTGGTTTTGATGCGTAGGTAAGAACGGTTCTTGCTAAGCCCGTAGCAGCCACGTAAAACATGCAACAACAAAGTAGAGGACGTCTAACTTGTTTTTGCAGGGCATGTTATGATGTGACATGGTCAAGACATGATGTGATATAATGTGTTGTATGAGATGATCATGTTTTGTAACCGAGTTATCGGCAACTGGCAGGAGCCATATGGTTGTCGCTTTATTGTATGAGATGCAATCGCCATGTAATAGTTTTACTTTATCACTAAGAGGTAGCGATAGTCGTAAAAGCAATAAGTTGGCGAGACGACAACGATGCTACGATGGAGATCAAGGTGTCGCGCCGGTGACGATGGTGATCATGACGGTGCTTCGGAGATGGAGATCACAAGCACGGTGCTTCGGAGATGGAGATCACAAGCACAAGATGATGATGGCCATATCATATCACTTATATTGATTGCATGTGATGTTAATCCTTTATGCATCTTATCTTGCTTTGTTTGACGGTAGCATTATAAGATGATCTCTCACTAAATTTCAAGATAAAAGTGTTCTCCCTGAGTATGCACCGTTGCAAAAGTTCTTCGTGCTGAGACACCACGTGTTAATCGGGTGTGATAGGCTCTACGTTCAAATACAACGGGTGCAAAACAGTTGCACACGCGGAATACTCAGGTTAAACTTGACGAGCCTAGCATATACAGATATGGCCTCGAAACACAGAGACCGAAAGGTCGAACGTGAATCATATAGTAGATATGATCAACATAGTGATGTTCACCATTGAAACTACTCCATCTCACGTGTTAATCGGACATGGTTTAGTTGCTTTGGATCACGTAATCACTTAGATGATTAGAGAGATGTCTACCTAAGTGGGAGTTCTTAAGTAATATGATTAATTGAACTTAAATTTATCATGAACTTAGTCCTGATAGTATTTTGCAAATTATGTTGTAGATCAATAGCTCGCGTTGTTGCTTCCCTATGTTTATTTTTGATATGTTCCTAGAGAAAAATTATGTTGAAAGATGTTAGTAGCAAAGATGCGGATTGGATCCGTGATCTGAGGATTATCCTCATTGCTGCGCAGAAAAATTATGTCCTTGATGCACCGCAAGGTGACAGACCTATTGCAGGAGCAGATGCAGACGTTATGAACGTTTGGCTAGCTCAATATGATGACTACTTGATAGTTTAGTGCACCATGCTTAACGGCTTAGAATCGGGATTTCAAAGACGTTTTGAACGTCATGGACCATATGAGATGTTCCAGGAGTTAAAGTTAATATTTCAAGCAAATACCCGAGTTGTGAGATATGAAATCTCCAACAAGTTCTATAGCTAAAAGATGGAGGAGAATCGCTCAACTAGTGAGCATGTGCTCAGATTGTCTGGGTACTACAATCGCTTGAATCAAGTGGGAGTTAATCTTCCAGATAAAATAGTGATTGACAGAATTCTCTAGTCACCATCACCAAGTTAGTAGAACTTCGTGATGACCTATTGTATGCAAGGGATGACGAAAGTAATTCCCGAGCTCTTCGTGATGCTGAAATCGACGAAGGTAGAAATCAAGAAAAACATCAAGTGTTGATGGTTGACGAGACCACTAGTTTCAAGAAAAGGGAAATGGGAAAGAAGGGGAACTTCAAAAAGAACAGCAAGCAAGTTGCTACTCAAGTGAAGAAGCCCAAGTCTGTACCTAAGCCTGAGACTAAGTGCTTCTACTGCAAAGGGACTGGTCACTGGAGGCGAAACTGCCCCAAGTATTTGGTGGATAAGAAGGATGGCAAAGTGAACAAAGGTATATTGGATATACATGTTATTGATGTGTACTTACTAGTGTTTATAGCAACCTCTCAGTATTTGATACTGGTTCAGTTGCTAAAGAGTAATGACTCGAAAACGGAAGTAGCAGAATAAACAGAGACTAGTAAAAGGCGAGGTGACGATGTGTGTTGGAAGTAGTTCCAAGATTGATATGATCATCATCGCACACTCCCTATACTTTCGAGATTAGTGTTGAAACTAAATAAGTGTTATTTGGTGTTTGCGTTGAGCATGAATATGATTTGATCATGTTTATTGCAATACGGTTATTCATTTAAGTTAGAGAACAATTGTTGTTCTGTTTACATGAATAAAAACCTTTTATGGTCACACACACCAACGAAAATGGTTTGTTGGATCTCGATCGTAGTGATACACATATTCATAATATTGGAGCCAAAAGATGCAAAGTTAATAATGATAGTGCAACTAATTTGTGGCACTGCCGTTTAGGTCATATTGGTGTAAAGCGCATGAAGAAACTCCATACTGATGGGATTTTGGAATCACCTGATTATGAATCACTTGATGCTTGCGAACCGTGCCTCTTGGGCAAGATGACTGAAACGCCGTTCTCCGGAACTATGGAGAGAGCAACAGATTTGTTGGAAATCATACATACAGATGTATGTGGTCCGATGAATATTGAGGCTCGTAGCAGGTATCATTATTTTCTGAGCTTCACAGATGATTTGAGCAGATATGGGTATATCTACTTGATGAAACATAAGTCTGAAACATTTGAAAAGTTCAAAGAATTTGAGAGTGAAGTGGAAAATCATCGTGACAAGAAAATAAAGTTTCTATGATATGATCGTAGAGAAGAGTATTTGAGTTACGAGTTTGGCCTTCAGTTAAAACAATGCGAAATTGTTTCACTACTCACGCCACCTGGAACACCACAGCATAATGGTGTGTCCGAACGTCATAACCGTACTTTATTGGATATAGTGCAATCTATGATGTCTCTTACCAATTTACCACTATCGTTTTGGGGTTATGCTTTAGAGACGGCTGCATTCACTCTAAATAGGACACCATCGAAATCCGTTGAGACGACGCCTTTTGAACTATGGTTTGGCAAGAAACCAAAGTTGTCGTTTCTTAAAGTTTGGGGTTGCGATGCTTATGTGAAAAAGTTTCATCCTGATAAGCTCAAACCCAAATCGGAGAAATGTGTCTTCATAGGATACCCAAAGGAGACAGTTGGGTACACCTTCTATCACAGATCCGAAGGCAAGACATTCGTTGCTTAGTATGGATCCTTTCTAGAGAAGGAGTTTCTCTCGAAAGAAGTGAGTGGGAGGAAAGTAGAACTTGATGAGGTAACTGTACCTGCTCCCTTATTGGAAAGTAGTTCATCACAAGAAACGGTTCCTGTGACGTCGATACCAATGAGTGAGGAAGTTAATAATGATGATCATGAAACTTCAGATCAAGTTGTTACTAAACCTTGTAGGTCAACCAGAGTAAGATCCGCACCAGAGTGGTACGGTAATCCTGTTCTGGAGGTTATGTTACTAGACCATGACAAACCTACGAACTATGAAGAAGCGATGGTGAGCCCAGATTCCGCAAAATGGCTTGAGGCCATGAAATCTGAGATGAGATCCATGTATGAGAACAAAGTGTGGACTTTGGTTGACTTGCCCGATGATCGGCAAGCAATTGAGAATAAATGGATCATCAAGAGGAAGACGGACGCTGATAGTAGTATCACTATCTACAAAGCTAGAATTGTCGCAAAAAGGTTTGCGACAAGTTCAAGATGTTGACTACGATGAGAGTTTCTCACTCGTATCTATGCTTAAGTCTGTCTGAATCATGTTAGCAATTGCCGCATTTTATGAAATATGGCAAATGGATAAACAAAAATGCATTCCTTAATGGATTTATTAAAGAAGAGTTGTATATGATGCAACCAGGAGGTTTTGTCAATCCTAAAGGTGCTAACAAAATATGCAAGCTCCGGCGATCCATTTATGGACTGGTGCAAGCATCTCGGAGTTGGAATATACACTTTGATAAGTTGATCAAAGGATATAGTTTTATACAGACTTGCGGTGAAGCCTGTATTTACAAGAAAGTGAGTGGGAGCACTACAGCATTTCTGATAAGTATATGTGAATGACATATTGTTGATCAGAAATAATGTAGAGTTATTCTGTAAAGCATAAAGGAGTGTTTTGAAATGAGTTTTTCAAAGAAAGACCTCGGTGAAGCTGCTTACATATTGAGCATCAAGATCTATAGACATAGATGAAGACGCTTGATAAGTTTTTCAATGAGTACATACCTTAACAAGATTTTGAAATAGTTCAAAATAGAACAGTCAAAAAAAGAGTTCTTGCCTGTGTTACAAGGTGTGAAATTGAGTAAAAGACTCAAAGCCCGACCACAGTAGAAGATAGAAAAAGAATGAAAGTCATTCCCTATGCCTCGGCCATAGGTTCTATAAAGTATGCCATGCTGTGTACCAGATCTATTGTATACCCTACACTGATTTTGGCAAGGGAGTACAATAGTGATCTAGGAGTAGATCACTGGACAGCGGTCAAAATTATCCTTAGTGGAATAAGGATATGTTTCTCGATTATGGAAGTGACAAAAGGTTCGTCGTAAAGGGTTACGTCGATGCAAGTTTTGACACTAAATCTAGATGACTCTAAGTCTCAGTCTAGATACTTATTGAAAGTGGGAGCAATTAGCTAGAGTAGCTCCGTGCAGAGCATTGTAGACATAGAATTTGCAAAATACTTACGGATCTAAATGTGACAGACCCGTTGACTAAAATTATCTCACAATCAAAACATGATCACACCTTAGTACTCTTTGGGTGTTAATCACATAGCGATGTGAACTAGATTATTGACTCTAGTAAACCCTTTGAGTGTTGGTCACATAGAGATGTGAACTATGCGTGTTAATCACATGGTGATGTGAATTATTGATGTTAAATCACATGGCGATGTGAACTAGATTATTGACTCTATTGCAAGTGGGAGACTGAAGGAAATATGCCCTAGAGGCAATAATAAAGTATTATATATTTCCTTATATCATGATAAATGTTTGTTATTCATGCTAGAATTGTATTAACCGGAAACATAATACATGTGTGAATACATAGACAAACAGTGTCACTAGTATGCCTCTACTTGACTAGCTCGTTAATCAAAGATGGTTATGTTTCCTAGCCATAGACATGAGTTGTCATTTGATTAACGAGATCACCTCATTAGGAGAATGACGTGATTGACTTGACCCATTCCGTTAGCTTAGCACCCGATCATTTAGTATGTTGCTATTGCTTTCTTCATGACTTATACATGTTCCTATGACTATGAGATTATGCAACTCCCGTTTACCGGAGGAACACTTTGTGTGCTACCAAACGTCACAACGTAAATGGGTGATTATAAAGGTGCTCTACAGGTGTCTCCAAAGGTACTTGTTGGGTTGGCGTATTTCGAGATTAGGATTTGTCACTCCGATTGTCGGAGAGGTATCTCTGGGCCCACTCGGTAATGCACATCACTATAAGCCTTGCAAGAATTGTGACTAATGAGTTAGTTGCGGGATGATGTATTATGTAACGAGTAAAGAGACTTGCCGGTAACGAGATTGAACTAGGTATCGAGATACCGACGATCGAATCTCGGGCAAGTAACATACCGATGACAAAGGGAACAACGTATGTTGTTATGCGGTCTGACCGATAAAGATCTTCGTAGAATATGTGGGGGCCAATATGGGCATCCAGGTCCCGCTATTGGTTATTGACCGGAGACGTGTCTCGGGCATGTCTACATAGTTCTCGAACCCGTAGGGTCCGCACGCTTAACGTTACGATGACAGTTTTATTGAGTTTTGATGTACCGAAGGAGTTCGGAGTCCCGGATGAGATCGGGGATATGACGAGGAGTCTCGAAATGGTCGAGACGTAAAACTCGATATATTGGACGACTATATTCGGACTTCGGAAAGGTTCCGAGTGATTCGGGTATTTTTCGGAGTACCGGAGAGTTACGGGAATACGTATTGGGCCTTATTGGGCCATACGGGAAAGAAGGAAAAGGGCCTCAAGGGTGGCCGCACCCCTCCCCTTGGTCTGGTCCGAATGGGACTAGGGAAGGGGGGCGCCCCCTTCCTTCCTTCTCTTCTTCCCTTCCTCTTTTCCTATTCCATATGGGAGGTGGAATCCTACTAGGACTAGGGAGTCTTAGTAGGACTCCACACTTGGTGCGCCCCCTCCTAGGGCCGGCCTCCTCCTCCCTTGCTCCTTTATATACGGGGGCAGGGGGGCACCCCAGAGACACAACAATTGATCCTTGAGATCTCTTAGCCGTGTGCGGTGCCCCCCTCGACCATATTACACCTCGATAATACCGTTGCGAGGCTTAGGCGAAGTCCTGCGTCGGTGGAACATCATCATCGTCACCACGCCGTCGTGCTGACGAAATTCTCCCTCAACACTCGGCTGGATCGGAGTTCAAGGGACGTCATCGAGCTGAACGTGTGTAGAACTCGGAGGTGCCGTGCGTTCGGTACTTGATCGGTCGGATCGTGAAGACGTACGACTACATCAACCGCGTTGTGATAACGCTTCCGCTGTCGGTCTACGAGGGTACGTGGACAACACTCTCCCCTCTCGTTGCTATGCATCACCATGATCTTGCGTGTGCGTAGGAATTTTTTTGAAATTACTACGTTACCCAACATCTTCTTCCCTCCCGGGGCTTCAGCGGCAGGAGCAAGTGCCTTGGCGGCGGCTGCTGCAACTGCTTCCTGGTAGAGTAGGTCGGCGCAGATCAGCGCATACTTCTTGTCGGAGGGGACGGTGATGATGGTCAACAGCCCAGGCATCTTGAGCGTGTTGTAGGCGTAGTGCGACGCCACCATGAAATTGGCTAGTGCCGGGTGGCTGAGGATCCCGTTGTAGGGCAAGGGGATCTCGGCCACATCGAAAACGATCCTCTCCGTCCTGTAGTTCAGCTCACCTCCAAACGTCACGGGCAATGTGACCTTCCCTTTCGGCTGGCTCCTTCCCGGATTGACCCCTTGAAACATACCCGTTTCCTCGAGGTCTCCATCTGGAATTTGCAGCCTTTTGATCAGGACGGGCGAGATCAAGTTCAGGCCGGCCCCGCCGTCAACCAACATCTTGTTCACCTTGAGGTTGCGTATCGTTGGCGAGACCAACAACGGCAAACACCCGACCGCCGTTGTGCGGTCAGGGTGGTGCTCGGCGTCAAAGATGAGGGGCGTGCTGGACCACTTTAGTGGCTTCTGAGCGTCGAACGACGGCTCTGCTGCTGTAATCTCACGCGCCCACTGCTTGAGCTGGCGGTGAGAAGTATGCAGCGAGGCGCCACCATCGACGCACATGGCCTCGTAGCCTTCTGGAACTCTTGCTCGCTAGACTTGTCGTCCTCGTCATGATCATCGTCTTCTTGTTTCTTGTCACGGCCCCGGGCGGGCCTCTCTTGCTGGTTCTCCTTGCAGCGGCGGCCCCCTTGGCCGCCACGCTTCTTGCCAGATCCTTCGGCACCGTCTTGACCCTTCTCCTTTTCCCGCCTCTCATACTCGCCCTTTGCTTTTCGGCCAGCAGCTCGACCTGTCGGCAGTTCTGGAGGTCGTGGCCCTTGGTGCGATGGATCTTGCAATACTGCTTGTCGGAGCTCTCCGGCTTGTCGACAGCCGCCAAGGCCCGGCAAGCGGCGCACCCGACAATTTCTTTGCCGGGGTCGTCTGCCTTGGCCTTCTTAGCGGAACCGGTGCTGTCGGATCCCTCGACGGCAAGCACGGTCTTGCCCTTGCATTTCCTGTTGCGACGCCGGCCCTTCTTCATCGGGGCGGCGGTGTCTTCATCAGTGGAGTCGGTTTCCACGCCGGCGTCCTCGTCGGGGTACTTGCTTCCCTCTTCAGCCCGGGCGCAGCTATCGGCCATAACATAAAGTTCGGCCACACCCTTAACCTTGGTCATCGCCAGCTCTTCGCGCATCTTGCGGCTGCGCATGTTCTGATGGAACGCGCTAATCACGGCGGCGGGATGAACATCGGGGATGTTGTATTGCACCTGGCTAAATCTCTGGATGTACTTGCGCAGGTTTTCCCCTTCCTTCTTGGGAATGATATGCAAATCACTGGCCTGGCCATGAGCTAGGTGGCCTCCAGTGAAGGCACCAACGAACTCATGGCACATATCCGACCAAGAAGAAATGGAATATACCGGCAAGTGCATCAATCAAGACATGACATTGGGCTTCAGTGCTAACGGGAAGTAATCGGCAAGCACCTTGTCATCGCGAGCCCCGGCAGCTTGCATCGCGATGGTGTAGATGCTGAGGAACTCTGATGGATGGGTCTTGCCGTTGTACTTCTCGCCGACGTCGGGCTTCAACATGCGGTGGGACGGCCACCGGAACTGCCGCAGCTCACGGGTAAAGGCTGGGCAACCCACCTCGTAAGGTAGGCCGCCGGAGCCCCCTGGTGCTGGGTAGTCCATAGCGGGTCCC
The DNA here is from genome assembly GCF_018294505.1 of Triticum aestivum. Classification (NCBI taxonomy): domain Eukaryota; kingdom Viridiplantae; phylum Streptophyta; class Magnoliopsida; order Poales; family Poaceae; genus Triticum; species Triticum aestivum. The sequence continues at coordinate 588,080,513 of NC_057802.1, read as the reverse complement.
GCCTGCTTGTCCGACTGGTGGCGCGTATCGCGCCGGCGCTCGATAGTGGTTCGGGCGTCTTCATGAGCTCGTTCTCGAAGAACTTGGCGCTGATCGCGGTGGGTCCGTGGGTCGGACGACGCTATGGAAATGTTATCACATGCGTCGTCATGACGGATCGACACCGGTGGCAGCTGGCGCGGGGGAGGAGAGTGTACTGTAGCTGAGCTCCCCTGGTCCTCCCACCGCTGACATGTGGTGGCTCAATGGAGCGCTGGCCTGAGGGCCCCATCGGTTGCGGATCATCTTTGTGGGCGACGGCGATGAGGCTCCGGATGGTGGCTCTCCACTCGCCGAGCTTCTCCGCAGTAGGAGGGAAGTCAAGGAGCAGCTGCGCGCGCGCCAAAGCTTCTGCCGGCGTGGGTGGTGGCGACAGCGGACCGTGGCGCGCTTCGACTTCTAACCACGTTAGAAGGAGCTCTGTCACAGCCCAGCGGCTGCGTGCCATTTTCACCAGCGCTTCGGCGGGCATGCTGGACTCCTTTGTCCCGCGGACGATGCACAGGGCTCTTCCCATGGCGGTATCCAGGGTCACCGGCGTGGTGACGCTGCTCGTCGTGCACACCATGGGAAGAACGCACTGTGGGCGCTGGGGTGGGCGTCTTGGAGGTCGCTGCGCCGCCCGTAGGGGGCACAGCGACGCCCTTAGAGGGACCCTGCCCCGTCTCTGGATCTGGCGGCGTGCGGCTCGTCGTCTGGCGCACGAACGACGCCGCTCGCCAGGCTTTGACTGCCGGGGCGATGGTGGTGCTCGCGGGCCGCGGCTCGGGTCCTCTCCGTGACCGGCCCGCTGCTCACCCGCACTGGCGCGGGCCGCTCGGCTCCCGACGTGTCGATCGCTGTGATCGTCTTCTTCTTGGGAGCCATGGCGACAAAGAACTGCTAGGCTAACTGCTCGACCAGATTCTCACGCCCCCTCCCCCTACCTGGCGCGCCAAAGATGTCGGTGAGAACGACACCTATGGGATCACAGGAATCCCTTCTACGGTCGGTGGGCGCGGGGTTGTGAGAAGAGGAGGTCTAACAAGAAGCACACGGATCGTTACCCAGGTTCGGGCCGCGAGGATGCGTAAAACCCTAGTCCTGCTTTGGTGGATGTATTGAGTGTTCTTGAGCTTTCGAACTAGCTACGGTGGCTGTCTAGTTCCAAAGAGCCGAATCCCTCTCCTGGTCGCCTCGGGCCTCCTTTTATAGGTAAAGGGGTTGCCACAGTGGCACACAGGAGGTGGAAAGGTCTGTAGTGCGCGAGCTTATCGCACGTATTACAGGACAAGACGCATTTAATGCGTCGCTTAGGTGTCCCTTAGCTTTATTGGGGACGAGAGCGAGGCTCGTCCCGTCCGTTGCTGCCTCGCCTTGCTTCGACACGCGTCCAGGCCAGCGATGCATGCGGCGCCATGTAGGCAGGAAGGCAGCTGAGCTGGCGTGGTGGTAGGGTCTTCACGAGGATCTCCATGCCACCACGCAGGCGCTTGCTGAGTTGGCGTAGGGGCCACCTGTCGCCACGCAGGTGCCTGCCCAGCTGGTTGAGCTAGCAGCTGCTTGGGGACGGCGGTGGAGTCTTGGTCGATGTGGGCCTGGCCGTGGCCCCGCTGACGCCCTCGGCAAGGGCCTTGCCGAGGTCCCGGCAAGGGTCTTGCCGTGGTGTTGCGGTCGTCCCTGGCAAGGCGCTTGCCGGGGGTCTTGTGGATCTCCTCGGCAAGGATCTCGCCGAGGGTCGCCGTCTTCTGGTTCTCATCTGATCTCATACATCTATGGTCTTGACAAAGATCTGCATGCCACCATGGAGGTGCCTCCCGAGCCCTAGTTCCAATGTAGTTAGTTTGGTTGGAAACCGTGGGCTCAAGGGTGGCTCACTCTGTTGGCGTTGGGCGTGTCGCCCCGGCAAGGCTCTTGCCAGGGCTGCCGAGGCTGCCCCCCCAGCAAGGGTCTTGCCGGGGAGCCTGCTTCACCCTTCTGTCCTTTATGTTTTTGGCCTTGGGGTTGCCTTGACCATCTTGTGTTTTGGTTCCTCTCCGGCTCCCCTCCTCTGCCCTGCTTAGTGTGGCCGCGGCACGCGGCTCTGACTGCCCGTGCACAAGTAAAGGGGTACAAAGAAGTGGCCCTACTTTTGTACACCGACAGAGGCCAACCGCACCGCCCTGACGTGATCAGCTCCGACGAACCTCGTCTCCAGCGAATCCCACACCTCCCTCGCAGTGAGCTTGGTCGCCACCTGCAGCAGCACGTCCTCCTCCAGCATGACGAGGAGCATCGCCCGCACCGTCTTGCACTTCTTGGCGTTCACCGCCGCATCGGCCGGCGCCACCGGCTCCCACAGGGTGTCGGCATCAAGGATCGCCTGCGCCTTGATCGCCCACACTGTGTAGTTGTCCGGTGTCAGCATCGCCATCGGCATCGACACCGATCCACCCACGCCTCCGTTGTGTGGGACGAGCGCCATTGCCGCCGGCGAGGTCCTCCCAAAGCTCTAATGCCAGTTGTTGTTGCCGCCCATGCCCTAGCTCTACCTCTCTCTCTTGCGCTGCACCTCTCTCTCTCTCTCTCATCGTGATCAGTAGAAGAAGAAGAAGAAGAAAGGAGAAGGAAGAACAGGGACACGGCGAGGTTTTTTCCCGGCGTACGAACGCCTTCACCTTGTGCACGAACTCAAAACCCCACAGTTGTTACAACGGCCCTTGCTTGGATTTATACGCGAGCCAGCGCACCGAGCAAGAACCCACGCCTCCACTCCATCCCGATCGCCCGCGCTCCGCTCGCTCCGCTCGTGCCCGCGTCGCGCTCCGACGCACGCGCCCCACGGCGAGCTCCAACGGCCACGCCCCGATCATGCCACGCAACTCGCCAACAACTTTACCTAAGCGCATGCACACGACGCCCACCCGCACGGACACGCCCGTGCTGCACATGCACGCACACACACGCTACCCGCCGTGGACCCGACGTGCCCAGCACGTCCGGCGCGCGCCCATACACGCGCTTCACGCGCCTAGCTGGTCACCACGTCTTATTCAGCCCAACACCCCTCTCCTGACGCTCCCGCGAGATGACGAAAGCATGAAGGTTATCTGCCTTCCCAATTAGCATCTCTATTGCAGCATATGTTGGCGTCGAGCCCAAGCTTGCTATTTGCGCCGGTGCCCAGCTCCCTCTCGCTCATTCTCTCTCGCACGAACGAAGGTAGAAGAAAGAGGAGACACAGGACACGGTGATGTTTTTTCCAGCGCACATACGCCTACCGCACGAACGGCTTCTTCCTGGAGCTCGAACTCGAACCCACACCCACACGAAAGACTACCAGAGACTACATCTCTCCTAGCTCCTCCGCACACTACACAACACCAATACATGGCTTATATAGCCGGACTCACACCAGGCCAGTGGCCGCACACACCACTAACTGACGTACGCACGTACCACACCGGCCACTACGTTGGCACTAACCACCTGCAACTAACTCCTTGGATCCCTCCATGAGGACGCCAACTAACTGATCCATGCAACTCGCACATGCATGGCCAGCCGCTGCTCTCGGCCAGCACACCAACGTTGCGCCAACTGACCAAAGGCACGACCCAAGTCCCGGCAGCCCACTCTCGCGGCCGGACGACCAGCCTCCATCCTGAAGCCCACTCTCGCGGCCGGACGACCAGCCTCCATCCTGAATGTCAAGATCATTCCTAACATTCTCCCCCTAATCTTGACTTCGCCATCGTCGGATTTGTTGCAGCTCCCGTCGTTGTCGTCGTCACGAGCGTGACCCAGCCCGCGGACCCGACCTGGCGCAATGACGCCGGTCGCACCGTGCTCCATCACGACTCCGGCGACACACGCCGAGCTCCTTCTCCGCCGGCGACACACGCCTGACGTCCCTCGCCGCCCCGCACGTCCCGCGCGCACCCAACGCACCCGACGAGCCCGACTGCACCGGTGTGTCCCGCATGTCCCGCGCGCACCTGACGCGCCCGACGAGCCCGACCGCACCAGACGCTCACCGCGCGCCGCCTCCGCGTCCGCCATGGTAGCCGCCAGCGACAAACGCCGGAAGGGTATAGCCGAACTCGAGCACGGACTTGAGCACAACGACGACATACGCCTCCTCCCAACGTCAACCGCACGCTCGTACGCGCGCCCGCGGTCCCGACGCGTCCAGTGCGCACCCATAACACGCACCGATCGCGCCCGTCTTGCCGCCACGGTTTATTGCCCTGCACCGCTGCGGCCTCAACCGTAGCGCATCACCTCCATGCCGCCATGCCGCTGTGTGTCGTTGAAGCCGCCACCACGCGGGTCCTCCGCGGCCTCCTCACCGTGCCACCGCAGCCTCCTCGCCGAGCCGTGCACCACCATAGACCGACACACGGCCCGGAGCGTCGCGCAGCCACCGGCGGACTCCGCCACCGCCGGCACGCCTCCGGCAAGGAGAACGACGCCCAATCTGAACCAGCTCTGATACCAATTGTTTGCGTCGAGCCCTAGCTTGCTCTTTGCGCCGAGCCCTAGCTTGCTCTTTGCGCCGGTGCCCAGCTCCCTCTCGCTCATTCTTTCTCGCACGAACGAAGGTAGAAGAAAGAGGAGACACAGGACACGGTGGTGTTTTTTCCAGCGCACATACGCCTACCGCACGAACGGCTTCTTCCTGGAGCACAAACTCGAACCCACACCCACACGAAAGACTACCAGAGACTACATCTCTCCTAGCTCCTCCACACACTACACAACACCAATACATGGCTTATATAGCCGGACTCACACCAGGCCAGTGGCCGCACACACCACTAACTGACGTACGCACGTACCACACCGGCCACTACCATATGACCCGGCCACTACGTTGGCACTAACCACCTGCAACTAACTCCTTGGATCCCTCCATGAGGACGCCAACTAACTGATCCATGCAACTCGCACATGCATGGCCCAGCCGCTGCTCTCGGCCAGCACACCAACGTTGCGCCAACTGACCAAAGGCACGACGCAAGTCCTGGCAGCCCACTCACGCGGCCGGACGACCAGCCTCCATCCTGCATGTCAAGATCATTCCTAACAGCATATTTCTTCTTTCTCCGGCGTCCGCACTGTCCGCTGCCGGCTCCGGGTAAGGAATGATGAATACCCTCATGATTGCATGCTTGGTGTCCGCACTGTCCGCACTGCTGGCTCCCGATACATGATATGGGTCGATCCAGAGGTATCCGCAGTGTCCGCACTCACGATTGCATGCGTGGTGTTTCTCCTCTTCATGCTTCATTGGGGCCGTCCTCGATCTTGCGACGACTGTGAATTATGTGAGCATGATCAATCTTCTTGATCTTAAGTCCTCTTTATTAATTTTGAAATTTGTAGACAGCCGATTTCCAACTATTTTCTGGATGAGTAACAATCAAACAGCAGTCAGTACCTACCACAACTTTCGGTAAAATGCCAAAACCACATTGGTCACACAAACTGGTAAGTGAATACCCTGTAGTCAGTAATTTTGAGTGCCGAGATTTAAGTACCCATGGGCGCACTTATGATTTCACCCGTAAAGTGGATTTGTAATATCAGATTTCTTATGGATGGCAAATAACAGAAATTCAAGTTTATGGATGTCAAAAATTGCAATCACGAAACGGTACATTGTAACATGCATAGAGTCCAATATATAATCAAGAAAAAAACTTCTGGTATAGAGCCGTGCCATCCACAAGGCATCACGGCCTTAGTTTTTTCAATGTGTCAACTAATTATGCCTACATGCCGCACTCGGCTATGTACAGTCCAGTTCATATTCACTTTTTCTTTGTGTATGCAACTGGTACCGTGAGTCCATGCTTACTTAGAAAGAGCAGCTTAATCTTTACTGATTACTGTGATAGTAAAATCTGTCCCATACCATCTTCTATGAGTGCACAGATAATGTTTCAGGTTTGTATACACTAAGAGGCAACATAATACCACTAGTACAAAAAGGCTCATTTGTCCCGGTTCCAGAGGACAATTTGTCCCGGTTCTGAAATCAGGACTGAAGGGTCGGGACTAAAGCCCAACACCTTTAGTCCCGGTTCACTTACGAACCGGGACAGGTGGGGCTCCACATGGCCGTTGCGGCGAGCTCAGGCAGGAGGGCCTTTAGTCCCGCACTACTAGGAAAAGGCCTGCTAGTGGCGCACCTGTTTTGGCTACTAATGGCGCACTACAGGTGCGCCACTAGCATCACGTCATTAGAAAATTTTACTAATGGCGCACCACAGGTGCGCCATTAGTATCTGGTATACTAATGGTGCACCAGGGAGTGAGCCATTAGTATATCCCACGGTGCGCCATTACTATCTGACTTAGTAATGGCGCACCACATAGAAGTGCGCCATTACTAACAAATTTTTTTCTGAAATTTTTTTCAAATTTTAAAAAAAAAATCATCAATTTTTTTCGTTTTCTTTTCTTAATCTCGGGTCACTATGGCTTAATCTCAAGCCAATATGCTTAATCTCAAGTCAAATCGCACTAGGTCACCCATCCTCACAATACTCCAGCCCGAGCATGCTTAACTTCGCAGTTCTATCCAACCCCAGCACCAGCTCACTTCACAGGCACTTGTTGATATATCTATCATATCAATCATATTAAACCTTGTTGATGTCTAGGACTTTGTTCATGTTCATGAGTGTGATGAAATTTTGTAAAAATATTTCAAACTTCCCGGTCATATTACGTATCATATTTTGAAAAAAAATTCCAAAAAAAATTATTTTTAAACCAATTTTTTTTCTGTTACTAGTGGCGCACCTAGCAAATAGTGCGCCACTAGTAAGTTTGAATTTTTTTCATTTTCCCCCCTCTAGATCTTAAAAGCCCCGTATCTTTCGTTCTGTTAGGTTTTTGGGGATTTTGAAGATGTTGAACAAAGTTTCCCCGGTTCAAATCGTATGTAGCTTTTTGAGTAGATGATTTTTCATATAAAAAACTTTTTAATCCGAGTTCGTATGCAAAAGTTATGCCCATTTTACAAATTCCAGAGAGATTTTTTGCAAATAAAGTCGAAGTTCATATTTGTAAATTTTCCCAACAACTATACCACATATCACATGGGAAACCTATTTTATTTTATTTTTTTGACATTTCCATCATTTCCTTTTATTTTTTCTAAAACTGGTAAGGCGGTCCACAGGGGGGTGCATTCGGTGGAATTTTTGGGCAAAGTTAGTAATGGCGCACCGTGGGTGTGGTGCGCCATTACTAGTTAGTAATGGCGCACCACACCCACGGTGCGCCATTACTAACTTTGAAAAAAATAAAAAAAATTGTTAGTAGTGGCGCACCGAGGGTGTGGTGCGCCATTACTAGTTAAAACTAGTAATGGCGCACTGCCCCCTCGGTGCGCCATTACTAGTTTTGAAGAAAAATTGTTAGTACTGGCGCACCGAGGGTGTGGTGCGCCATTACTAGTTTTGAAAAAAATAAAAAAATTTAGTAGTGGCGCACCGTGGATGTGGTGCGCCATTAGTATTTGGACACTAATGGCGTACCAACACATGGTGCGCCATTAGTATATAGTAGTGGCGCAGCACATGTGTGGTGCGCCATTAGTGTCCATATTATCTATAGCCCTTTTCCTAGTAGTGCCGGTTGGTAACGCCAACCGGGACCAAAGATTATCCACGCGTCAGCATCTCAACAGCTGGGGTTTTTGTTTTTTTAAAGGGGTTTGGAGGGTTAATTTAGGGGTTTCATATATTGTGTTAGCTAGCTAATAGAGAGAAGTGACCTGTCTTATCTCCGTGCTTGGTCGACGCTAGGTACTATACGTATAGAGAGAACTCGACACACTAGCTAGTAATTAAATGAAGGAACCATTAAGTACACAAGATCATCATGAACATATACAGAGAGAAGTGATCGACCTCTCCTTCTCTGAGAGATTGGTCGAACAACAAGTTTTCGTATATCTATCCGATGCTACTAGCATCTGAAGTCAAGTTACACATGGTATTCTCCGGCTGGATTGATGACGTGGTCAAGAAAGAATCCCGCCAATTCCTCTTGAATTGCTCGCATGCGATCTTGTGGTAGGAGTTCATCCCGCATCTGCCAGATCTAAATTGAAGAAGAGGTCAATACATGTGTATGAATGAAACTCAACACAAATGATGGTAATAAAATAAAATTGTGAACATTTTTGCTTACCCACTTCATATTGTTTTTCAGAGTAGCCCCGCTTATTAGAGGCCGTCGCGTTGTAGATGAACTCGCAAACGTAGTATCCACAGAAATCATTCCTGGCTTCCCGCCACAAGCACTTGACGAGAAATAGAGCTCAATCAAACTGATAAGCAAACATGCTAAATGGTATTGATGGAACTAGCTAGAATCAATGGGAGATGCGCGGAACTAGGTAGTAATACTTACTCTCGGGTGTTTAAATCGCAGATCGGTCGGCAGTCCCAGAGAAATTGCGGTGAACTCTTTCCAAACCCTGCCAGACAAAGAAAATAATTACTTGATACTAGTAGAACGCCCGTGCGTTGCTATGGGCTACAATGCATATAAATAAATTAAAATTTTATTAAGATCGTTTTGAAGGTCAAAACTCATCTCTTGATCATACGTCCGGGCATGTTCGGATATCAAAAGGGCGCCTAGCATGCTCCTAAAATTCAACCATCTAGATAGTCCATGCTCCCCTAAATCTAGACCATATGTGGAGGACAAATATAGTTGTCCAAATACTATCTACATTGTCATCTCCAACATGTGGGCCGAACATAAAAATCCCCCCCTCCCCCGACATAACCTTCATTTTTCCTATCGGACCCTCCCCTTCTGCTCGATTTCCCGTCGTAGCGGAACATTTCTTGCTAGAAGCCTCTCCTTTAGAACTGGATAATGTCCACCTCACATTCACCCTGGCTCCCTCTCTCCTTCACACCGTACTTTCCCACAAACATTGGAGGTGTCCCTCACCAATCACCCGCCTCGATCCCCTCTGCATGTGTTCGTGTCGATACGCCACCGCAATCCCGCAGTTAGAGGGGACAAAGCGTGTGCCGCGCATGACCCCCCCCCCCCCCCCCCCAAAAAAAAAGCAAAAAAAGCAGATATGATGTCTCCTGAGCCATTGCCACGTTGTAAAATATAGTTGAATATTGTGCATTACCAACAATTGCAGCAAGCACCACTAATGTTGTAGCGGCCCACTTCTAATGTCGTTGTCTATATATGAATATATCGTAAGCAAAAAAAGGTTACATACCTTTCAAAACATAAAGGAGATAACCATAATGTTCTAGCTGAGGGTTGTATAAGAGAACCTGGAGCAGAGAGTAACATATGAGAATTAGCGCAGAGAGTAACAGATGTATGGATGCTTTTGTCGAGATTCAGCTTAAAAACAAGTGAGAAGAAATATCATCAAAACACATACTGATCTTCATTGTAATTTCACATGTTATTCCATGGAGCCTATAAACAAAAGAAGAGGTTTGCAAAATAGCAGGAACCACAAAATGAACAAATATATCACATCTCACAGGCATGCATGTGAAAATCTAATGGGCTGGAACTATCAAGCAACATAGCAGAAAAAGCTTTGACAATCCATGTGCTAAACTAATCAGAAGACATGCTAGCATATTATCTGCAGAAGTGGTTGTGGCACGTTGTATGAACAATCTGATAGCAGATCACCTGTAGTGCAATTAACGAACATTTATAGTTATTCCATTACTTGATTGGCTCACCAGCGAAAGCAACAATCTGCTTCCAGATCATACGAACAAGTTATTTAATATATCATGATAAAAGATCTAATAAAGTTGTGAAATCCTCAACAATCAAGGCTCCTTTCATATGCTACAACAGGACTCGCATATATTCAGTACCCACATTAGACAAAGAACTCGAGCACCTATTGGTCAAGAAGGAAGAATGCTACATTTATATTAATTCAACAAATCCAAAAGTTGAATTTCACATGTTATTCTGCTAAAGATCAACTTGCTCGATATAACTTATGAAGTGTTGACAAAGCTTGCAGTAGTGATTAATTCCATATCCGAGACATCCGAAAAGCATATGTTTGGGTTCTATGCATCGGAAATAGAAAGTGTGGGGACATCTAGACCAATTTGTATGTTGTTTGGATTTAGTCCTGCATATTAGAGAAGAGCCTCATGCTAGTGCAACTGTAGTTAGAAAACAAAGTCCTGGAGGCATGACGCAATAAAACGTAAAGCATAGAAACAAATTACAACACGGTAACGAGACCAAGAGATTTTCCATGATTTTTAAAAAGTGTTGAGGGGCAACAGATGGCGTCGACTTCGGCAGCCAGCAATCCCAAGGTGTAGCATGGTGGAGTAGGCGATGATGTGCAGCCTCGGCCAGCGTAGGGCAGCGGCCGATCGTAGTAGCAGCAGGCGGAGTTCTTGCCTTACCCGTAAAAGAAATCGGCATCAAAATTGATCAGGCTAAGGCAGAAGGATGCAGAGGGAGATGAGGGATTCAGAAAAAATTATCCTCACTGAGGATCTTGCATAATTTTGCATACATAACTGGATTCTCTCTATATACTATTAAAGGCGATAAAATTTTTGTTTCTATGACAACAAATTCAAATCTAGCTTGAGAGGATAGAGCACAAACCAGTGAAAACCAAGATTAAGAACACAAATACTAAGAAAATGAACTAAAGCATGAGTAGGTAGTTGATGCCCTGCTCGGCTTGGTCTATCTATTCACGCAAGAAATTATGAACATAGAAAAATTAAATTAGACCCACGAAGTAAACTTGTTTTACTTAGCTTTCAAAAAAAAATGTTATACTTCCCTAGATCTTAAGCACCCAGTTTTACGACGCCCATCTCCTGTAAAATTCTGTGCTCCAAGTTCACCATGACATGGTCCAATTAACGCTCCTTATTGTCCTTATTCTGTTTCTTATCTGGCAAACCACCTCATCTCCCAACTGACTAATATCTGCAAACAATAGGCAGAAGAAAACACATAACTTGGTCCTAGTCGATGAAGATGCTAGATATTTGCACAAGTGACCACGTACCTTGGTGTAGAGTGGACATTGTCATACTTGAAGTGCTGCGCTGGATGGCATGCTAGCAGCGGCCCATGCAGCTCTGGCCCCTGCTTGCGCCACGCTCGCCGACGCTGCTCTGCCACTGCCGCAAGCACCAGCCACATGCTCCGCCGCGAGCAGCCAACCAAGATGTTACATCTTTGCACGAGTCTGCGTTCAGGTGTGCAGTTCATCTTGTAAATTAAACACATATAGTAGAATGCCCGTGCGTTGCCACGGGCTTTTTAGTTTGTTCTAATCCAATTGCTCCTATGAATACATTGCATATTTGTCTCTCGTTCCCCACTTTGTCTACCACGCTCCATCTCTCTCCCTAACCTTCTCTTTCCCACCCTTGCTCCCTCTTTCTTTCTAGCCCTCTCTATCTCTCCATGACACAATCCCCTAATGACGAAAAAGCCCTCCCCCGCTTTATATTATAAAGCAACCATCACCTCATACATCGGAGAAGACCGATACACACACCCAAAGCAAGATACAAAGGTGCCGACAAACCATCCCAACGACTACCAAGCATACTACGAATGAGCACAGAAGAACCGCTTCTAGCCGATGGACCACCACATGGGTGATCCACCGAGGAGAGGTGAGATGGCCAATGCCGGAGCGGTGACTCCAAAACGACGCCTCCAAGAAGGGCAGGACCAGGATAGCCGCCACCGTCTGATCCCATGGATCAAGTTTTCACCCAGAGCAACATGAAGGGAGTGAGAGTACCGCGGCGGAGCCTGCAAGAAGGAAACAACGTCTGCGGACGCCGCCGCCGACGGCTAGTACAAAGATTGGGCAAGTGATGTACCTTGGTGCTCTGAGCCCCTTCGTCGCACCCCCGCTCCGCCAACCACTCACCCAAGCGGCCATGTTTGCTCGCCCGCACCCAAGCCGCGCAAATGCGCCCAATCAACACGCCTCCCATCGCCAGGGCCGTGGCTCTGCACCCAGACCGCCCTGAGTACATCAATGGGGGTGGCCTCAAATAGCTTCGCCAACTCCAACCACCGCCGGAACCGACAACGCCGTCCCACCTGAAGCATTGCCAGAAAGCACCAGGCTGGGGAAAGAGGAAGGGGGAGGAGTGACACATGGCCACAACTGGCCGCCCCTATGCTGGCGACATGCGACTCAACAACGGCGGAGCCCCCGTCCCTCCTACAACCCCCCCCCCCCCCCCCCGGCCCTGTCGAAGCACCCCTACTTCGCCCCACCACGGCTACTGGTGCAGTCTGGTGAGAGGCCGCAACAACCGCATGTCTGCCGAAGAGGAGGCTAGATCCACCGCCAAGGATGGGCCCAAGAGAAGCCCACCAGCGCCGCACGCCGTCGTCCAGAAGCCGGGGAGGAAGGCCCGACCGGACTCCAGGACGCGCACGCACCCCCACCACCTCTGCCACGCCACCAGCACTGCCCACGGATCCACGGCAACGTCGGCCGCCCACGGCCCCTGCTAGCCTCAGCCGTCGCCGTTGGACGGGCCGCCGGTGCCAGATCGGACCGGGACTGCCCTGCACGATTCGCTCGAAGGACGAAGCCCCGCCTTCACCGCACAGCCACTGCGGCACCGACGAGTGCCCATGCTACCAGCGTCACAACCTACAACCCCGCTGCCACGCCCTGCACACAGCGCCGCACCCCCGTTGGACCCGCCGCACCCTGCGCCACCAGAGACAGAGAGGGGGAGGAGAAAGCCAACAACTTTTGGGAGCCAATCCTAACTTATCACAATGAGTATGTCTAGGTCTCAGTCCACTGAAATTTAACCAAGTATTAGTTAAGTGACCTAACATACAGGAGAGAGAGAAAAAAAACTGTTTTTTTTTCATGGATCTTAATGGAAGATCTCACGGATATAGTATCGACTGGGAGTCTTAGTTCTGAGATTGGGCAAGATTGTATCATAATCCCCTAATTACTGCCGTGAAAGAAAAACAAAAAATCAGCACACAATCCCGTAATGCTGTCGATTTGATTTGATTGAAGCATGGAACCCAAAGAGAAGTGCGCTAGAGAGAGGAAAGAAATAGAGCAACCAATTACCGGCGACATTACAGTAGAAGAAAACGGAGACATAAGCAACGAGCGGTATAGAGATGCTTGTGCAACTTATACACACAGGCACACAACACATACGTACCTAGAAGGATATTGTGATCGCTGCGGCACGCCACGCCGAGACACACATGCTGACATGCATTAATCTCTCTTTTTAATAGGAACACATATGTAATTTGATTACAGTTACGAATTGTAAAGCTGGTTACTCAATTGTAGCAGAATAAAAGAATAGATTTCTTGCTATCCTAGGTGAATGCCCGAATGCCCGTGCGTTGCCACGGCACAACAAAGATGTAGATATTGATCAGTAACCAAAGGGTTCTTAATTCTAGTTTGCAGACATCAACCACATTAGATGTACATGTTTCATATAAATTTTCTTTAATAAATGTCCAACAAAGTCGACAATGCATATAATACCGACATCTTCATTTTAAATAAAAAAACATGAGGTAGCAAACTCTCATAACTGTTGATAAAACTACAATGAAGTTTAACCAATTGTATTATATCAATTTCAACCCATTTTTTACTCCAAAAAGAAACTAATACAAATTATCCATAATAAATGCAAAAAATCGACGGAACCATCTGAATCAAGGCATTTTTTTGACATCTGAATCAAGGCATAATGTTAGTGCCTCCCTAATTGATTTCTGACCTTGATGTCCCTTCGTATATTTTAGTAGCCCAGAAAAAGTAGTCTAGACGATCTATTCTCACGGCCGCCCCCATGTTACATACACACGCTACGATGAAGACAGGGCACCAGAATAGACCCATATTCGACTGCATCGACAAAGATAAGGCAACAATAAAGTAGCATCTCCTTCGGCTCTGCGTTGTTATACAACGGGCTCCATTGCGTTTATACTTAATCCTTAATCCTCAGCTCTACCTGCAGCTCCACATGCAAGAAACATCAAAACACACCAAGGCTTGTGAACAACTTTTAGCTATTGATAACAAAATAGCCTAAGATTACACATGGTCATTGATAAGATTGAATAACGAATCTTGTGTGTTTTCTTCCTTAAAGATCATGAACAGTGGGTTCAGTTTTCTATGTTCCTTCATTGTTGATTGAATTTGCAACTTGTCCGCCGACTTGTTGACCACAGCCTAAATGCGCTGTATGGCAGCTTCGTTAGGAACTTGAACATGAAAGAGGACCAAAGGAAAAGTATTTTTTACTACATGTATATTCAGTAGCTCAGACCCTACAGCAGATTGTCTAGGTTTGCTCTTTGTGCAAACTGAAGTATGCACATGTTTTACTGTAATTTAGAAAATTCAAACACAAAGTAGATGATTTCTGCTTGTAGGACAGATCTACTACCAACCATTCAGAAGGATTAAGCTAGATGTTGGCAAATCTTGTTCAGGTTGCGGTGGCTAAGATAGGTGATGAATTCTCATGTTTTTTATTGTCGGCTCCCTAGTACTATGAAGAAACCACATTGGTCTGCATCCAAAATCCTTCTGCTGTATCCAAAAAGAATCGACAATTAGTTTTGTCCTTGAAAGAAATAATGCTAATCAAGCAACCAATGTCATCTTTGCGAGCTCAAAATTATTGGGAGCAAGGGATGGTTACTGGTTAGAGTAGCAGATGAACAACAATGGGTGATGCAAGAAATTGACTTCGCGTGCCAGACGACACTGGCGTACAATGGAACTAACCTGATACGACTTATACTTTCAAGTTGTATTTGCTTGCCCAATAGAAGTGGTAGTATTTGCAGTGCAATGGAACTAACCTGATACGACTTATTTGAGGAGATGACAACAACAGCCAAGGAGGCGGCATTGTCCAAGAGGAAGTCCTTGACATGTGACCTGGGCAGCATCTTGGTCAGGTACACGGAGTCAGAGATGATGCTGCCATTGCTCACGCTCGCCGGGACACACTGCCGTCGCCGTTGCCGCAGTCTTTATTGCAGGGGCTGGTGCTGGTATCTTCCTCCTTCATGCTTAATTCTATCACCGAGCCACATTTGACCTGATTTAGTAAGTTCAATGTACCGACATTATTTGTAGCACAAACCAAGCAGTGAAACGTGATTTTAGAAGAGTTAAGATATATGTGGGACAGTGTGTCGTTTCACTTTCATATACTTTCTTAAATGACCAAAAGGAATGGGGACTTCAGTTTTCACAAATGAGGAATCTTAAAATGGTAACGATTAATGAATAACAAGAGCTAATTCTTCAATCCCAACTAATTTCCTGGATTTCAAAACAAAGCACCAATGTGCCATGACATTTGTCTGTATCACACTGCACCAAGTAATTTCGCATCATGCTTTGAAGCTACCGTGTCTACAATTTTGAACTCAATGGCATAGTAATTTGGTACAAGATAAATGTAGTTGCACACAACACCTCTTCATAATGGCCGGAGCACCGTGGTAACCGCACAAGCGAGAGCACAAGCCATCCTCCATCTCCAGTCGCACAAACACACTCAATATAATTTTTCAAATAAAGCATGCCTCATCTTCAGTCACACAAACACATTCGATATAAAGTCCTTTTATCAAGTTAAGACATCTATATCTTGCAAATAAAGCATGCCCCATTAATATAATTTCTCATAAGTTGATAAAAGGAGAAGCATACACATAGAAAATAATTTGACTATTTGTGTGAAACAATTCTAACACAAACACACCCACATGGTAGAAAGGATTTTGTGGATGCCATCATATGAAGAGGCAGATCTAAAAGTATTAAATATTCCATGGCAATACTATGTACTTTTCCGTCTAATCTATTTTGCAATATCATAACACAAGTCATGACAAACAACACTTGCCTTGTCCCCTCAGGTATTCTCGAGGTTTTAGCGTAATGTCAACTGAGCATTGTTCAATAAAAGTACTATTGAACTGGCTAAGAACTTATATTTTACCTAAGTGCTACTGCGATCTATACATCAAAGCATAATCAGCCTAATATTCCTACATCAAAAAAATTATTTCTTCTTTGAGATACTCACTCGGTCCCATAATATAGGATTTGGTGCTGCTTGCAAGATGCCCTCTTGCGCCGATTTCACTCGCTGCATCTTGCGTACGTGCAGTACCACGTCATTGTCAAGGAAAGCACGCTGCCATTGGCAGAGCTCCTGCAGGTTAAAAGGAACCTCCTTCTCTTGGTACCAGCAGAACCCACAGGTCAAAGGGCCCACCCCGTTGTTCAGGGTGCTCAAACCTGTAAGCTTGTCAACTGTAAAACCTTCTGATCTGCGAAAAAGGAATGGATAATTTGTCAAGGGTTTTACATCGATAAAACAATAAAGGGAACAGAACACAAATGGAAACGACCCTCATACACACACTCTGATCTGTGTAGACAGTTCTTATGTATATATAAGAGGAATGACATAGGGACAGATTGCCAATGGTTGTCAGAAAAACCTGAACCAAGCATAGAAATATTGTGCATTATATAGATAGATGTGGCGCAGCCTGAACCAAGCTTACAAATATCATGCCTTAAATAGATTAATGCAGTGGAACGCACACATAGTTTAATATTAATATATCCTGCAAGATATGTGTAATATACATGTTCAGGACTTTAAATTTATGTGTAGAAGTAAACAAATATAGTCTGTCCAACGACGACCATCATGTATGTCTTTATGGGCAAATTATCGCATGATAAATGGATTGGCAGGAGAAAATGAAAAACCCTAGCTCGAATCTGTACCTAAGTGATATATTCTTCTCAGGCTTCTCAACTACGGCACTTCTGTGCACATAGAAATAATTGCAGATCCATCAACGACAAAATTAATTTCACATTGGTCAGAATCAGTTCAGATCTCACCTAATACAAACACATGCCCTCTTCATGAGACCCTGAACCTCCCCTTAGAGTTCAAATAAATGTACCATTTGATAGCAGACCAATATTTTGTTTTTGCTTTATACATGACTTGCTCACTGCTCATAGTATAAAGCTAACTCGGTTGTAAAGGGAACTGGAAAAACCACTCAAAAAAGTTAGAGAGCACAAGAAAACTTCTGGACTGAAGTATAACTACTGAAATGGAGCGCGCACCTGCCGTCGAGATGCAACCGCTCGGGTGCTCGATCGCAGAAAACGAATCCGGGGAATATGAGGACGGAAAGGTCTGCTGGTCTGCAATTGAGATGCAAACACATATAAATTATCACTCAACAACATATGGGCAAAATACATTAGTTCGTATACTTGCAATGAAGATTCTGAATTTTGAAACTATCTTGCCACTTCACACTCACGGCTGGGGAAAAAGAGAGTACCCATGCGAACTTTTAGTTCAAACTCATGATAGCAAAGAAACACCATGAAAGATAAAATAGGTTTATTATTTACCAGTTCAGCGCACGGCCATTTGTCTGAACAAAAACAAAATTTGGCTTCAGGCCGTTGTCGACCATGGTCATGTGGATGCTGTAAATCCCTTATATCACCAAAACGGAGATATTAGCACCATTCTCAGCGAGCGTCAACTAACCTTCCTTTCTTGCTTCGTCACCCCCTCACGGGTTATGAGTTATGACGACCATGATGCCGGCCGTGCGTCCGAGCACCTGTGGTCTGTACAACGACGGCCTGCCCTTTTCTCATTTTCTGGTCACCGAAGAGTTCGATCGATCAGAAACTTGGAAGGGCGAGTGTAGTCATGTTCCTGCCCTGTGTGTGTTTTCTTTGCGCGAAAGTTCCTGTTTCAGTCAGAGAGGTAGAAGTCTGTGTCAGCAGTTGTCTTGTCACTGAACTTTTAAATGACCGGCAATAAAGTTTGCTGTCTAATTTTAGAATGCCAAGTGCAAGTTTTCCACGTGTAAGTGTAGCAGCTAATAGCTTTGAACCAAACGCCAAGCTTGCCATCCACGCAAAGGAGAGTCACATCCGGACACGGGAAGAAGTCTTCTGTCTTGTATCTTCATAGCCCATTAGCCCGGCCCATGTTACATAGTCCGGACGCCCGAGGACCCCTTAATCCAGGACTCACTCAGTAGCCCCTGAACTAGGCTTCAATGACGATGTGTCCGGCGCGCAGATTGTCTTCGGCATTGCAAGGCGGGTTCCTCCTCCGAATACTCCAAAACAGCCTTCAAACACAGAAAACGTGTCCGGCTCTGCAAAACAAGTACCACACACATCCGCAGAGAGTATAATATTTCACGAGTCCAATCAACTAACAACTTTTGTAGCGTGACATCACATCGCTGCCCGGTCATTATTTCGAACCGTTTTTAGCCTCCCGCTCCATGTTTCGAGATGCGGTTTTATTGGCATGTCTTGTCGAAGCAGAGATCGTGTCCCCTTATTGCGGGATTCTCATCAATACGAGCGTGGGTAATCCAACCGCACCGTTTGCGCGACCCTTGGGGAATAGGCGAGTGGGGAGGCGCTTGATATTCGCCGCCTTTATAAGGAGATAGGAATCACTCTTTCACCCACGCCTTCTTTCTCTCTGCCCACCCATTCTCGAGCTCCAGCTCCAAAGCTCTCAACCTCTCCGCCTTAGAAAAGCACTCTGGCCATGTCCTGATCTGGAGCGCGGTGCAAGTGGATGGTCTCCTCCGTCAAGGACAAGCACATCACCAAGCTCCGGGAGGCTGGGTACTTAGCCCAGGAAATCTCCCATCGGCTTCCAGCAAAGGGGCAGATCATCCCCACCACGGAGCCCCATGAGAGGGTGGTATTCATCCCCCACTTCGTCCGCGCATTGGGATTCCCTCTCCACCCATTCATCCGCGGACTCATGTTCTACTACGGGCTGGATTTCCTCGATCTGGCCCCAACTCCTTCCTCAACATCTCGGCATTCATTGTCGTGTGCGAGGCCTTCCTCCGCATCCCACCCCACTTTGGATTGTGGCTAAAGATCTTTAATGTGAAGCTGAAGGTGGTGGGTGTTCAACACGCAGAGTGCGGAGGCGCCATGGTGAGCAAGATGTCGAACGTCTCATGGCCCAAAGGTACCTTCATGGAGACCGTAAAAGGGTGGCAACAGCAGTGGTTCTACATCACAGAGCCTCGCGACACCACCTGGGCCGCGGCTCCTGAATTCCAGTCCGGAGCCCCGATGCGGCTCACCTCCTGGCTAGAGAAGGGCCTGGACTGGTCTTCGTCGGACGAGCTGACAGCGCTTCAGACGCGCATCAAGAGCATGGTAGACAAGAACATCAAGCTTGTCAATGTGATCCAGGTGATGCTTTTTCGCCGGATCCTTCCATGCCAAAGCCGGACTTTCCATTTGTGGGAGTTCGTTCCGGCCGAGCACCAGACCCTGCAACAGTTTTCGGGCATGACACACGAAGACATCTAGAAGGTGCTTTTCATGGCCAATGATACGTGGCCGAAGACGACCGAGGATCGTGGGTACAACCTGACCCATCCTGCCAATCCGGTAAGTTTTTCGTATTTCAAGGTGTATCCTTTACTTGTATACTCAAGGAAGATGTCTAAGCTTCCCTATTTGTTTTTTCAGGGCTGGACAAACAAGGCGGAGCGGATTCAGTGTCTGGCTCCGCTGCCCGAAAACCTAGCAATCCCACTTCTGACGTCCGGGATCGAAGAGGTCGCGGCACCGACTTCCAGCGGGCGTGGTGCCGAAACCACCTTTGCAAACCGGCGGCGCGACGGTGTGCGGATCTCTGGAGTCGAGCCCGTCACCATCTCGCCTTTGGCTGGTGGCACCCACAGGTCTGCCATCTACTTGTCTCGCGCCTCTCCAGATGGTGGTGGCGGGGGCACGATCACGTCCGGCATGACGACATCGCCGCCGTCCCTCTCCATGATCGGGTGCTCATCGCCGGCTCCCCCAGTCGGCGCCACGAACTCTGGTGGTGGCGGCGCGGAGTTTAGGGGGACGATGAATAACGCTGACTGATGGCGCGCGGCTTCTACGGCCTGCTCCTTCGCCGCGGCAGCAACTTCGGCCTCCGCCAGCTTCTTCAAAGCGGCGGCCTCGGTGCTATGACACTGGTTATTTTCAATTTAAGTTGAACCTGATAATAACACAACTTGTCATGGTGCCACAGAATCGAGTTTTCCCAGTGCAACCACATTTGCCTTTATGGGAAGGCATTTATTCGGTCCGTTGTCATGCCTCTGGTCAGTGCCTCCAACGAGGGAAGGTTATGGGCGTGCGGTACCCTGGCCCGGTAAGCAGACATAACCTTGTGTGCCCGTTGTTGAGGTTTTTGGTACCGGTCCCTGTGTGGGACGTCTATGTTTTGGCCACAACGGTGGTTGTTGTGTCTTTGGTAGACATGGGGCCACCCAGGACTAGCCCAGTTGGGAGTGGGTCGGAGTGGCCGAGAGAGTGTCATGGCAATGGAGGGGTTTTGTCGGAATGTCGTTGGTCCACCCGAATGGGAGTACGAGGCCATGGGTTCCGTGGTGTGGACACAGTGCGCTACCTCTGCAGAGTGTATTAATCTATCGATAGCCGAGTCCACGGTTACAGACACCTCGAAAGTAGGTCACACCATGGGTCAACATTTAATTAATCTGGCACACTAAGTCATGAACTTTGCACTATTGAGGATGGCGGGAAGTTCATCCTGTTGGTTGAGACCAAGTGTTGGTCGTGGTTGTGATCGCCGGAAGGATCACTGTTTGGGACCAAATATTGGTCGTGGCTGTGATTGCCGGAATGATCACGAGGTATCCATAGCTAAGATCATGTGGTTGGTACGTTTGTGATCCAGAAGCGATCACCGTTGGTAAGCTAGTCCGAGGGACTGTTCTCATAAGAGCGTGATCATAGCATGTTGGTTACATTGTTGCATTACTAATAATTGGTTAATTATCATGATATTGTTTGTCATTATGTTTATGCTTGTTGTGAGCTTGCAAGTACATTCAATGTACTGACCTGGCGTGTCATGCTAGATTTCAAGGATGTCCCGTTGGAAAGGAGTGCTGTTCGAGTCTAGATCGTGTCCACATTGGTGTCCCTGTGCTATGGAGTTCCGCTACGACGT
Organism: Triticum aestivum; assembly: GCF_018294505.1. Taxonomy (NCBI): domain Eukaryota; kingdom Viridiplantae; phylum Streptophyta; class Magnoliopsida; order Poales; family Poaceae; genus Triticum; species Triticum aestivum. The sequence goes on along the minus strand of NC_057802.1, from coordinate 588,059,355 downwards.
TGTTCCGCTGCCGCGTAGTTGATATGATCGAGGCCCCTTTATGTTCACTAAATAATGTACATATTGTTCAGCCGCACCGGGTGTGTCGCTTGGCCTCGCTACCTGTTGTAATATAAATTTTGAGCCGCTAGCATCAATAAAGCGGTTGTTTTCTGTACCAAGATGTTGTGTGTTGCCAGAAGACTTGGTCTCTGGGCTGGCAATGCATGGTAAACCGGTCCCTCTCAACCGGGGTGCCACAACGCTTGGTATCAGAGCCGCGCGGACTGTAGCCCACGCTAGACTTCGACGTGTTAACTGGACGTTAGATACGAGTCTAAGTTGAGTGCCAGTAGCATTTATAGTTGGTTGTTGCATTGCATGCCCTTGTTTTATTTTTATGCTAACCTGCTAATGGTTGTGAGTGTAGATGGCTCCGGTGTCGTATCCGTGCCAGTTGCAGCTGATGCCGTTCACGTTGCCGCATCTCCTTCGTAGCGTGTGGTGTCGGCTGTACCCCCTCGGTGACGATCTAGTCTATCGCGTGTACCGGGAGCGTCTAGCTGACTCAGTGTATGAGTATCACGCAGTGGTTACTCTGCACACCAGTTCTGATTCCAGCACTTACACTCATACCTCTCGGAGCGGTTATGCTTCTACAGCTTCTCAGGCTGTCCAGTTTGCTGCATTCGAGGTCCTTGTCGAGCTTCGTTATAACGAGGTCCGGATGCAGAACCACCCAGGTTTCTACTACTATCCTTCTCTGCACGACAATGGTCGTGTCCGTTTCCCTATCATTGATCCGGAGTCTGATAGTGTTGCTAGCCATCTTGCTCGTTATATCACCGCTAGCTATCTTATGATCCACGAGCTGGCTCGAGAGCTGACTCGCACTCGTACTGCTTTAGCAGCTGCTTTAGTCTCTACTAGATCTGCCACTAATCCATCCTCCCTGGGATTTACTCCTTATATTCCAGCTAGTTCTAGTTCCCATGTTTCACCGGTTACTCCCCCGAGTAGCTCGGGCGCCTCGACGGTGAACCCTCTCAGTGCCCCTGCTGAGTGGGTTACACTTCTCACTACTCTTGTAGCCCCGATGCTTCAGCCTACACCAGCCCCTGAGGGAGAGCCCTCTAGGCAGCGTCGTTGTGTTACCTTTAACCCGGAGGTCTCAGTTAACCTTGTCAGTTCAGGATCCGTGTCCGCTTCAGGAGACGAAGCCGCAGCACCAGCAGAGCAGTAGAGCCTCTGAGTATCTGCAGTCGTTGGGATGATGTCCGGATGTAGTAGTACGAGTCATGATGTTTCATTTCCTGTATGAGAGTAGTTGAACCTGGCATGTTGGTTATCTTTCATGTATGAGTTTATGTATAATTATGTTGGAACTCTATTTTATTTGCTATGTTTTCTTCATTATTTCAGTTTTTCTCTGGCTTTTGTTGCTGGCTTTTCCCCAATTTATTTTAAATGTTTCTCATCTCGGTTGCGTTGCCTTGGGAAAAATCATAATAGGATGCCGCGGGGAGGCAGCAGTAGCAACGTTCGCGAGGGTACCCCTGTTCGTCGTTCCGCACGATAGGCAGGACACTCCCCCGAGCCGTACGTTCCACCATCGCCCCTCCACCGCCAAATCCGCCCTCCACCGAGAAAATTCTGCGAATGTTTGAGGAAAGATGGAGTAATGATCTAATTGAAATATTAAGAAGTGTGCAAGCTATGGTTGGTCAGAATGGAAATCAGTATGGTCACCACTCCAAGTTGTCAGATTTTCAGAGGACCAAGCCTCCCAGTTTCAGTCAGCTCCTTGATCCCTTGGATGCAGACGATTGGTTACGAACCATTGAGAGAAAGCTTGAGATTGCTCGTATGGAAGAAGATGATAAAGTTCCGTTTGCAACTCATTATCTTGAAGGCGCTGCTGCGGGAAAATGCAAAATCCATGTGGCCCGCTGATGAAGAAATTACCTGGACAAAATTCAAGGATCAGTTTCGGAAATATCATATCCCTACTAGAATTATGAAGACCAAGCATCACGAATTCCTCTTGCTCCTCCAAGGAAATCAGTCTGTGGGTGAATATTTGCAAAAATTCAATCATCTGGCCCGTTACTCTCTTCATGACGTGGCCACCGAAGAAAGAAAGATTGACAGATTTCTTGGTGGATTAAACCCGCAACTCCGGTGTACTCTCAGCATGTTTGATTTCCCAGATTTCCAAACTCTGGTGAACAAAGCTTTCATTGCTAAAAGGGAGCACAAGCTCGTATCGGACAACAGGCCTGTCAATAACGATCACAAGTGCAAGTTTGAGCCAAAGAAGGATGGGCAAACCGTGCAAAAGGCTCGTACCTGGCAGCAGACTCAGGTGGAATACAAGCCCAATTGGCAACAGAATGTTGACAAGACCACCACCCAAGTCAAGAATGTCGTGCCCAACCCAGTGCACGAGGAGTGCCAGCACATCAATGCTTGCTTCAGTTGTGGGCAAACCCGGACATTATGCCAGATAGTGTCCCAAGAACAGCAAGGCAAATGCTCTATTCAGGCCACAAGTCAACTCTATGGAGTCATGCCCGACCCAGCAAAACATCATTTGGCACATTCATCACCTCTCCGCCGATGAAGCCCAAGAGAACCCCGAAGTCGTCATTGGTAGGTTCTCTGTTAATAACACATCTGCAGTAATTTTATTTGACTCTGGGGCTTCGCACTCTTTTATTTCTCGGAGTTTTGTTGCCCAAAACAAATTTCCTTGTTCGCTTTTGGGCAAGAATATGCTGGTACAAACCCCGGGATCATTAATCAGGAGCAATCTGGTCTGTCATAATCTGGAAATCAATACCAACGGAGTCTGTTTTCCAACTTCTTTGATAATCATTGAGTCTGATAAGTTGGATGTTATCTTGGGTATGAATTGGCTGACTCAATATCAAGTATGCAGAAATTGTGCGACCTGAGAGGTTACTTTGACCAGTCCGAAGGGGTAGACTACCACTGTGCTCGCAGAAGCATACCCAAGAAAGAAATGGCCTTCACCGCTGTGGCTGAATTGGAATTAATTCCTGTGGTCAATGAGTTTCCTGATGTATTTCCAGAAGAGTTGCCTGGCATGCCACCAGATCGCGAGCTTGAGTTTGCAATAGATCTTGTGCCCAGAACCGCACCGTTATACAAGAAGTATTACCGGATGCCCTCATCAGAATTAGTGTAGCTAAAGAAACAGCTTGATGAAATGCTCCAGAAAGGATATATCCGTCCTAGTTCTTCACCATGGGGATCACCTGCTATCTTCGTGCACAAAAAGGATGGCAGCCTCCGCATGTGTGTGGATTACCGTCAGCTGAAAGATGTCACCATCAAAAACAAATATCCGCTGCCAAGGATTGATGACCTGTTTGATCAGCTCAGTGGGGCGAAAATATTCTCCAAGATTGATCTAAGGACAGCATATCATCAACTCAAGATTAAAAAGGAAGATATTCCTAAGACCGCATTCACTACTCGGTACGGTCTTTATGAATATACAGTTATGTCCTTTGGTCTCACCAATGCCCCAGCTTTCTTCATGCATATGATGAACAAAGTATTCGTGGACTTCCTCGATAAGTTCGTGGTAGTCTTCATCGATGACATACTTATCTACTCAAGAAGTGAGGAAGATCACAAAGAACACCTCCGAGTAGTGCTACAACGACACCGCAACCATCAGCTGTACGCCAAATTCAGTAAGTGTGAGTTTTGGCTCAAGCAAGTTGGATTTCTTGGACATGTACTATCTGCCGAAGGTATAGCCCTGGACCCGAGCAAAGTAAAGGATGTGCTCGATTGGTTGCCACCCACAACCCTATCACAGATCCGGAGTTTTCTTGGATTAGCCGGTTATTACCGTCGTTTCATTGAAGGGTTTTCCAAAATTGCTAAACCCATGACGGAGCTGCTAAAAAGGATAAGAAGTTTGAATGGACTGAGGACTGCGAGAAAAGTTTCAATGAGTTAAAGATACGGCTGACAACCGCACCTGTGTTAACTCTTCCAGATATCTACCGCAGTTTTGATGTGTACTGCGACGCCTCCAGACAAGGTCTGGGATGTGTACTTATGCAAGACGGCAAAGTAGTAGCCTATGCATCGCGACAACTACGACCGCACGAGGGAAATTACCCTACTCATGATCTGGAATTGGCCACGGTGGTTCATGCTCTAAAAATTTGGAGATACTATCTCATCGGGAAGAGATGCCAAATTTTTACAGATCACAAAAGTCTCAAGTATATATTTACTCAGCCAGATTTAAATCTCCGTCAACAAAGATGGCTTGAGTTAGTCAAGGATTATGATCTTGGAATAAATTACCACCTGGGTAAGGCCAACGTGGTCGCCTGGGTAAGGCCAACGTGATCTCGAAAGCCTGTCAGCTTGAATGTCATATTGGAATCCTTGCCTCCTGAACTTCAAGAGGAGATTGCTCAGCTCAACCTGGTCATAGTTGATGCTGGCCTTGCTAATATTTTGGAAGCTGCCCCCACACTTGAGGAAGAGATCCGCAAGGCCCAGCCAGCTAACACCGTTCTGCAGAAACGTGCCAAGAATATGGTAGCAGGACAGACTTCAGATTTCTCGAAGGATCAATTGGGTACACTCCTTTTCCGGGGAAGGATTTGTGTACCCAATCAAGCAGATTTAAAGCAGAAAATCCTGTCTGAAGCACACGAATCTTCGTATTCCATTCACCCGAGAGGTATGAAAATGTATGAAGACCTCCGACAAATATTTTGGTGGGATGGAATGAAGAAAGACATTGCCTATTTTGTGGCATGTTGCGACATAAGCAACAAGGTAAAGGCAGAGCATCAGAAGCCAGCCAGACTTCTCCAACCACTGCCAGTCTCACAATGGAAATGGGATGATGTCTGCATGGATTTCATCACGGGACTGCCCAAGACTCAGCGAGGCAATGATGCAATATGGGTCATAGTGGACACCTTAACCAAGCTTGCTCACTTTATCCCGATCAGAACCACATATCGAGTGGACCAACTCGCACAACTGTATGTATCCAGGATAGTCAGTCTGCATGGAGTACCTCGAACCATCACTTCCGACCGAGGTTCACTTTTTACCTCCGCTTTTTGGTCACGTCTCCATCAAGCCTTGGGGACAGCGCTGAAATACAGTACCGCTTATCATCCTCAGACCGATGGACAGACAGAGCGGGTAAACCAAATACTCGAAGATATGCTGCGAGCCTGTGCTTTGGCCCAAGGATCTAAATGGGAAGACTGTCTGCCGTATGCCGAGTTCTCTTATAACAACAGCTTCCAGACCAGTCTAAAGATGTCACCGTACGAGGCTTTGTATGGCCGTGCGTCCCGCACTCCTTTAAATTGTTCTCAAGCTGGAGATAGCCGCATTTTCGGAACAGATCTCATGATGGAAGCTGAGAAACAAGTTAGGGAAATCACAGATAGATTGCAATTGGCCAAATCTCGACAGAAGAGTTATTATGATGCAAAGCACCGACAGATCAGTTTTGAACCTGGAGAACATGTATACCTCCGAGTCACCCCTATGAAAGGAGTCAAGAGATTCCAGACTTGTGGAAATTTGGCACCCAGATTTATTGGTCCATTTCCAGTGATGTCCCGAGTGGGTACTGTTGCATATCAGTTTGAACTACCCCCAGAATTGTCAGACGTGTGATACGTCTCCAACGTATCTATAATTTTTGATTGCTCCATGCTATATTATCTACTGTTTTGGACAATATTGGGCTTTATTATCCACTTTTATATTATTTTTGGGACTAACCTTTTAGCCGGAGGCCCAGCCCAGAATTGATGTTTTTTGCCTATTTCAGAGTTTCGCAGAAAAAGAATATCAAAAGGAGTCCAAAGGGAATGAAACCTTCGGGAGCGTGATTTTTGGAACGAACATGATCTAGGAGACTTGGACCCTACGTAAGAGAAGCTTCCAGGAGGCCACGAGGTAGGGGGCCGCGCCCACCCCCCAGGGCGCGCACTCCACCCTCGTGGGCCCCACATTGCTCCACCGATGTACTTCTTCCTCCTATATATACCTACGTAGCCCCAAACGTTCAGATACGGAGCCAAAAACCTAATTCCACCGCCGCAGCCTTCTGCACCCACGAGATCCCATCTTGGGGCCTGTTTCGGAGCTCTGCCGGAGGGGGCATCCATCACGGAGGGCTTCTACATCAACACCATAGCCTCTCCGATGAAGTGTGAGTAGTTTACCTCAGACCTTCGGGTTCCATAGCTATTAGCTAGATGGCTTCTTCTCTCTTTTTGGATCTCAATACAATGTTCTCCCCCTCTCTCGTGGAGATCTATTCGATGTAATCTTCTTTTCCCGGTGTGTTTGGAGACCGATGAATTGTGGGTTTATGATCAAGATTATCTATGAACAATATTTGAATCTTCTCTGAATTCTTTTATGTATGATTGGTTATCTTTGCAAGTCTCTTCGAATTATCAGTTTGGTTTGGCCTACTGGATTGATCTTTCTTGCAATGGGAGAAGTGCTTAGCTTTGGGTTCAATCTTGCGGTGTCCTTTCCCAGTCACAGTAGGGGCAGCAAGGCACGTATTGTATTGTTGCTATCGAGGATAACAAGATGTTTTTTATCGTATTGCATGAATTTATCCCTCTACATCATGTCATCTTGCTTAAGGCGTTACTCTGTTTTCATGAACTTAATACTCTAGATGCATGCTGGATAGCGGTCGATGAGTGGAGTAATAGTAGTAGATGCAGGCAGGAGTCGGTCTACTTGTCTCGGACGTGATGCCTATATACATGATCATACCTAGATATTCTCATAACTATGCTCAATTCTGTCAATTGCTCAACAGTAATTCGTTCACCCACCGTAAAATACTTATGCTCTTGAGAGAAGCCACTAGTGAAACCTATGGCCCCAGGGTCTATCTTCATCATATTAATCTTCCAACACTTAGTTATTTCCTTTGCTTTTTACTTTGCTTTTATTTTACTTTGCATCTTTATCACAAAAATACCAAAAATATTATCCTATCATATCTATCAGATCTCACTCTCGTAAGTGACCGTGAAGGGATTGACAACCCCTTATCGTGTTGGTTGCGAGGATTTATTTGTTTTGTGTAGGTGCGAGGGACTCGCGCGTAGCCTCCTACTGGATTGATACCTTGGTTCTCAAAAACTGAGGGAAATACTTACGCTACTTTGCTGCATCACCCTTTCCTCTTCAAGGGAAAACCAACGCAGTGCTCAAGAGGTAGCAAGAAGGATTTCTGGCGCCGTTGCCGAGGAGGTCTACGCAAAAGTCAACATACCAAGTACCCATCACAATCCCTTATCTCCCGCATTACATTATTTGCCATTTGCCTCTCGTTTTCCTCTCCCCCACTTCACCCTTGCCGTTTTATTCGCCCTCTCTTTTTCGTTCGCCCCTTTTTTGCTTGCTTTTTGTTTGCTCGTGTGTTGGGTTGCCTGTTTGTCACGATGGCTCTACCTAGATTTGGTGATCTTCACCTTAAAAGGTTAGAAGAGATCGAAAGCAACGTCAGGAGTTTTATGGTTTTGCAATTTGAGCATAATAATTCCTTCAGAAACGAGCTTAAGGAACAAAAAAGTTTTATGAGTTATATGAATAAAGAGCTCGATGATATGTCTAAGAATTTGATGGTTTAAGATCCCAAATTGCTCGTCTTGAGAAGTTGACTGCTGAAATATCGGATAAGCAGGCTACCTTAGTTAATCAGATGGCCGCTAAACCGGATTTCCATAAAAATAAAGATGAAGATCTAAAAGTTATTGATGTGTCCCCTATTAAATCCTTGTTTTGCAATATGAATCTTGATAATGATGGGACTGAATATGATCCACCTTTACCTAGAAGGCGTTGCAAAAATTCGGAGTTTTTAGATCTTGATGCTAAATTTGATAAAAGTGAGATTGAAGAAATCAAAACCCTAGATGTTGCTAAACCCACTATTTTGGATTTCAAGGAATTTAATTATGAAAATTGCTCTTTGATTGATTGTATTTCCTTGTTGCAATCCGTGCTAAATTCTCCTCATGCTTATAGTCAAAATAAAGCGTTTACTAAACATATCGTTGATGCCTTGATGCAATCTTATGAAGAAAAGCTTGAGTTGGAAGTTTCTATCCCTAGAAAACTTTATGATGAGTGGGAACCAACTATTAAAATTAAGATTAAAGGATCATGAGTTCTATGCTTTATGTGATTTGGGTGCTAGTGTTTCCACTATTCCCAAAACTTCGTGTGATTTGCTAGATTTCCGTGATTTTGATGATTGCTCTCTAAACTTGCACCTTGCGGATTCCACTATTAAGAAACCTATGGGAAGAATTAATGATGTTCTTATTGTTGCAAATAGGAATTATGTGCCGTAGACTTTATCGTTCTTGATATAGATTGCACTCCTTCATGTCCTATTATTCTTGGTAGACCTTTCCTTAGAACGATTGGTGCAATTATTGATATGAAGGAAGGGAATATTAGATTCCAATTTCCATTAAAGAAAGGCATGGAATACTTCCCTAGGAAGAAAATAAAATTGCCATATGAATCTATCATGAGAGCCACTTATGGATTGCCTACCAAAGAATGGCAATACCTAGATCTATCCTTGCTTTTATGCCTAGCTAGGGGCGTTAAACGATAGCGCTTGTTGGGAGGCAACTCAATTTTATTTTTAGTTTTTTGCTTTTTGCTTCTGTTTAGGAATAAATCTTTGTTCTAGCCTCTGGTTAGATGTGTTTTTATGTTTTAATTAGTGTTTGTGCCAAGTTAAACCTATAGGATCTTCTTGGATGATAGTTATTTTGATCTTGCAGAAATTTCCAGAAACTTTCTGTTCACGAAAACCATTGTTAAAAATCACCAGGACGTGATAAAATAGTGATTCCAATTTCTGCTGATCAATAAACAAATTTACTAGGTCGTCCTATTTTGGCTGATTTTTTGGAGTTCCAGAAGTTTGCTTTAGTTACAGATTACTACAGACTGTTCTGTTTTTGACAGATTCTGTTTTTCATGTGTTGTTTGCTTATTTTGATGAATCTATGGCTAATAAAATAGTTTATAAACCATATAGAAGTTGGAATACAGTAGGTTTAACACCAATATAAATAAAGAATGGGTTCATTACATTACCTTGAAGTGGTCTTTTGTTTTCTTTCGCTAACGGAGCTCACGAGATTTCTGTTGAGTTTTGTGTTGTGAAGTTTTCAAGTTTTGGGTGAAAGATTTTGATGCATTATGGAACAAGGAGTAGCAAGAGCCTAAGCTTTGGGATTCCCATGGCACCCCCAAGATAATATAAGGACACCAAAAAGCCAAAGCTTGGGGATGCCCCGGAAGGCATCCCCTCTTTCGTCTACTTCCATCGGTATCTTTACTTGGAGCTATATTTTTATTCACCACATGATATGTGTTTTGCTTGGAGCGTCTTGTATGATTTGAGTCTTTGCTTTTTAGTTTACCACAATCATCCTTGCTGTACACACCTTTTGAGAGAGCCATACATGATTTGGAAATTGTTAGAATACTCTATGTGCTTCACTTATATCTGTTGAGTTATATAGTTTTGCTCTAGTACTTCACTTATATCTTTTAGAGCACGGTGGTGGATTTGTTTTATAGAAACTATTGATCTCTCATGCTTCACGTAGATTATTTTGAGAGTCTTAAATAGCATGGTAATTTGCTTAAATAATCCTAATATGCTAGGTATTCAAGATTAGTAAAAACTTTCTTATGAGTTTGTCGAATACTAAGAGAAGTTTGATGCTTGATGATTGTTTTGAGATATGGAGGTTGTAATATCAGAGTCGTGCTAGTTGAGTAGTTGTGAATTTGAGAAATGCTTGCGTTGAAGTTTGCAAGTCCCGTAACATGCACGTATCGTAAACGTTATGTAACAAATTTGGAACATGAGGTGTTCTTTGATTGTCCTCCTTATGAGTGGCGGTCGGGGACGAGCGATGGTCTTTTCCTACCAATCTATCCTCCTAGGAGCATGCGTGTAGTGCTTGGTTTTTGATGACTTGTAGATTTTTGCAATAAGTATGTGAGTTCTTTATGACTAATGTTGAGTCCATGGATTATACGCACTCTCACCCTTCCATCATTGCTAGCGTCTTCGGTACCGTGCATTGCCCTTTCTCACATTGAGAGTTGGTGCAAACTTCGCGGTGCTTCCAAACCCCGTGATATGATACACTCTTTCACACATAAACCTCCTTATATCTTCCTCAAAACAGCCACCATACCTACCAATTATGGCATTTCCATAGCCATTCCGAGATATATTGCCATGCAACTTTCCACCATTCCGTTTATCATGACAGATTCATCATTGTCATATTGCTTAGCATGATCATGTAGTTGACATAGTATTTGTGGCAAAGCCACAGTTCATAATTCTTTCATACATGTCACTCTTGGTTCATTGCATATCCCGGTACACCGCCGGAGGCATTCATATAGAGTCATACTTTGTTCTAGTATCGAGTTGTAATCATTGAGTTGTGAATAAATAGAAGTGTGATGATCATCATTTTCTAGAGCATTGTCCCAAGTGAGGAATAAAAAAAGAGAGAAAGGCCATAAAAAAAAGAGAAGGCCCAAAAAATATATATGAGAGAAAAAGAGAGAAGGGACAATGCTACTATCCTTTGCCACACTTGTGCTTCGAAGTAGCACCATAATCTTCATGATAGAGAGTCTCTTGTTTTGTCACTTTCATATACTAGTGGGAATTTTTCATTATAGAACTTGGCTTGTATATTCCAACAATGGGCCTCCTCAAGTGCCCTAGGTCTTCGTGAGCAAGCAAGTTGGATGCACACCCACTTATTTCTTTTGTTGAGCTTTCATACATTTATAGCTCTAGTGCATCCGTTGCATGGCAATCCCTACTCCTTGCATTAACATCAATCGATGGGCATCTCCATAGCTCATTGATTAGCCTCGTTGATGCGAGACTTTCTCCTTTTTTGTCTTCTCCACATAACCCCCATCATCATATTCTATTCCATCCATAGTGTTATGTCCATGGCTCGCGCTCATATATTGCGTGAAAGTTTATAGGTTTGAGATTACAAAAGTATGAAACAATTGCTTGGCTTGTCATCGGGGTTGTGCATGATGAGAGCATTCTTGTGTGACGAAAATGGAGCATCACTAAACTATATGATTTTGTAGGGATGAACTTTCTTTGGCCATGTTATTTTGAGAAGACATAATTGCTTAGTTTGTCTGCTTGAAGTATTTTTATTTTTATGTCAATATGAACTTTTATCTTGAATCTTTCGGATCTGAATATTCATACCACAATTAAGAAGAATTACATTGAAATTATGCCAAGTAGCACTCCGCATCAAAAATTATCTTTTTTATCATTTACCTACTCGAGGACAAGCAGGAATTAAGCTTGGGGATGCTTGATACGTCTCCAATGTATCTATAATTTTTGATTGCTCCATGCTATATGATCTATTGTTTTGGACAATATTGGGCTTTATTATCCACTTTTATATTATTTTTGGGACTAACCTATTAACCGGAGGCCCAGCCCAGAATTGCTATTTTTTGCCTATTTCAGAGTTTCGCAGAAAAAGAATATCAAACGGAGTCCAAACGGAACGAAACCTTCGGGAGCGTGATTTTTGGAACGAACATGATCTAGGAGACATGGACCCTACGTAAGAGAAGCTTCCAGGAGGCCATGAGGCAGGGGGGCGCGCCCACCCCCCAGGTCGCGCCCTCCACCCTCGTGGGCCCCATGTTGCTCCACCGACGTACTTCTTCCTCCTATATATACCTACGTACCCCAAACGATCAGATACGGAGCCAAAAACCTAATTCCACCGCCGCAACCTTCTGTACCCACGAGATCCCATCTTGGGGCCTGTTCCGGAGCTCCGCCGGAGGGGGCATCCATCACGGAGGGCTTCTACATCAACACCATAGCCTCTCCGACGAAGTGTGAGTTGTTTACCTCAGACCTTCGGGTCCATATCTATTAGCTAGATGGCTTGTTCTCTCTTTTTGGATCTCAATACAATGTTCTCCCCCTCTCTCGTGGAGATCTATTTGATGTAATCTTCTTTTTGCGGTGTGTTTGTTGAGACCGATGAATTGTGGGTTTATGATCAAGATTATCTATGAACAATATTTGAATCTTCTCTGAATTCTTTTATGTATGATTGGTTATCTTTGCAAGTCTCTTCGAATTATCAGTTTGGTTTGGCCTACTAGATTGATCTTTCTTGCAATGGGAGAAGTGCTGAGCTTTGGGTTCAATCTTGCGGTGTCCTTTCCCAGTGACAGTAGGGGCAGCAAGGGACGTATTGTATTGTTGCCATCGAGGATAACAAGATGGGGTTTTTATCATATTGCATGAATTTATCCCTCTACATCATGTCATCTTGCTTAAGGCGTAACTCTGTTTTCATGAACTTAATACTCTAGATGCATGCTGGATAGTGGTCGATGAGTGGAGTAATAGTAGTAGATGCAGGCAGGAGTCGGTCTACTTGTCTCGGACGTGATGCCTATATACATGATCATACCTAGATATTCTCATAACTATGCTCAATTCTGTTAATTGCTCAACAGTAATTCGTTCACCCACCGTAAAATACTTATGCTCTTGGGAGAAGCCACTAGTGAAACCTATGGCCCCCGGGTCTATCTTCATCGTATTAATCTTCCAACACTTAGTTATTTCCTTTGCTTTTATTTTACTTTGCATCTTTATCACAAAAATACCAAAAATATTATCCTATCATATCTATCAGATCTCACTCTCGTAAGTGAATGTGAAGGGATTGACAACCCCTTATCGCGTTGGTTGCGAGGAGTTATTTGTTTTGTGTAGGTGCGAGGGACTCGCGCGTAGCCTCCTACTAGATTGATACCTTGGTTCTCAAAAACTGAGGGAAATACTTACACTACTTTGCTGCATCACCCTTTCCTCTTCAAGGGAAAACCAACGCAGTGCTCAAGAGGTAGCAACGTGCACAACGTGTTTCATGTTTCACAGTTGAGGCGCTGTATATCGCCGCCTGAGAAAAGGATTGCTATGGCCGAGATAGAGTTGGCAAGGGATTTAACATATGAAGAGAGACCGGTTAAAATTTTGGATCAGATGGAAAGGGTCACTCGCAGTAAAGTGAGGAAGTTCTACAAAGTCTAGTGGGAGCATCACACTAGGTCAGAATCAACTTGGGAACGAGAAGAATGCACATTATCCATAATGGTTTTCCCAAGCAACCGAATCTCGAGAATGAGATTCATTCTAAGTGGGGGAGGTTTGTGACAGCCTGGTTTTTGCCCTCCTTTATTTGTCTGATTTTCATTTGGATTGGTTTTGAAATTTTGAGTTTTTTTTGAATCTTTTCATATGGACTTAAACACTTGGGTACCCCTTGGCTTTCACCCAAGTGCCTCATTTCACTCTCTAGTCATCATTCCCTCTCTGGTTCACCTCAAAATAATATTTGGAATATTTTTCTTAAATGAAAAATATCCCTTTCCCTCTCCAAAACCCTAGCTAGCTCAATGTGCTCCAAAGCAACCCCAATTTTTCTTGCCCACAAAAATCTGAGAAAATTCACAAATATTCTTTGAACCCTAGGGCACCTTCCTGAGCAAAAATATTGCATGAGTTTTTGGAATATTTTTGCTACAGAAAATATTTTCTGTTCTGGACAGAAATGGTGGTTTCCACAGCAACTACCATTTTACTTGCTCCAATTAGGCTGATTTTTCTTGTGCATCATCACCTTAGTAGATGATTGCTAGCCTCCAAAACCCAGCTCCTAACTCCCAGCCATTTGACCTTAGTAAACTCTCAAAGTTACTGATCAGAAACTTACTTGACTTGTGAAATCTTTTCTACTACGTCTGGGTCCAAACCAAAGCGTGGTAATCTTCAAAACTACCACGAACAGCAAGCCAGACATGAACTTTGGACGTAGGTCGGCCTGGGGGCAAAGTTCACGCAGTGACCACGCGTGTACATGATGCCAGCCTGCGTGTCGACGCGCTTTGAGTGCCGCCGAGCACTCTGTTTCGCGCGTGCTCGCTTCCCAGACTGCCAAAGCGTGCCAAACCTCGCCACCATCTTCCTCCAAACCCCCTTAACTCTCCCCTGGCACTCGCCGATGTCGGAGCTCGCCGCAGCGAGCACGGGCGCGGTCCGGCCGACGCAACAGTGCGCTCTGCACTGTGCTCGTCGCCTTCCTCTCGATCATGTGCTTGCCCCCGTTCGCCCACAGTCCCTGCATGAGCTGCGTCGCCTTCTCCCTCTCTCATTGACGCCGCTCGTCGCCGGGCGCCGTGTGCAGGTGTCACCGACGGAGCCCGATCCACCCCTCGACGCTCGCCTATAAATGGAGTGCTCACCAGCCTCCTCGAGCACCATCCTCCACTCCCACACACTCCACAACCTTGTAGATAGCTGTAGCCCAGCCGGGCACGAGCCGCCGTCCCCAAGCTCGAGCTCGCCGGCGATCCCCCCGGGTCGTCGCGGTAGCTCCAGCCCCTCCCAGGTCTGGGCGACCCTTCCAGAGCCTCTACCACACTGCGGTGGTGCTGTTCCGCCCAGTTGGAGCCCCTGGAGTCACCTCTACTCGCCGTCGTCTTCGTCTCCGGCAAGCTATGCTTCCTGTCTCCACTAGAGAGGACAATCCCGACGCCGTCCGACCACGCCTAGCTACTCTACGGGTACGGGCAGGTGCGCCTCCGTCTCCTCTCTCGATCCCTCCCTCTCATTTTGGCCAAGGAGCCCTCGCCGCCGAGGTGAGCTCCGGCAAGCCGCGCCACTCTCTGTTTCCTTCTCCCCCTCCACCTCACCTGACTAGCGAGGCCCGCTAGTCAGCCACTCAGTACGCGCGCGAAGCGGTACGAGTGGTGGCGCCCCGAGGCTTTACGCCTTCGACGTCACCCCCCAGTCTCTTTTTATTTAAATTCAAATTTCATTTTATCCAGAGAGATTCAAACAGCTATAACTCTTCAACCATAAGTCCAAATGAATTGATTCTTTTTGCATTGTGTTCTTTGCAAAGAAATCTAGCAGCTCACCAAAAATGAGATTTTTCTAAGCTATCTAGATTTTCTGTTGAATTTCAGAAGGGTTCTTGATATTTTCTTCTTGTGTTTAAAATTATTTTCAGAGAGTGAAGCTTGTCTTGAGGATCACCAGAAGGCTTGTGAACCTCATCTGCACTAAGGCAAGCCACAGCAACATTTTCATGATGCCACTTCAATATTTGTGATTTTTCTACTTGAATGAATGGTTTAATCCATGAATTTAAATCACTATTATGTTATTTATATTCTGTTAGTTGCACTTTAAGTTAATATGCTTGATTTACAGAAAGTTTAAAGCTAACTAAGTTGTTAAAGAAACTAGGATTAACTTTTTGTTATGATAGAAATAATATGGTTATGGATATAAGTAATCAATTGGAGTTACTTTGCTTGCATGAGAAAAATGATAAATTGTTAGAATAGATTCTGTTAAAGTGAAGCTTTATCCTAACCAGAAAAGTATGAGGAGTTGTTGATGATTATGGTTAGTGTGGAGTTAGTTGACTCAGTCATTTCGGTTTATATGTGATGCATATGTTAGTGTTGCATTTCATGGCATGCTATGACACCGGTTATTTTCAATTAAGTTGAACCTGATAATAACACAACTTGAATATATCGTTGACCAGGTCATGGTGCCACTGAATCGAGTTTTCCCAGTGCTACCACATTTGCCTTTATGGGAAGGCCTTTATTCGGTCCGTTGTCATGCCTCTGGTCGGTGCCTCCAACAAGGGAAGGTTATGTGCGTGCGGTACCCTGGCCCGGTAAGCAGACATAACCTTGTGTGCCCGTTGTTGAGATTTTTGGTACCGGTCCCTGTGTGGACGTCTATGTTTTGGCCACGACGGTGGTCGTTATGTCTTTGGTAGACACGGGGCCACCCAGGACTAGCCAAGTTGGGAGTGGGTCGGAGTGGCCGAGAGAGTGTCATGGCAATGGAGGGGTTTCGTTGGAATGTCGTTGGTCCACCCGAATGAGAGTACGAGGCCATGGGTTCCGTGGTGTGGGTACAGTGCGCTACCTCTGCAGAGTGTATTAATCTATCGATAGCCGAGTCCACGGTTACGGACACCTCGAAAGTAGGTCACACTATGGGTCAACATTTAATTAATCTTGCACACTAAGTCATGAACTTTGCACTGTTGAGGATGGTGGGAAGGTCATCCTGTTGGTTGAGACCAAGTGTTGGTCGTGGTTGTGATCGCCGGAAGGATCATTGTTTGAGACCAAATATTGGTCGTGGTTGTGATCGCCGGAATGATCACGAGGTATCCATAGCTAAGATCATGTGGTTGGTACGTTTGTGATCCAGAAGCGATCACCATTGGTAAGCTAGTCCGAGGGACTATTCTCATAAGAGCGTGATCACAGCATGTTGGTTACATTGTTGCATTACTAATAATTGGTTAATTATCATGATATTGTTTGTCATTATGTTTATGCTTGTTGTGAGCTTGCAAGTACATTCAATGTACTGACCTGGTGTGAAATGCCAGATTTCAGGGAAGTCCCCTTGGAAGGAGTGCTGTTCGAGTCTAGATCGTGTCCACATCGGTGTCCCTGTGCTATGGAGTTCCGCTACGACGTTGTTCCGCTGCCGCGTAGTTGTTATGATCGAGGCCCCTTTATGTTCACTAAATAATGTACATATTGTTCAGCCGCACCGGGAGTGCCGCTTGGCCTTGCTACCTGTTGTAATATAAACTTTGAGCCGCTAGCATCAATAAAGCGGTTGTTTTCTGTACCAAGATGTTGTGTGTTGCCAGAAGACTTGGTCTCTGGGCTGGCAATGCATGGTAAACCGGTCGCTCTGAGCCGGGGTGCCACAGGGCTCCTCGTCGTCGTCCTCACTCTGCGACCCCTTCTCCTTGTTCTCGACATTTAACTTGTCGACCTGTTTAAAGACCAACAGCTTCTGTTGGTATGATTGGCTGGTTTATCGGGGGTGTCGTGGATCTGACATGGACGATCGAGTATGCGGTCCAAGCTGGATGAGCCCGGATTGTTCCTTTTAAATGGCTTCTTCCGCTGGCCAGATTTGGAGCCACTGAATCCGTCGTTGACCGCCGTGTCATCGGTATTGTCACCGTTGTTTCGACGCTTGTGCCTGTTGCGTCGGGGCTTGGCTTTGCTATTTTTGGCTTCAGAGGTGCCAGGTTCGCTTGAATTATTATTGCTACGGGCTATCCAGCTATCTTCGCCCGTGAAAATGCGGGTCATGAGTGCCGTGAGGCTGCCATGGACTTCGGCTTTTCCTGGCCGAGGTGTCGGGCGAGCCATTCGTCGCGGATGCTATGCTTAAAGGCCACTAGGGCTTTGGCATCCGGACAGTCGACGATTTAGTTCTTTTTAGTTAGGAACCTAGTCCATAATTTCCTGGCTGACTCTCCAGGCTGTTGACCTATGTGACTCAAGTCATTGGCATCCGGAGGTCGGACGTATGTACCTTGGAAGTTGTCGCGGAAGGCGTCTTCCAAGTCCTCCCAGCTGCCAATGGAGTTTTCAGGCAGACTGTTCAACCAGTGCCGAGCTGGTCCCTTGAGTTTTAGTGGGAGCTATTTGATGGCATGAAGATCATCACCACGGGCCATATGACTATGGAGTAGAAAATCCTCAATCCATACCGCGGGATCTGTTGTTCCATCATATGATTCGATATTGACGGGTTTAAACCCTTATAGGAATTCGTGCCCCATTACTTCATCAGTGAAGCAGAGGGGGTGTGCGGCGCCCCTATATCGGGCCATGTCGTGACGTAGCTCGGATGGAGTCTGTCTGCGGTTTTTGGCCCGGGCGTGATTATGCTTGTCACGTCCGGCTAGATAGCCGTCGACGCGCGTCGGGGCACGCCCCCGCAGTCCGTAGATCGATCTGGTCTGACCTGCTCTACTGTCTAGGTCTTGCCGCAGATCATATATATATCCCCGAGCTGTTATATCTCTACCTTTACGGCGAGGTAGTATGGGCTGGTGTTCGGCTTGAGTTGCCGTTTTGTCCCAGCCACGAGGTGGTCGGTCAACCGCATTACGTGCTGATGGTGCGGGCTCGAGGGCCTCATCGTCAAATTGGGGTAGCAGTTTACGCTTCGGGTAACTCTTGGTTGGGCGCTCGAGGCCATATTCCTCAGCTGCGAGGACATTAGTCCACCTATCGATGAGCAGATTTTGATCAGCTTGAAGCTGCTGCTGCTTCTTTTTCAGGCTCCTTGCAGTGGCAATTAACCGGCGCTGAAAGCGCTCCTGCTCGAGAGGTTCCTCAGGTACGATAAAGTCTTCATCGCCGAGGCTCACCTCGTCGTCGGAGAGTGGGAGATAATTACTGTCCTCCGAGTCTTCGTTTACGGCCTGTTCGTCAGGGCTAACTTGCCCATCTTCCCGATCGTCCTGTTCGAAAGTTGGCTCGACGGGGTCTTCTTTGTCTTTGGCATCATCCAGAGTGTTGTTGTCTCTTGTGCCGGTATTGCTGTCTTTTCCACGACGTGATTTAGAGCAGTGCCGCTGACGTCGGCGCTTTGGCTGTGTCCCAGGAGGTCTATCCTCGACTGTATCTTCTTTATCATCGCCGTTACCCTGCTTGGGTGTGTCCACCATGTACACGTCGTACGGAGAGGTGGCCGTCCAGCGTCTGGTAAACGACGGGTTTTCGGCCTGCTCCTCTCTGGCATCGTCGTCCATACTGTTGATGTCTTCGGAGCCGTAGTCGAGCATGTCAGTTAAGTCCTCGACAGTGGCTATGAAGTGGGTGGTGGGTGGGACGTAAAATTCCTCGCTCTCAGCCCCTAGTCCGGGCCGGGCGTAGTTCGGACATTGCTCCTCTATAATGACGAGGGATCGCATCAAGTCCAGAGCCTTGCTTAAAGGCGAGGTTTGGCCAGGGAGAAGAAAATCCGTGGAGTACGGCGGGAAGGAAACTCCTTGGCCGAGCTCACACGATGCTGACTCCGAGGGTTTGGAGCCAGTGTCCGGAGAAGAGTCCTCCTTCATGACGGTTGCCATCGACACTACTTCCTCTGGCTCTCCCGTACTAGGCTTAGTGGCGACAGATAGTCCGGCGGGCTCAGTAATCCCGTCTTCGGACCTGGCGATGCGCTCCGGATCCAAGGCCAGAGCAGAGGTTGGGGTCATGTACCCTTGGAAGATCAAGTCTCCTCGTATATCAGCGACATAGTCCAGATTTCCAAAACTAATCTCATGACCTGGGGCGTAGCTGTTGATCTGCTCTAGATGGCCAAGCGAGTTGGCCCGAAGTGCGAAGCCGCCAAACGCGAAGATCTGGCCGGGGAGGAAAACCTCCCCAAGGGCAGCATTGTTGTAGATGACTGATGGAGCCATCGAACCTTCTGGTGACGATGTAGCGGAACTCTCAATGAAAGCACCAATGTCGGTGTCAAAACCGGTGGATCTCGGGTAGGGGGTCCCGAACTGTGCGTCAAGGGTCGATGGTAGCAGGAGACAGGGGACATGATGTTTACCCCAAGTTCGGGCCCTCTTGATGGAGGTAATACCCTACTTCCTTCTTGATTGATCTTGATGAATATGTGGATTACAAGAGTTGATCTACCATGAGATCGTAATGGCTAAACCCTAGATGTCTAGCCTGTATGATTATGGTTGCCTCTACGGACTAAACCCTTCGGTTTATATAGACACCGGAGGGACCTAGGGTTGTACAGAGTCGGTTTACAAAGGAAGGAATCTAAATATCCGAATGTTAAGCTTGCCATCCACGCAAAGGAGAGTCCCATCCGAACACGGGAAGAAGTCTTCTGTCTTGTATCTTCATAGCCCATTAGTCTGGCCCATGTTACATAGTCCGGACGCTCGAGGACCCCTTAATCCAGGACTACCTCACCCGGGTCTACCTTCCTTCATATAAGTTTCCAATCTACAATTTTAGTTTCCGTTTTTCTTCCTTTGCAATCTTTTACTTTCCGTTCCATAAACCAACAATACAAAAAATATTACTTTACCGTTTATCCATCTATATCAGATCTCACTTTGCAAATAACCGTGAAAGGATTGACAACCCCTTATCGCGTTGGGTGCAAGTTGGTGTTTGTTTGTGAAGTTATTCGGTGCCTTGTGCGTTATCTCCTACCGGATTGATACCTTGGTTCTCAAAACTGAGGGAAATATTGACTCTACTTTGCTGCATCGCCCTTTCCTCTTCAAGGGAAAAACCAACGCAAGCTCAAGAGGTAGCAATGGTCTCTTGGAGATCTAGTTGATGTAACTCTTTTTTGCGGTATGTTTGTTGGGATCCGATGAACTTTGAGTTTATGATCAGATCTATGTTTTTATCCATGGAAGTTATTTGAGTCTTTTGATCTCTTATATGCATCATTACTTATAGCCTCGTCTGTCCTCTTCGAATCTTTGGTTTAGTTAGGCCAACTAGATCGATTTTTCTTGCCATGGTAAGAGGTGCTTTGTGATGGGTTCAATCTTACGGTGCTTGATCCTAGTGACAGAAGGGGAACCGACACGTATGTATCATTGCTATTAAGGATAACAAGATGGGGTCTATTTCTACATAAATATATCTTGTGTACATCATGTCATCGTTCTTATTGCATTACTCCGTTTCTCCATGAACTTAATACACTAGATGCTTTCTGGATAGCGGTAGATGTGTGGAGTAATAGTGGTAGATGCAGGCAGGAGTCGGTCTACTAATCTTGGACATGATGCCTAAATAATAATCATTGCCTGTATATCGTAATGATTATTTGAAGTTCTATCAATTGCCCAACAATAATTTGTTTTTTACATCTGAAACTGTAGGAGAGGCTCCTACTATATATATTACTTAAAGTATCAAAAAGATCTTACAGAGTCATAATCTTACAACCATCGCCATGATAAAAGTTTGGGGTGGGGTAGAAAAATAAAAGGGGAAAAAGACTACGCTAAGGATGTACAAAGGACTGGTGGAAGGAGGGAATAAACTCTCTGTGTTTCTCTTTGGCTCTGTGAGTGAGGAGAGAAGTCCTCTCCTTGAATATTCTTGCCCATGAGCTGATAGTAGGGTCAACACTTGGCAAGTGTTTATTATTTCTATCGTTCCACAAACTCCAAGAGGCGTATAGGAATATCTCCATGAACATAGGGTTTTTCAAACAGATTTGGCTTCCTGCATCCATTGTAGTGTAACAGCCTGATTTTTGGCCCTTACTTTTTCTTTTGTTTTTCTGAGGTTTTTGCTTGAGTTTTCCTTTTTCCGTGGTTATGTGGTCTGGAAACTGAAGAAGATGCCCTCTTCTTTGTTTCCAGAGTGGCTTGTCATTCCCAAATCCTTCCCTAGACCCTGTCATTTTCATCCTAGCCCAAATCCCAATATTATTTTTATTGAGAATATTCCTTATCTATTAAAGGAATAATTCAAATTGCCCTAGGTTGTGAAGCAACCTTTATTTCCATCAGTCCTAAAATTCCCAAATAATTCTCATAAATTGTTTGGGTCATATCTTTCTCAAATATGGAAAACTATTTCATTTGTCATGTTTATCATCATGCTCAAATAATTCATTTCCTATTCTGCCCTAAATGGCACATTGTGAAGCAAGTGCTATTTTCCTTTTCCCAATTGACCTAAAACTCCTTGGACACCTTTGCCTGTCCATATCATTGCCACATGCCAAAATGCAACCTCATTTTCCTTGTAATTATTTAATTATGATTTTCCAATTTTTCTATCTAGAAAGAAGCTTTGTGAAGGAGGTGCAAGCTAGGCATATCCAAATGAGTTGCCATTTTGCATGGTCCCTCATATCATCATATCATAGCCCTCCAACAAAGTAGAGCTCATGTAGTGCCTCCATGTGAGCTCATCTTCAATTCTTTGATTCTGTCCAAAACATCAGTTTGTGAAGCAAGTATATTTTATCCTCCTCCATTATGTCTGTCAATTTTTCTAGGACTTATATTATCCATATAACTCACCTCCACCCATTTTGGGCATGTTTCATCAAGCCATTATTCCTCTAGATTTTTTACAAGTTTCTGTCCAGAGGAGATGTTTGTGAAGCAAGTACCAATTTGGCTTGGCCAATTGGTATGAGACTTTTTGAGCATCGTCATAGCTCCAAATGACTCTGCCTTGCCCAATTTGAGCTCAAGTTGATGCTTCATCAGAGTGCATCAGTTTATGTGGTTGTTAAGCAACTACATTAAATCTTGATCCTAATCCTCTCCAAGTTACCAGGGTGAAAGTCCTTCTTACCCTAAACCTACCAGACAACTCCATTGCTTCCAAACTCCGTCCTGTTGATCAGCAGTGTTCATCCAAGTTTACTGCAGTAATCTTCAGAGGTTAATTACCATTCTGCCGGAGCTCTTTTCACCGAACTACCACAGCAGTTGTAACCTCCCCTGGATGAACTATCAGCTAGAGAACGTTTTGGGTGCTGTAGAGCATTGAAGGCCCTGGTTCACATGGTGACCACGACAATGTCAAGCCTGTGTGCCCGCTCTGCTGCCGTTGGTCGCGCCCAAGATGGATTCTTGCACGCTCTGCTGCCGTTGGTCGCACCCCTCCGCCTCTCGTCGCCTCCGCGCGCGTGACCATGTCCAACGTCTTCCCCTCGTCGTCGTCGTTCCCCTAGACCCCTCTCCCCCTCCGTCCGTTTCCTCACCGACGCAAGCCGCCGCGCGCCCACAAGATCACAGTGGCGGTTTGGCTCTGTTCGACGCCGTCGTCATCCTCCCCGTGCTCCGTTGGCCGCCTCTGCCCCGTGGGCTCATCCCTGAGTGTCCCTGTCACCTTCCCGACGAGCCCATGCGCGTGCACACGCGTCCGCGGCACCGACCGCGTGTCTGCGGCGACGCCAGCGAGGCACGTCCTCACCCCGGCTATTTAAGGCCACCCGAGCCCCTCCTTTCCTCACCATCGGCTCCCTCTCCTTCCCATACCCCTCCCTAGCTACTCCCGCGAGCTCGAGAAGCTTTCTATGCTCGCAATTGCCACCATGGCCGCCGCCTCTGCTCCGCTCCGATTCCGGTGACCCCAAGCCCATTCTCTCTTCCACCACCTCTAGGAGATCACCCCTCCACCAGAGCCTCTCCCGCCGCTCTTCGTTCATCGCCGGAGTCGCCCTGGCCTCGTCTCCAACTCCGGCCGAACCGCCGTCCGCCACCACGCGAACCCTGCCCGACCCCTTCCTCTCCGGCGTGTGCCACGGGCTCAGATCGACGCGGCTCTCCGCGCTGAGCTCGTCAGTAGGTGGAGCATCGCCGGAGGCCCTCTGTGGCGCCTGCTAGCGTCGCCCAACGCCGCCGGCCTCGTCTCTGCATCGCGGACGAGCGGGAGGAGGAAGAAGGAGCCAGGCCAGGCGAGCCCCATCTCCTCGCAGCCCCACCTGTCGGCAGGTAGGCGTTGACCCCGCCTGCCTAGCTGGATAAGTGACGGGCCCCACAGCCCGTGGGACCCGCACGTCAGCGACCTCGCGCCCGGTCCCGCCTCTGTCTAGTCAGATAAGTAGAGACGTATTAAGCAGAATACGTTTTCTCTTTCTGAAAGCGTATTTCCATTCTTCTTTAGCCCCGAATGCATTTTCAGTTCAGTGAAAACGTATCTCCTTCTAATACGATTTCTGTTTTCCTGCCAGGCCCTGTTTGAAAATATTTTCATTACAGATAGGTCCCTCATAGAAAACACTTCATATCTTTTTAACCACAACATCAAATGAGGTGATTCCAAAGCCCACTTCTTCGTCTCGTCAAGCCGTTCTGTTGGTTTCATTTTCACTATGGTTTGACACTGTGAAAATGATCTTTTTGCCCCTGCACCTAAACAGCCCCTCCGAGAGAGAACTGTTTCCGGCAAATCTTTCTGCGGCTTCACCGCACTTCTTCCCGGTGATTTCTTCATCCCCAGTCAAGACACAATACCCACTTGCATGATAGTCATGCAGTTGCCATGGTTTTCAACTTGAATAGTTAATAAATGTTTGCTTGTTTAAAATATGGTTATCGTTGTTTCGGTAATGCTTCTGGGTTAGTGCTTACTTTCTTGCTATGTTGTTATGCACCTGGTTATCATGCCCTGCTAGTTGCTAGTATTCCTCTCCTATGCTTATGCTTGCTAGTAGTACATGTTGATGTTGGTAATGGTCTTTGGTGCATGACTGCCATCTGTCCCGAGTATCATTGTTATGCATGTTCCTTTGCATCCAGTCGGTTAAATGCTTGCATGATGGCATTGTTGATATGTACTTGCATGATATTTATTGTTGATGCTAGTGGTCATGCTATGTTTCGGAGAAGTATTTACTTATAATGTCCATGCTAGTCAGTATGCCATGCTTAGTTGGATATGATTCATTGTTGATATGGTGGGTAGTTATGTGGTTCTCTCATGATTATGTTGATATCATGCTCATGCATTGTAGTTGCATCATGTTATTTTATCATGGCTCAGCATATTTGCATTCAAGTTTAACCGGATTAAATTGAACTTGAACAACTGTTGGCTAAGTCATGGTGCCACCATATCGAGCTGACCAGTGCAACCACACTTGCCGATATGGGAAGGTCCTAACTGGAACTATTCTCGTGCCTCTCGCCGGTGCCTCCAACTAGGGAGGGTTATGGGCGTGCTTACCCTGATCAGGTTGGCGGACATAACCTTGTGTGACCGTAGGTTGGATGACAATTGCTTTTGTCCCTGTTTGGGACGGAGCACGACGGTGGTCGTTGTGTCTTTGGTAGACACGGGGCCACCCAGGACTAGCCCAATGGGGAGTGAGTCGGAGTGGCCGGGAGAGTGTCATGGCAGTAGATCGGTTTTGTCGGAACGTCGTTGGTCCACCCGAATGGGAGTACGAGGCCATGGGTTCCGTAGTGTGGGTACAGTGTGCTAACCTCTGCAGAGTGTATATTAAATCTATCGATAGCCGCGGCCGCGGATAAGGGCCCAGTTCGTAGTCGGTCCCACCATGAGTCAACAGTAGTAATAATAACTTGATTAATGACAACCCCGGTTCGATGATGAGATAAGTTGGTTGTGATCGCCGGAATGATCACCGTTTGAGACCAAGTGTTGGTCATGGTTGTGATCGCCGGAATGATCACCGTGGTATCGAGGATACCGAGTTGTTGGATATTCGTGATGTTGTGCGAGAATCATGGGTAAAGATCAAGCTCCTTGTGATCATTTAGTGATTACTACGGTATTTTTTATACCAAGCTTGATTTGATCCTGAGATGATCGTGTGATGTCCGAGGATGGTAAGTGATGCATGTGATGGTTACGAAATAACCCGAGCAGAATAGATAGTGCATATAGTGTCATCATGTTGCATGCTAGTAGCGTCAGATCTATATGTTCATGAGATGCTCATGTTGTTCTACATGTATCATGTCCATGTTGTTCATGCCACGTTATTCTGATGATCTCATAATAATTTCTGCTTAACCTGTAGTTGCCATACTGTTGTTTGTCTTGATTGCTTCTGGTTATTGTGAGCTTGCAAGTACATTCGATGTACTGACCTGGCGTGTCATGCCAGTTTGCAGGTCGTGCCTGGATTGCTTGCTTGTTTGGTGTTGTTCCTGTGTTCGCGAGCTAGGATAAGCGTTCCAGCCAGAGTCCCTACGGAGTGGAGTTCACCACCGTCGTCGTTCTTCCACTCCCAGTAGTTTTTTCGCTGCTTCGAGTTTTTCTGCTGCTTGCATAGAGCAACTGAGAATGGCGTAGTGTCGCCGTGCCGATGTTATTCATTGTAATATCGAAGACCTTGTATTCATATTCGTGTAATAATAGAAAGCTGGTTTGTTCTATGCTAAGCAGTGCTATATTCCAGAAGACTTCACCTCAATCTCTAGGCTGGAATACGGGCGTTCCAGTTTTCTCTGAGCCGGGGTGCCACAGGCTTGGTATCAGAGCAGGTCTGGCTGTAGGATGCCCTAGCCCATGCGAATGTTAGAAAGCGGTAGTATAGACCCCAGTTGGTTTGTTGCACTTGATTGTTGCATTTGTTTGTCGCATAGCATGCATATAGATTGTTATTTTGTGACTAACGGTTAATCTTGTGAGTGTAGGCGGCATCGTTTTCGGTCCACCGCCTGCACCATCCTTCTTAGCATGCCTGCTCCTCGGTGTGATGCGACCACATCATCATCCATGCCCTCCATCTCGTCCCCTTGGCAACCCTTGCTGATCTTTGTTATCAGAAAAGGGCAATGCAAATAAACCCAGTCGTCCACTGTTATCTTGCCATGTCATTTCATTCTTTGGACGGGTACGATACCCTTCGTACACTTGATGATGAGGTGGTCGTGACTTTTGTGTCTCGCTACTTGATCGTCAAGTCCGTCCTCACCTGTGTATCCATCCAGATCCGGCCACTGTTCAGCCAGTGCTTGGTGTAGCTTCGGTTATGCCAACTCCTTCCACACATGGATATAATTTTCGTGCACACCGCCATAGCATATTAGACCGTAATACCGGAGTTTCTACGTGATTTGTGTGCTTAGGTGTGCATGCATATTATGGTGTGAGTAGCAGTAATATGTGATGATTGCTTGATTAATTAAATTAGTAGTATGCTTGGGTGCTTTTGTTTTAGTCGTTTCTTTTGTTTCTTTCTTTGGGCCTTCGGTGTTACAAATTTTCCCCTGTTAAAGTTGCTCGTCAGCCGACACCAGACTCGAGAAATCAGCAAGAAATGCATATATTTGGAAACTCAGCTAAGCAGAATGGAATTGTCAGAAGACTGCAGTGAAATTGGAAATAGCTCGTCGGAATACAAAAGAAATCCTGGATGGAATGTCAGTATGAAGTTTGCATTAACGTGTACTTCTCATAGCAGAAATGATCAAATCAGCAAGAAGATAAATTGTGTGCAAGGTTGACAAAATATTATCAAAGGTATGGCTCAGATACAAGTTTAATTTTTCATTGAGGATGATTTTGGAACCCGATGTACCGGGAAGCAAGCAAAAATATGGCATGTACTCAGAAAGGAGGATAGTCCCGCAAAACCCCGTTTCATACAAGAAATCAAGTACAAAAATATTAAGATGGTTATATATGTGGAAATCGGTCCGCATATCACAACAAGAAGCTTCTGGTGTAAGCAACCGCAAAAGCTTCCGGCATAAGGTACTGAGTCTTTCCCCAGCAAAGTCTTTAAGGGGGTAAGCTTCTGAAGCACGATACCAAGTCTTCTTCAGCAAGCTGTCCGATGAAAGTTTCGAGCACAAGCCAGCCAATCTTCCTCAGTAAGACATTGGTACAAGGTAGTACGCTATGAATTGACAGCATATGGCAGTGAATCCCAAGAATCAGATACGCAACATTTTGGTCAGAAGCAAGAATCAGTCAGAATACACGTGTGTCTCAGGAATTAGATTCTCATATATATGCGGTGAGCATACCACCAAGATCTTACAAGTCACTCAGATGAGGATCTGACAACCACGTGAGGATGGATAAGAGAAGAAAGCCAGTATACACAACAGTGTGACAAAGGGATTATGAGGCTTGACGACATCAATGAGCTCATTACAAGTACCTGTGAACCTGGAAAATGATCCTGATGAGCCCTTGTCCCCTTTTCCCCCAATGACGGCACCACGCCTGTGATCTAAGCTGTTTTTAGCTATCCGGGGTGGATGCCGATTTTTATTTCTCTCTTCAACGACTGTCACGAGTTCTGAGCTGCTTTTCGGCCGTCTCGTACAACTGTTAAGTTTCTTTTTGTGACAGTAGCCCTATAGCTGCTTTTTGGCTATTTTAGGGAGCTGCCACCTTCTTCTTATCAACCCAGTCTCATGTTCTGAGCTGCTTTTCGGCCGTCTTGAGCCGTGGTTGAGTTATTTCAGTAATGTCCCAGATCTGAGTTGTTAAGACCGTTCTGGTGGCTACTGATTTATTTGTCGATTTCTTGCAAAGGTTCGGATGATCATTTTCCTGTGGCCAGAACTTGAGGGGTGTTGAACATGCCATTTAATGGGGTACCCTGTCAGAAAAATGAGGATAAGCTACGATTGCCGAGAAATTGCACCCACGGTACCTATGGTGATACGAAAAAGCAATATGACCCATCTCTTTCAGCCAAGGATCCAGACCAAGAAAACAAAAATGAAGGAGCAAGACCAGTGATGCAGGCGACAATCAAATATTTGGTACGGATCCGATACTCAAGAAAGTGGAACCAGTTAAGATGATTCAGAAACTTCCGTGATAAGCCAGAATCTGTCAGGAAAGCGGTTATGACCCAACTCACTGTTTGGAACCCGAAGGACCTGCATTTAGTGGAGAAACCCAATGCAAGGAGTTAGAGCTTCGGTGTCCACTAGAAAAATCTGATCACCACTTCATGAAAGATTGTCAGTGCCGGATGACACACCCAGCGGAAATCACTCTTGGATCTGTGAGGCCGACATATATTTCAGTCATGAGAATCCATCACAGTCAGTTAAGTCAGCAGATCTAAAAAGAAATTGGAGCCTATATAAGCATGAACAAGCAAGGTAAGATCTGTCAGAATATGGATATATTAAAGCAAACCACCCCGGGGCCAGTCAGATAAAAATTTAGTGGGAACAAAAATAAGAAAAAGGATACCCGAGTTGGAAACGGTTTCCTTAAGTCAGTATCTTCATACTTGTTCCCTGAGCAACCAAATCTCGAGGACGAGATTTCTTTAAGGGGGTAAGGTTTGTAACAGCCTGATATTTGGCCTTTCTTTTTCTTTTGTTTTTCTGAGGTTTTTGCTGGAGTTTTCCTTTTTCCGTGGCTATGTGGTCTGGAAACTGAAGAAGATGCCCTCTTCTTTGTTTCCAGAGTGGCTTTTCATTCCCAAATCCTTTCCTAGACCCTGTCATTTTCATCCTAGCCCAAATCCCAATATTCTTTTTATTGAGAATATTCCTTTTGTATTAAAGGAATAACTCAAATTGCCCTAGGTTGTGAAGCAACCTTTATTTCCATCACTCCTAAAATTCCCAAATAATTCTCATAAATTTTTTGGGTCATATTTTTCTCAAATATGGTGAAATATTCATTTGTCATGTTTATCATCATGCTCAAATAATTCATTTCCTATTCTGCCCTAAATGGCACATTGTGAAGCAAGTGCTATTTTCCTTTTCCCAATTGACCTCAAACTCCTTGGAAACCTTTTCCTGTCCATATAAATGCCACATGCCAAAATGCAACCTCATTTGCCTAGTAATTATTTAATTATGATTTTCCAAAGTTTCTATCCAGAAAGAAGCTTTGTGAAGGAGGTGCAAGCTAGGCATATTCAAATGAGTTTCCATTTTGCATTGTCCTTCATATAATCATATCATAGCCCTCCGCCAAAGTAGAGCTCATGTAATGCCTCCATGTGAGCACATCTTCAATTCTTTGATTCTGTCCAAAACTTCAGTTTATGAAGCAAGTATATTTTATCCTGCTCCATTATGTCTGTCAAGTTTTCTAGGCCTTATATGATCCATATAACTTACCTCCACCCATTTTGGGCATGTTTTATCAAGCCATTATTCCTCTATAATTTTTACAAGTTTCTGTCCAGAGGAGATGTTTGTGAAGCAAGTACCAGTTTGGCTTGGCCAATTGGTATGAGACTTTTTGAGCATCGTCATCGGACCAAATGACTCTGCCTTGCCCAATTTGAGCTCAAGTTGATGCTTCATCAGAGTGCATCATCCTAATCTAGTTTCTAGACCAGTTTATGTGGTTGTTAAGCAACTACATTAAATCGTGATCCTAATCCTCTCCAAGTTACCAGGGTGAAAGTCCTTCTTACCCTAAACCTACCAGACAACTCCATTGCTTCCAAACTCCGTCCTGTTGATCAGCAGTGTTCATCCTAGTTTACTGCAGTAATCTTCAGAGGTTAATTACCATTCAACCGGAGCTCTTTTCACCGAACTACCACAACAGTTATAACCTCCCCTGGATGACCTATCAGCTAGACAACGTTTTGGGTGCTGTAGAGCATTGAATGCCCCGGTTCACATGGTGACCACGACAATGGCAAGCCTATACGCGCGCTCTGCTGCCGTTGGCCGCACCCAGGATGGATTCTTGCTCAGGCCCCTCCGCCTCTCGTCGCCTCCGCGCGCGTGACCGTGTCCAACGTCTTTCTCTCGTCGTCGCCGTTCCCCTGGACCCCTCTCCCCCTCCGTCCGCTTCCTCAATGACGCAAGCCGCCGCGCGCCCACGAGATCACAGTGGCGGTTTGGCTCTGTTCGTCGCCGTCGTCATCGTCCCCGTGCTCCGTTGGCCGCCTCTGCCCTGCTGGCTCCTCCCTGCGTCTCCCTGTCGCCTTCCCGATGAGCCCATGCGCGTGCACACGCGTCCGCGGCGACGCCCGCGGGGCACGTCCTTGCCCCGGCTATTTAAGGCCACCAGAGCCCCTCCTTTCCTCACCATCGGCCCCCTCTCCTTCCCATACCCCTCTCTAGCTACTCCCGCGAGCTCGAGAAGCTTTCTGTGCTCGCAATCGCCACCATGGCCGCCGCCTCTGCTCCGCTCCGATTCCGGTGACCCCAAGCCCATTCTCTCTTCCACCACCTCTAGGAGATCACCCCTGCACCAGAGCCTCTCCCGACGCTCTTTGTTCGTCGCCGGAGTCGCCCTGGCCTCGTCTCCAACTCCGGCCGGACCGCCGTCCGCCACCACGCGAACCCTGCCCGACCCCTTCCTCTCCGGCGTGCGCCACGGGCTCAGATCGACGCGGCTCTCCGCGCTGAGCTCGTCCGTAGGTGGAGCGTCGCCGGACGCCCTCTGTGGCGCCTGCTAGCGTCGCCCGACGCCGCCGGCCTCATCTCTGCATCGCGGGCGAGCGGGAGGAGGAAGAAGGAGCCAGGCCAGGCGGGCCCCATCTCCTCGGGGCCTCACCTGTCGGCGGGTAGGCGTTGACCCCGCCTGCCTAGCTGGATAAGTGACGGGCCCCACAGCCCGTGGGACCCGCACGTCAGCGACCTCGCGCCTGGTCCCGCCTCTGCCTAGCCAGCTAACTGGAGACGTATTACGTGGAATACGTTTTCTCTTCCTGAAACTGTATTTCCATTCTTGTTCAGCCCCGAATGCGTTTTCAGTTCAGTGAAAACGTATTTCCTTCTAATACGATTTCTGTTTTCCTGTCCAGGCCCTGTTTGAAAATATTTTCATTACAGATAGGTCCCTGGCAGAAAACACTTCATATCTTTTTATCCACAACTCCAAATGAGGTGATTCCAAAGCCCACTTCTTCATCTCGTCAAGCCCGTTCTGTTGGTTTCATTTTCACTATGGTTTGACACTGTGAAAATGACCTTTTTGCCCTTGCACATGAACAGCCGCTCCGAGAGAGAACTGTTTCCGGCAAATCTTTCCGTGACTTCACCGCACTTCTTCCCGGTGATTTCTTCATCCCCAGGCAAGCCACAATACCCACTTGCATGATAGTCATGCAGTAGCCATGGTTTTCAACTTGAATAGTTAATAAATGTTTGCTTGTTTAAAATATGGTTATCGTTGTTTCGGTAATGCTTCTGGGTTAGTGCTTACTTTCTTGCTATGTTGTTATGCACCTGGTTATCATGCCCTGGTAGTTGCTAGTATTCCTCTCCTATGCTTATGCTTGCTAGTAGTACATGTTGATGTTGGTAATGGTCTTTGGTGCATGACTGCCATCTGTCCCGAGTATCATTGTTATGCATGTTCCTTTGCATCCAGTCGGTTAAATGCTTGCATGATGGCATTGTTGATATGTTCTTGCATGATATTTATTGTTGATGCTAGTGGTCATGCTATGTTTCGGAGAAGTATTTACTTATAATGTCCATGCTAGTCAGTATGCCATGCTTAGTTGGATATGATTCATTGTTGATATGGTGGGTAGTTATGTGGTTCTCTCATGATTATGTTGATATCATGCTCATGCATTGTAGTTGCATCATGTTATTTTATCATGGCTCAGCATATTTGCATTCAAGTTTAACCGGATTAAATTGAACTTGAACAACTGTTGGCTGAGTCATGGTGCCACCATATCGAGCTGACCAGTGCAACCACACTTGCCGATACGGGAAGGTCCTAACTGGAACTACTGTCATGCCTCTCGCCGGTGCCTCCTTCGAGGGAAGGTTACGGGTGTGCTTACCCTGATCAGGTAGGCGGACATAACCTTGTGTGCCCGTAGGTTGGATGATAAGCGCTTTTGTCCCTGTTTGGGACGGACCACGACGGTGGTCGTTGTGTCTTTGGTAGACACAGGGCCACCCAGGACTAGCCCAATGGGGAGTGAGTCGGAGTGGCCGGGAGAGTGTCATGGCAGTAGATCGGTTTTGTCGGAACGCCGTTGGTCCACCTGAATGGGAGTACGAGGCCATGGGTTTCATAGTGTGGGTACAGTGTGCTCACCTCTGCAGAGTGTATATTAAATCTATCGATAGCCGCGCCCGCGGATAAGGGCCCAGTTCGTAGTCAGTCCCACCGTGAGTCAACAGTATTAATAATAACTTGATTAATGACAACCCCGGTTCGATGATGGGATAAGTTGGTTGTGATCGGCGGAATGATCACCATTTGAGACCAAGTGTTGGTCATGGTTGTGATCGCCGGAATGATCACCGTGGTATCGAGGATACCGAGTTGTTGGATATTCGTGATGTTGTGCGAGAATCATGGGTAAAGATCAAGCTCCTTGTGGTCATTTAATGATTACTACGGTATTGTTTATACCAAGCTTGATTTGGTCCTGAGATGATCGTGTGATGTTCGAGTATGGTAAGTGGTGCATGTGATGGTTACGAAGTAACCCGAGCAGAATAGATAGTGCATATAGTTTCATCATGTTGCATGCTAGTAGCGCCAAATCTATATGTTCATGCCATCCTCATGTTGTTCTACCTATATCATGTCCATGTTGTTCATGCCATGTTATTCTGATGATCTCATAATAATTTCTGCTTAACTGATACGTCTCCAATGTATCTATAATTTTTGATTGCTCCATGCTATATTATCTACTGTTTTGGACAATATTGGGCTTTATTATCCACTTTTGTATTATTTTTGGGACTAACCTATTAACCGGAGGCCCAGCCCAGAATTGCTGTTTTTTGCCTATTTCAGAGTTTCGCAGAAAAAGAATATCAAACGGAGTCCAGACGGAATGAAACCTTCGGGAGCATGATTTTTGGAACGAAGATGATCCAGGAGACTTGGACCCTACGTAAGAGAAGCTTCCAGGAGGCCATGAGGTAGGGGGGCGCCCACCCCCCCAAGGCGCGCCCTCCACCCTCGTGGGCCCCACGTTGCTCCACCGACGTCCTTCTTCCTCCTATATATACCTACGTACCCCCAAACGATCAGATACGGAGCCAAAAACCTAATTCCTCCGCCACAGCCTTCTGTACCCACGAGATCCCATCTTGGGGCCTGTTCCGGAGCTCCGCCGGAGGGGCCATCCATCACGGAGGGCTTCTACATCAACACCATAGCTTCTCCGATGAAGCGTGAGTAGTTTACCTCAGACCTTCAGGTCCATAGTTAGTAGCTAGATGGCTTCTTCTCTCTTTTTGGATCTCAATACAATGTTCTCCCCCTCTCTCGTGGAGATCTATTCGATGTAATCTTCTTTTTGTGGTGTGTTTGTTGAGACCGATGAATTGTGGGTTTATGATCAAGATTATCTATGAACAATATTTGAATCTTCTCTGAATTCTTTTATGTATGATTGGTTATCTTTGCAAGTCTCTTCGAATTATCAGTTTGGTTTGGCCTACTAGATTGATCTTTCTTGCAATGGGAGAAGTGATTAGTTTTGGGTTCAATCTTGTGGTGTCCTTTCCCAGTGACAGTAGGGGCAGCAAGGCACGTATTGTATTGTTGCCATCGAGGATAACAAGATGGGGTTTTTATCATATTGCATGAATTTATCCCTCTACATCATGTCATCTTGCTTAAGGCGTTACTCTGTTATCATGAACTTAGTACTCTAGAAGCATGCTGGATAGCGGTCGATGAGTGGAGTAATAGTAGTAGATGCAGGCATGAGTCGGTCTACTTGTCTCGGACGTGATTCCTATATACATGATCATACCTAGATATTCTCATAACTATGCTCAATTCTGTCAATTGCTCAACAGTAATTTGTTCACCCACCGTAAAATACTTAAGCTCTTGAGAGAAGCCACTACTGAAACCTATGGCCCCCGGGTCTATCTTCATCATATTAATCTTCCAACACTTAGTTATTTCCTTTGCTTTTTACTTTGCTTTTATTTTATTTTGCATCTTTATCATAAAAATACCAAAAAATATTATCCTATCATATCTATCAGATCTCACTCTCGTAAGTGACCGTGAAGGGATTGACAACCCCTTATCGCGTTGGTTGCGAGGAGTTATTTCTTTTGTGTAGGTGCGAGGGACTAGCGCGTAGCCTCCTACTGGATTGATACCTTGGTTCTCAAAAACTGAGGGAAATACTTACGCTACTTTGCTGCATCACCCTTTCCTTTTCAAGGGAAAACCAACGCAGTGCTCAAGAGGTAGCATTAACCTGTAATTGCCATGTTGTTGTTTTTCTTGAATGCTTCTGGTTATTGTGAGCCTGCAAGTAGATTCAATGTACTGACCTGGCATGTCATGCCAGTTTGCAGGTCATGCCTGGATTGCTTGCTTGTTTGGTGTTGTTCCTCTGTTCGCCAGCTAGGATAAGCATTCCAGCCAGAGTCCCTACAGAGTGGAGTTCACCACCATCGTCGTTGTTCCGCTGCCAGTAGTTTTTCCGCTGCTTGCATAGAGCAACTGAGGATGGCGTAGTGTCGCCCTGCAGATGTTATTCATTGTAATATCGGAGACCTTGTATTCATATTCGTGTAATAATAGAAAGCTGCTTTGTTCTGTGCTAAGCAGTGCCGTATTCCAGAAGACTTCACGTCGATCTCTGGGCTGGAATACGGGGTGTTCCGGTTTTCTCTGAGCCGGGGTGCCACATGTAGTCTATCCCCATGTGGTGTCCAATGGATGCTCAAAGTGTCCCAACAGTAATTTGTTTGCCCACCGTATGCTATTTTTCTTGAGAGAAGCCACTAGTGAAATCTACAGCCCCTGGGTCTGTTCTTTATTATATTTGTCTTCGCGATCTATTTTTATTTGCTTTTATTTTCAGATCTATTAAACCAAAAATACAAAAATACCTTGGTGCAATTTATTATTATTTATTTTATCTCGCGTTCCCGCGAGATATATTTATCCAATCTACTACAATTTTACCTATCTTTTTACCCGTGAGGGATTGACAACTCCTCTCTTACATCGGGTTGCAAGTATTTGTTCTTTGTGTGGAGGAGCTGTTTACGTGGTGTTGCATGGTTCTCCTACTGGTTCGATAACCTATGTCTCATCACTGAGGGAAATACCTACCGTCGATGTGCTACATCATCCCTTCCTCTTTGAGGAAATACCGACGTAGTTCAAGCCGTATCAAAGCCCCCTCAATGCAACCGGAAGCAGTTGCGTCATAATCACGTGGCAGTCATGAGACTTTAGGTTCTGGAACTTTTTCTCTGCCATATTTATTATTCCCTTTATATTCGATGAGAAGCCAGACGGGACCTTCATACTGAGAAGGCATTCAAAGAAGATTTCCTTCTCTTGTTTGGTAAGAGCGTAGATGGCATGACCCTGATGTATGCCGTCTTTTCCGTGCATACGTTGCTGGTCCTCCCATGCCTCCGGTGTATTTTTGTCTTCCCATACACGTCCAAGAAGCCAAGAAGGGTCACGCAAATATTCTTCGCCACGTGCATCACATCGATTGCAGAGGGGACCTCTAGGTCTTTCCAATAGGGTAGGTCCCAAAATACAGATTTGTTCTTCCACATGGGAGTGCGCCCGTCAGTGTCATTCGGAATAGATTGTCCGCCAGGACCCTTTCCAAAGATTACTTTTAAATCCTTGACCAAATCAAGTACATCATCACCAGTACGGTGGCGAGGCTTCGTCCGGTGATCTGCCTCACCTTTGAAATGCTTGCCTTTCTTTCTTACGGGATGCCTGCTCGGAAGAAATTGACGATGTCCCACGTACACATTCTTCTTACAATTATCCAAACTTATACTGTCGGTATCATCCAAGAAGTGCCTGCATGCACGATATCCCTTGTTTGTCTGTCCTGAAAGGTTACTGAGAGCAGGCCAATCATTGATGGTCACAAACAGCAATGCATCTAGGTCAAATTCCTCCTGTCCATGCTCATCCCACACACGTACACCTTTTTCATTCCATAGCTGTAAGAGTTCTTCAACTAATGGCCTTAGGTACACATCAATGTCGTTGCCGGTTTGCTTAGGGCCTTGGATGAGCACTGACATCACAATGTACTTCCGCTTCATGCACAACCAAGGAGAAAGGTTATACACACATAGAGTCATAGGCCAGGTGCTATGATTGCTGCTCTGCCCCCCAAAAGGATCAATGCCATCTGCGCTTAGACCAAACCATACGTTCCTTGCGTCATCTACAAAGTCCTGCCACTTTCTCTTGATTTTTCTCCACTGCGACCCGTCAGCAGTTACGCTCAACTTCCCGTCTTTCTTACGGTCTTCTTTGTGCCATCGCACCAACTCGGTATGCTCTTTGTTTTGGAACAAACGTTTCAACCATGGTATTGTAAGAGCCTACCACATCACCTTGGTAGGAATCTTCTTCCCGGGGCGCTCGCCCTCAACATCACCAGGGTCATCGCGGCTGATCTTATAGCGCATTGCACCGCATACCGGGGATCCATTCAAATCCTCGTACTACCGCGGTAGAGGATGCAGTCATTAGGGCATGCATGTATCTTCTGCACCTCTAATCCTAGAGGGTAGAGAACCTTCTTTGCTTTGCAGCAACTCCAGTGGGTGCCCAGCTTCATTACGGCATTCGAATCCACGTACTACTGTACGTACTTTAAGGCAATTCGTTGTCCTTTGGAAGCATCTTCTTTAACATTACCAGCAACTTTCCAAATCCCTCGTCAGATACACCATTCTCTGCCTTCCATTGCAGCAACTCCAGTGTGGTGCCCAGCTTTTTCTTGTCAGCATCACAATTTGGATACAACAATTTCTTGTGGTCCTCTAAGATGCACTGCAACTTCAGCCTCTCCTTTTCACTTGCGCAGTTTCTCTTTGCATCGGCAATGGCCCGGCCAAGATCATCAGCGGGCTCAGCTTCTTCCCCCATTGTTGTACCATCGTATTCAGGGAACCCATGGCCAGGATAGCTGTCGTCGTCCTCTTCTTCACTGTCTTCCATCATAAACCCTCTTTATCCATGCTTGGTCCAAACATTATAGTGGGACATGAAACCAGACTCAAATAGGTGGACGTGAATGGTTCTTGACTTAGAGTAATTCTGATCATTCTAACAGACAGCACATGGACAACACATAAAACTATCCTTCCGCTTGTTTGCCTCAGCCGCAAGCAGAAAAGTACGCATGCCATTAATGAACTGGGGAGAGCATCGGTCAACGGACATCCATTGCCGGCTCATCTTCATTACACAACACCGAAAAGAACAAATTAATAAAAGTTCATACATAAAGTTCAAACACACTTATTCTCATAAAACAACATACAAACTCTCTAGCTAAAGCATTTAAATGCAACAACAAATGCGATCAAGATCGCAAAAAACGTAACAATAGATCCAATAGCATAATGATATGAAGCCTCACTATCAATGGCATATTTTCTAATCTTTCTAATCTTCAAGCGCATTTTCTCCATCTTGATCTTGTGATCATCGATGACACCAGCAACATACAACTCCAGTTTCATATTATCTTCTTCAATTGTTTTCAATTTTTCTTTTAAATGCTCATTCTCTTTTTCAACTAAATTTAACCTCTCGACAAGAGGGTCGGTTGGAATTTCTGGTTCACATACCTCCTAGATAAAAATATCTATGTCAACTTGATGGGCATAATTTGTCATAAACACGAAATGCAACAAATACTTATTAAAGAGAATATAGCACATCAGAATCATAAACTGGATGAGGACCGATGGGGACGGATATCAAAACCATGCCACTATGTATAAGAAACAGCGTACGGGTAAGAAAATTATACAAGTAACTATATATCTAAGTCACACAAACATGATTTTTTTAATTTAAAAAAGATAAGAACAAGAGGCTCACCAACATGGTGCCGGCGACGGGACGGTGCGGGCGATCGACAGTGGTTAGGATGGGGACGGGAAGGCACTAAGTAAACCACACCTACATATGCAAACTAAGGGTTAATTTGAGCTCAAATTGCATATAAATCGAATAAACTACCACATATAATTACTCCCAAACTGAAACAAAC
The DNA here is from genome assembly GCF_018294505.1 of Triticum aestivum. Classification (NCBI taxonomy): domain Eukaryota; kingdom Viridiplantae; phylum Streptophyta; class Magnoliopsida; order Poales; family Poaceae; genus Triticum; species Triticum aestivum. The sequence continues at coordinate 588,020,933 of NC_057802.1, read as the reverse complement.
AAATCACTATACTGATAGAGCATTACAAGAGCTAATCTAGCAATGAGAAATGAAAGGAAAAACTTGCTAACCTTTGTGATCACCTGAATGGATGGGGGAACTTCAAATCTTTACAAATTTTGGGCAAAATGAAGGATGAGCTCGAGCTTTGGGGAAGAACAGAGAGAGGATAGGAAAGGGAAGAACAGCGAGCTCGGGGGCTAGACGAAGGGTTTATATAGGAATATATTTAGTCCCAGTTCATAATACAAACCGGGACTAAACGTTAAACATGAACCAGGACTAATGATGCCCGCCCGCCTAGCCGTTGGAACCGGCACTAAAAGGTAGCACATACCATTAGTGCCTCTTCGTTTATAAACCAGGACTAATGTGTCTCCACTAGTGGAGAACGGGCCTTTAGTCCTGGTTCTAGATGGCTTTCAGTCCCGGTTCTGGAACCGGGACTAAAGGGTCGGTACTAAAGCCCCCCCCTTTAAACACCAACCGGGACTAAAGAAAATTTTTTGGATTTTTTTGAATGTTTTTTTTGAATTTTTTTCCCGATTTTCAAATTTCTTAATTATTTTACAATTTAATCTCTAATCACCCCTCACCACTGTTCAATTTAATCTATAATATCTATTCTCTAATCACCCCTCATCATTGCAAATCGTCTAACTTCCCGGCCGGTCACCCATCCTGTCACTACTCCAGCCTGAGCACACTTAACTTCGGGGTTCTATTCCACCTCGTTTCCAAGTCTGCACTTGTTGTTTTCCTGACAATAGTAAGATGTCAATCCTACTAACCCTCAGGAGTTTAGCTTGAGCATGAACTCACATAATTCACTGTTTGAGTTTGAAACTATTATTCTAAAAAAAAAGTAATTATTTAGTAACACTAATATTTATTGAATAAGTAGTTTGACCATTGTTTGACCACAATTTGACCACAGTTTGACCAGATTTGACCAAAATTCAAAAGAACTGAAATAACTATTTAGTAACTCTAACATTCTTGAATAATTATTTAGTAACACTAATATTTCCTGAATAAGTAGTTTGACCATTGTTTGACCACAGTTTGACCAAAATTCAAAAAAACTAAAATAATTATTTAGTAACACTAATATTCTTGAATAATTATTTAATAACACTAATATTTCTTGAATAAGTAGTTTGACCACTGTTTGATAATCAAAATTCAAAAAAATGAAATTTGAGCATATCTTTTTTTCCTTTAAGAATTTGAAGATTCTAAAAATTTGCAAATAGGCCTACGGCCGTCAAAATCAGATGTGGTGTTGAACATTTTGATATATTATACTTTTTTTCCAACATCGTATGCAAAAGTTATAGCCGTTTTACTTTTTCCCTACACTTTTTGCAAAACATGTCCAAATTTAAGTTTTTAAATTTTCCTAACTAGTAGATGTAGTAATATAACTACCTCTCGAAGGATTTTATTTTTTGAAGTTTTTATCATTTTCTTTTGTTTTTTTCAAAACTGAAATGGCGATACACGGGGGGGGGGTAGAGTTTGAGGCACGAACCCCTTTAGTGTCGGTTTGACTAAAGGGCATCGCACCCTTTAGTCCCGGTTCGTGTCTCAAACCGGGACTAAAGTTCCCATCTTTAGTCCCAGTTTGAGATACGAACCGGGACTAAAGGGCATCACACCCTTTAGTCCCGGTTCGTTTCTCAAACCGGGACCAAAGGTCTCATTTGAACCGGGACTAATGCCTTTAGCCGCTCGAACCAGGACTAATGCTCACATTAGTCCCGGTTCGTAATGCAATAGGGACTAATGTGTATATTGAGTTGTGACCAAAGCCATGTTTTCTACTAGTGCTCACGTTTTTGATAAAGGGCACTTTATTAACTCAAAATGTAGCATCAAGTGGATACTAAGAATTATGAGCAACACCCGGCCTCTTCATAACTATGATGCACACAGCCGAACACCAAAAGTCCGACAACCAGAAGAAAACAAAAACCGACAAATCAGCAATATTAGTGTCCTATAGACTGATACTGTGCCTATGTCGAAAGGTGAGATGGACCGATCCGGAAGTTATGCTGCCACCCATCTTGGGTAAAAACCTCTGTAGCCACCTGCTCCAACCGCGTACACACCGCCTTGAACAACAATTGGACCTCCGCTCGTTGTAGCATAGACCACGTACGAAGCGAGTGCGTACAATGGAAAATAGCCTTCAAAGGAGAAGCATTTTTGTCATAAAAAACAAAATCATTTCTACATAGCCAAAGCGACCATAGTAAGGCATACGCTCCCACCCTCAATAGCGTTTTGAACCTATTTGAAATACCATCCAGCTAATGACCAAAAATATTGGCAACTGTTGTGGGCGGATCTAAACTTAACACTATTTGGATGATTGACCACGTAAAACGCCTGGAAAACTCAAACCGCTCGCTGGGAACCCCCGGTTTCCACTCAACCCCTCGGGCGGCACCCGGCCCCATATTGAAGAAAACTAAGCCCATTAGGGGACGCGGAACCATTCTGGAGGGATGGCTCGATAAGCCATGCAAAATAAATACAACACCGGATACCGAACCAACCCACAACCTTAGAGCATGTTGGATACTTCGGCAAGTGGCCAAAAGCGGCGATTATATGCTGACCAAAAACCCCTCACAGCAACGTCCCCCGGATGACGACGACCTCAGAGCATTGACGGTCTTCGAGACTTTCGCTTCAAACAATTGGCACAAGAGGGTACTCTGTGACCTCGCCGAATTCTGCCAAGTCGCAGCAATAAACCCCTAGAACGACACGGCCATGACATTCAACGCCAGTGAAAAACCAAGATTCCGGTTAGTCCGGGCACCAACCGCCTTGGTCCTCAATCCAATTGTAGATGGCTTTTGGCTCACTAAAGTGCTCATGGACGACGGCAGCGGGCTAAACCTCATCTACAAGGACACACTCAATAGAATGGAAATAGACAGGAGCTGCATCGAGCAAAGTAATACGACCTTCCGAGGAATCGTTACCAGCCGGGAGGCGCGGTGCGTAGGGAAAATCACACTTGACGTGGTATTCGGCACGCTAGAGAACTACCGGTCCTAAGAAATAACCTTCCAAGTGGCCCCTTTCAACAGTGGATATCACGCCCTGTTGGGGCGAGATACGTTCACACGCTTTCAAGCCATACCCCACTATGGGTATATGAAGCTCAAGATGCCCGGGCCGAACGGTATTATCACTCTCGCCAGTGACCCGGACATAGCCCTCCGCGCCGAAAACAAAACCGCAACCCTGGCCCTCGAGGCACTGTCTGAGGACCTCGCGGCCGAAGAGTTAACCGCACTACACTCCACGATGGACAGGGAGGACGTAATCCTTGATAAGCTGCCCAAATCCACCTCTTTCAAACCAGCAGACAAAATAGTCAAATTTCAGGTCCGCCCAACGGACCCCAAGAAGACAGCTTCCACTAGGGATAGCTGGACCCAACAGTTGACGCCGCACTACGAGCGTTCCTACGCGAAAACTGGGACATATTCGCCTGGCACCCTTCTGATATGCCAGGGATCCCACGCAGGTTGGCCGAACACAGCCTCAATATATTAAAGGGATATAAGTTGGTCAAGCAAACACTGCGGCGCTTTTCCGAACCCAAACGACAAGCTATCAGGGAGGATCTAGCCAAGTTAATCGAGGCCGGATTCACCAGAGAAATAAAACACCCGGACTGGCTAGCAAACCTGGTGATGATGCCAAAGAAGGATAAATCATGGTGCCCGTGCATCGATTTCAAAGACCTCAACAAGGCCTGCCCTAAGGATCCCTTCCACCTCCCCTGCATTGATCAGATTATCGATGCTACGGCAGGACATGACTCATTGTGTTTCCTCGACGCATACTCCGGATACCATCAAATCAAAATGTAGGAGTCCGATCAAGCCACAACGGCGCTCATTACCCCCATACGGGCCTTTCTGCTTCAACACTATGCCCTTCGGGCTAAAAAACACCGGCGCCACCTACCAACGCATGATTCAAACATGCCTGGAGAAACAAATCGGCAAGACAGTTGAAGCATATGTGGATGACGTAGTCATCAAGACTAGGCACGTCGAGTCACTAATGGACGACCTGCGTCTTAGATTTGGCAACCTCCGTACATATGACATCAAGCTCAATCCGGAAAAGTGTGTTTTCGGCGTTCCCGCTGGAAAACTGCTGGGTTTCATCGTTTCCAATAGAGGAATTGAGGCAAACCCAGCCAAAATCTGAGCTTTGTCACAATTGGCTACACCAACAGACCTTAAGCAGGTCCAAAATCGGATGCGGATTTTCGTGCTGAACATTTTGATATATTATACGTTTTTACCGACATCTTATACAAAATTTATAGCCATTTTACTTTTTCCCTACACTTTTTGCAAAACATGTCCAAATTTAAGTTTTTAAATTTTCCTAACTAGTAGATCTAGTAATATAACGACATCTCGAAGGATTTTATTTTTTGAAGTTTTTATCATTTTCTTTTTTTTTCAAAACTCAAATGGCGATACACGGGGGGCGGGGGTAGAGTTTGAGACACGAACCCCTTTAGTCCCGGTTTGAGACACGGACCAGGAATAAAGGGCATCGCACCCTTTAGTCCCGGTTCGTGTCTCAAACATGGATTAAAGGTCTCATCTTTAGTCCAGGTTTGAGATACGAACCGGGACTAAAGGGCATCGCACCCTTTAGTCCCGGTTCGTGTCTCAAACCGGGACTAAAGGTCTCATTTAAACCGGGACTAATGCCTTTAGCCGCTCGAACCGGGCTAATGCTCACATTAGTCCCTGTTCGTAATGCAACTGGGACTAATGTGTATATTGAGCTGTGACCAAAGCCCTGTTTTTGACTAGTGCTCACGTTTTCAATAAAGGGCACTTTTATTAACTCAAAATGTAGCATCAAGTGGATACAAAGAATTATGAGCAACACCCGGCCTCTCCATAACTATGATGCACACAGCCGAACACCAAAAGTCTGACAACCAGAAGAAAACAAAAACTGACAAATCACCAATAGTAGAGTCCTATAGACCGACACTGTGCCTATGTAGAAAGGTGAGATGGACGATCCGGAAGTTATGCTGCCACCCATCTTGGGTAAAAACCTCTATAGCCACCTGCTCCAACCGCGTACACACCGCCTTGAACAACAATTGGACCTCCGCTCGTTGTAGCATAGACCACGTACGAAGCGAGTGCGTACAACGGAAAATAGCCTGCAAAGGCGAAGCATTTTTGTCATAAAAAACAAAATCATTTCTACATAGCCAAAGCGACCATAGTAAGGCATACGCTCTCACACTCAATAGCGTTTTGAACCTATTTGAAATACCATCCAATCAATGACCAAAAATATTGTCAACAGTTGTGGGCGGATATAAACTTAACGCTATTTGGATGATTGACCACGTAGAACGCCTGGAAAACTCAAACAGCTCGCTAGGAACCCCCGATTCCACTCAACCCCTCGAGCAAGCGAAAAGGATGCACCCTCGCGCGGCACCCCGCCCAATATTGAAGAAAACTAAGCCCATTATGGGATGCGGAACCGTTCTGGAGGGATGGCTCGATAAGCCATGCAAAATACACATGACACCGGACACCGAACCAACCCACAGCCTTAGAGCATGTTGGATACTCCGGCAAGTGGCCAAAAGCGGCGAGGATATCCTCACCAAAAACACTTCAGAGCAATGTTCCCCGAACGACGACGACGTCAGAGTATTGACGGTCTTCGAGACTTTCGCTTCAAACAATCGTCGCAAGAGGGTACTCCGCGACCTCCCCGAAGTCTGCCAAGTCGCAGCAATAAACCCCTGGAACGACACGGCCATAACTTTCAACGCCAGTGACGAACCAAGACTCCGGGCAATCCGGGCACCAGCCGCCTTGGTCCTCAATCTAATTGTGGATGGCTTTCGGCTCACTAAAGTGCTCATGGATGGCGGCAGCGGGCTAACACTAGTAGAAAAAGGGTCATCTGTCCCGGTTGGTAAGGGCCCTTTGTCCCGGTTGTTGAACCGGGACTAAAGGGTCGTTACTAATGCCCTAGCCCTTTAGTCCTAGTTCTTACATGAACCGGGACAGATGGGCCTCCACGTGGCCGCTGCGGCCAGCCCAGGCAGGAGGGCCTTTGGTCCCGGTTGGTGACACCAACCGGGTCCAAAAGGCATCCACGCGTCAGCATTTCAGTGGCTGGGGTTTTTGTATTTTTTGAAAGGGGGAGGGTTTAGGGGGTAATTTAGGGTGTGTAAGCTAGCTAACAGAGAGATCTGTCCTCTCTTATTTCCGTGCTTGATTTACCAACGCTACTGCTATGCCTAAACATGGCTTAGATTAAAGTGAAGGCAACATGTGGTGCATGTCGAAAGTAATATTAATCCTAACTTGATCAAATTTGGATTAGTACTACTTTCGACATGCACCACATGCTTGTTGCCTTCACTTCATTCCAATCCATGTTCATTTCACCCACTGATATATAATAACTCTTCATGTCCGCATCATGCATCATCATAATAACAAGTCCTACTAATCATCATTATACAACTTCTACTCGTTATTAATAACAAGTCATACGATCATCATCCTCATAGTCATCGAACCAACCCTACTTAATTGTTCTTAGCACATGATCATCAGTATTAGGTAGGACCTAAATACCCTCTTTAAGGTAAAATAGCATAAAACAATATAGACCCCGACTCTCCATTATGGAGAATGGAGATCATCCTGTCTCCAATTTTTGCGCTTCGCTTCCTTTTGCTTCCAAGAACCTCCTTGCGACTGTCCATACATTTTTTCCATTCTTTGATTTTCATGTCTCCACTTCTTTTAGAAATCCGGTATGGACAGTTGAGATTCGTAGGATGACCTGGTTGTATGTTCAAAACATCAAGGCTACCATTCTGATACATCAAATGAGGCACACAATCCTCTGGGATTATCTGTTGAAAAACATAGTAATAACTTCATAGTTAGCAATGATGTACTAGTTTTAGAAGTATGCAAAAGATGCACGGATGTCGTAATAGTAAGAAATCTTACCAGGGTATCTCCATAGTAGTTACCGTAGTTCAACACGTGCACTAGTGGCACGTATTGACCATAATGTGGAGGAGTTTTACAATAGATATTGTAATTCTCAAGATCAGTACAAAATCCGACCAGATGAGTTTTCTCCTTATAAGTTAACTCAGAGCCATCGGTGTAGTAGGTTCTGTCTACCATGTTCCGCACATTGTTTGAACAATCAAAATAAGCTGTCAATGAAAATAAGCTGTCAACTATTTTGAAATGAACAATATAAATTAGCTAATAACTATGTTTGAGAAACTCACATAGCGGTAGAATTGGAGGCGTATCAACAAGGACCCAAATGTCCATATTGTCTTGCTCGATGTCAGGATCACCAAGATCCATGGTGATAAGCATACCCTCATCAAAACCATACATCTTGCAAAATGCTTCCCAATTTTTGCAACCACAATGGGTTACGCTCTCATAATTATACATATTTACTTCAAAATCTATATCATGATGGGTCCTTAGGTGAATTTTCTTTGTTTCCATACTTTCATGGTCTTCAAAACCCATACTCTCCAAGACGTAGCGTCTTGCATGGCATGGGATAAGCTAGTCGAATTGTAAAAGATGAAAAGTACACGTTGAAATAGTTGAAGTCGTGCTTAATTACGAAAAAATAACACTTGTCATCGTTGCGTACCGTTTCAACATCGAAGGTCGCCTCAACTTAATACTGAAGTGCCGATCTTCGTCCAGGTGAGTCCGGTCGCATAGACCTCGGTCGTCGTGGCACCAGTCGCACTCCCCCGGGAGACTTTCGTTGTCCGAGTACGACATTTCCTATGTTCATAATTCAAATATTAAACGTCTACAATTAAATATATGTACTAAAAAACCTAAGTTAGATCATTATTATTCATCACGGGTTGACTATCGGTTTGTCGAGTCTTTTCTTGAAAACTCTCAGCTCATGTGGTGTATACATTCGACCGTTGGTGATGGTCGCTCCTCCTTTCATCCCCGAGTGCATTACACCAAAATGTCTAGCACATGGGAATGAAGGAGAAGCGACCCCCACGACAACAGTCGGGATTCTTCGTCCTCTCATATATATGGTGGAACTCTCCCTCACTGATTCCTCTCAGACATTTGCGACCGTCGGTGATAGTAGCTCCTTCCTTTCGTTCCCAAGTGACATTACACCAAATTGTCTAGCACACGGGAACGAAGGAGAAGCTACCCCCACGACAACAGTCGGGATTCTTCGTCCTCTCTATATGGTGGAGACTCAATAGACTTAAAGTCAACCCAAAATATCGTTTAATTATCTTTCTAAAACCGGTTCGTGGCTTGTCTCACCTCGAGGTCGGAGGGGGTCGGTGACGGGGACGACGGCGGGGATGATGGAGGGGGGCTCCTAGATTTCTGCGAAAACAAAAACCCTATAAGCTATCAACTAATCATATGCATACGCCTTGCATAGTGCTCTCCAATTTTAGCATTCAAAGTAGGAGTAGTTTTCCAATTTGAGCATTCAATAAGGAAAATCAAATCACAAAATAAAGTAGTATTCAAATTAGGATGCATTCAATTATAAGCAAAACTACATCATCTCCATGCGTCCGTACATCGTCAAATATTATCACTAATACGCCTCGAATACTATCATACATATAGCATCGCTAGTACAACTAGAACCGTAGCGCCCGACGGGTATCGGCGCGGGCGGTGGATACCCAAAGAGAAGGAACCATCACAGGATCATAGCTCCAGTGAGATCCCTGAAGAACCTGCCAGGTATTGTCGAACCTGCACTCCAACGCAACCATGTTGCGACGGACGTGCTCGTCCTCCTCGCTGACACGGTGACGTACCACCTCCGCAGTGTCCGGAAGCCTCGGCACCATCACTGGCCCACGTGACCGCCACCAAACAAGGATCGGGTCAATGACGGGCTGGCTCCTCACCAACCTACGCCCCCACGGAAGGTAGCACCTCCCAAAACCAGCCTGGCGGAGCCCAGTCCCGGACATGGCCCCTCTGATCAAGCCGGCCTCCTCCGCCGAGTCGACGACGAGAATGCGGGATTGGCATCGTCGACGTCGATGCGGGAATAATTGCTTTAACTAAAAAAATGAACTAGTTCTATTAATTTTCTTGCTAAAAATAAACTACTTCTATAGTAAAATAAACTAGTTTTATTAAATCAACTAGTTCAACTACTAAGCACTTACTATAAATAGAATAAAGTAGTACTTACTAAAAATAAACTAGTTTAACTAGTTCTATTATGTTTCTAACTAATTCTATTAAACACTTTCTCTTCTTATTCTATGAACAAAATTACAACAGAAAAAAAACATAAAAATTCTTTGAACAAGATAAAAATTCTATGAACAAAATTACAACAGAAAAAAATATAAAAATTCTATGAAAAAGTTTGACATATTCTTTGCATATATATGAACACACAAACATTTGCATATTCAACAATAATATAACAAAAAAATCAATGAACAGAAAAAATTCTAACTTTTGCATATTCATTTATGAACAAATTACAACAACTCAATTAACTACACATCTAAATTAACTACACGTCAAAATTAGGAAAATTCATATGAGCTCACTAAGGGGGCGGCGATCGACGAGGAGGCAGGGCACGGGGGCGACGGTGAGGGGCGCGGCCATGGGCGACGAGGAGGCAGGGGGCGAAGGTGAGGGGCGCGGCGACGGGCGACGAGGAGGCAGGGGGCGCGGGGCGGCGACGGCGTCTGGGCGGCGCGGGACGGTGTCAAAGGCAGGGGCGGCGACGGCGACGGCGAGGCGCAGAGGAGCAGCCTGGCGGCGTCGTCGGGGCGAGGAAGATGAACTGAATGAAAATTTTTACAAGTGCTAGTTATATAGACGAAGCATTGGTCCCGGTTCGTGACATCAACCGGGACGAATGCGACCTTTAGTCCCGGTTGGTGCCACCAACCGGGACCAAAGGCCTCTTTTCAGCAGCCCAAAGGGCGGGAAGCAGCCGGTACCAATGCCCACCCTTTAGTCCCGGTTGGTGACACCAACCGGGACCAAAGGCCTTGTGCTGCTGCGCCCGCGTCGAAAGTTTAGTCCCACCTCGCTAGTTGAGAGGGGCGCGCGGTGGTTTATAAGCCCCACTGCCGCACCCCTCTCGAGCTCCTCTCCATTGCAGGCTTACGGGCCTAATTGTCACTGCTATGCCTGATGGGCTTAATGGGCCTTCTGCGGGCCTGAATCCTGGCCCATCGATGGGTTTCTAGTCGTATTCAGGCCGTGGTGGCCCAGTAGGTGGCATATTTTTTATTTTTTGCCTGTTTTTGTTTTCTTTTTGCTTTATTTATTTTGTTTTGTTTCTACTTACAACAAAAAACTTATTTATTTTATTTTATTTTGTTTCTAATTACTTATTTATTTTACTTTATGATAATTCTTTTTGCTATTAAAGTTTCTAACAAAAAAAGTTCTTTATGAAAATTCTTTTTGCTTTTAATGATTTTGAACAGAAAATACTTCGATAATTTTAGTTGCATCAATTTTATATAATTTTAGTTTCAATAATACTAGAGGTTTCTTATAATGTTTTGAACAGAAAATACTTTGTTAATTTTAGTTTCATAAATTTTATTAAAGTTTATTTTACTTTGTTTCTACTTATATATTTTAATAAAGTTTATATTATTTTGTTTCTAATTACTTATTTATTTTATTTGTTATTTTTCATGCACCATTTTTCATGCATTTACTGATTATTTTGAGCTATAAGACCCTAAAATTGAAAAGCATTTCAAATGAACTCTGAAAAGGTTGAAAGTTGGCATGGTATCATCATTTCATCCACATAGCATGTGCAAGAAAGTTGAGAGGGTTACGGCAAAAACTGGATGCACTTCGTGTACAAAAACGGACTACCTCTTTCAAAGTATCAGGATTTCATACGGAAACTCATCTGTTACAAAGGGATTTCATTTTTTTAAACTTATTTGAACTCCTGACTTTTTGTGTGTTCAAAATGCACCATTCAAAGCCACATCATCATTTTTCAATCCTTTCTGACTTCATTTGTTATTTTTCATGCATTTACTAATTATTTTGAGCTATAAGACCCTAAAATTGAAAAGCATTTCAAATGAACCTGAAATTGAAAAAAACCTACAAATGAACTCTGAAAAGGTTGAAAGTTGGCATGGTATCATCATTTCACCCACATAGCATGTGCTAAAAAGTTGAGAGGGTCCCGGCAAAAGCTGGATGCACTTCGTGAACAAAATGGACAATCTCTTTCGAAGTATCAGGGTTTCGGAGGAAAACTCATCTGTTACAAAGGGATTTCATTTTCTTGAACTTATTTGAACTCCAGACTTTTTGTGTGTTCAAAATGCACCATTCAAAGCCACATGATCAATTTTCAACCCTTTCTGACTTCATTTGTTATTTTTCATGCAGTGACGGATTGTTTTGAGCTAAATGACCCTGAAATTGAAAAGCCCTACAAATGTGCTCTGAAAAGGTTGAAAGTTGGCATCGTATCATCATTTCACCCACATAGCATGTGCTAAAAAGTTGAGAGGGTTACGACAAAAGCTGGATGCACTTCGTGAACAAAATGGACAATCTCTTTCGAAGTATCAGGGTTTCATACGAAAACTCATCTGTTACAAAGGGATTTCATTTTCTTGAACTTATTTGAACTCCAGACTTTTTGGGTGTTCAAAATGAACCATTCAAAGCAGAGACTGATTTTGAATGGTGCATATTCAACACACAAAAAGTCTGTAAAGATCGCCAACCCCAACATAAAAAATGAGCATAGATGCGCCTATAGAGAGAATTCAACCTAAATTCATAATAAATTTCTATGAATTTCAAAGAAATTTACTCTGAATTTAGGTCAAATTCCCTGTATAAGGGCATCTATTTCCACTTTGAGAGGAGCTCAACAAGGCCGAGAGGGACGGGCTTATAAACCGGTGTGAGCGCCCTTCGGTTGGCGGGGTGGGACTGAACTCTCACCGCAACGAGGACCAACCCTTTAGTCCCGGTTTGTGGCACAAACCGGGACTAATGGTCATGGGCCAGGGGCGAGGCGCATTGGTCTTGGTTCGTGCGTGGAACCGGGACCAAAAGGTCCAGACGAACCGGGACCAATGGCCCACGTGGCTCGGCCGGCCCCCTGGGCTCACGAACCGGGACAGTTGCCTCCTTTGGTCCCGGTTCGTGAGCGAACCGGGATTAATGGTATTATGAGGGCCGAACCAATGCCCTGTTTTCTACTAGTGTAAACCTCATCTACGAGGACAGACTCATTAAAATGGAAATAGATAGGAGCCGCATCGAGCAAAGTAATATGACCTTCCGAGGAATCATTCCCAGCCAGGAGGCGAGGTGCGCGAGGAAAATCACACTTGATGTGGTATTCGGCACGCCGGAGAACTACCGGTCCGAAGAGATAACCTTCCAAGTGGCCCCTTTCAACAGTGGATATCACGCCCTGTTGGGGTGAGATGCATTCACACGCTTTCAGGCCATACCCCACTACGGGTATATGAAGATCAAGATGTCCGGGCCCAACGGTATTATCACTCTCGCCAGTGACCCGGACATAGCCTTCCGCGCCGAAAAGAAAACCGCATCCCTGGCCCTCGAGGCACTGTCCGAGGCCCTCGCGGCCGAAGAGTTAACCGCACTATGCTCCACGGTGGACATGGACGACGTAATCCTTGATAAGCGGACCAAATCCACCTCTTTCAAACTAGGAGACGAAATAGTCAAATCTCAGGTCCACCCAACGGACCCCAAGAAGACAGCTTCCATCGGGGCACAGCTGGACCCAACGGTTGACGCCGCACTACGAGCGTTCCTACGCGAAAACTGGGACATATTTGCCTGGCACCCTTCTGATATGCCAGGGATCCCACGTAGGTTGGCCAAACACAGCCTCAATATATTGAAGGGATATAAGCCGGTCAAGCAAACACTGCGGCGCTTTTTCGAACCCAAACGACAAGCTATGGGGGAGGAGCTAGCCAAGTTAATCGAGGCCGGATTCATCAGAGAAATAAAACACCCGGACTGGCTAGCAAACCTGGTGATGGTGCCAAAGAAGGATAAATCATGGCGCCTGTGCGTCGATTTCAAAGACCTCAACAAGGCCTGCCCTATGGATCCCTTCCCCCTCCCCCGCATCGATCAGATTATCGATGCTACCGCAGGACATGACTCACTGTGTTTCCTCGACGCATACTCTGGATACCATCAAATCAAAATGAAGGAGTCCGATCAAGCCACAACGGCGTTCATTACCCCATACGGGCCTTTCTGCTTCAACACTATGCCCTTCGGGCTCAAAAACGCCGGCGCCACCTACCAACGCATGATTCAAACTTGCCTGGAGAAACAAATCGACAAGACAGTTGAAGCCTATGTGGATAACGTAGTCATCAAAGTCATGTGTCTCACATTTGACAACCTCCGTACATATGACATCAAGCTCAATCCGGAAAAGTGTGTTTTCGGCGTTCCCACTGGAAAACAGCTGGGTTTCATCGTTTCCAATATAGGAATTGAGGCAAACCCAGCCAGAATCCGAGCTTTGTCACAATTTGCTACACCAACAAACCTTAAGCAGGTCCAAAATCGGATGCAGATTTTCGTGCTGAACACTTTCATATATTATACGCTTTTTTCCGACATCGTATGCAAAAGTTATAGCCATTTTACTTTTTCCCTACACTTTTTTGCAAAACATGTCCAAATTTAAGTTTATAAATTTTCTAACTAGTAGATGTAGTAATATAACTACATCTCGAAGGATTTTATTTTTTGAATTTTTTATCATTTCCTTTTGTTTTTTTTTCAAAACTGAAATGGCGATACAGGGGGGGTAGAGTTTGAGACACGAATCGCTTTAGTCCCGGTTTCAGGCACGAACCGGGACTAAAGGGAATGCACCCTTTAGTCCCCGTTCGTGTCTCAAACCGGGACTAAAGATCTCATCTTTAGTCTCGGTTTGAGATACGAACCGGGACTAAAGGGCATCGCACCCTTTAGTCCCGGTTCGTGTCTCAAACCGGGACTGAAGATCTCATTTGAACTGGGACTAATGCTCACATTAGTAGTCCCGGTTCGTAATGCAACCGGGACTAATGTGTATACTGAGCTGTGACCAAAGCCCCGTTTTCTACTAGTGCTCACGTTTTCGATAAAGGGCACTTTTATTAACTAAAAATGTAGCATCAAGTGGATACAAAGAATTATGAGCAACACCCGGCCTCTTCATAACTATGACGCACACAGCCGAACACCAAATGTTCGACAACCAGAAGAAAACAAAAACCGACAAATTAGCAGCAGTAGAGTCCTATAGACCGACACTGTGCCTATGTCGAAAGGTGAGATGGACCGATCCGGAAGTTATGCTGCCACCCATCTTGGGTAAAAACATCTGTTTCCACCTGCTCCAACTGCGTAGACACCGCCTTGAACAGCAATTGGACCTCCGCTTGTTGTAGCATAGAACACGTACGAAGCGAGTGCGTACAACGGAAAATAGCCTGCAAAGGAGAAGCATTTTTGTCATCAAAAACAAAATCATTTCTACATAGCCAAAGCGACCATAGTAAGGCATACGCTCCCACCCTCAATAGCGTTTTGAACCTATTTGAAATACCATCCAACCAATGACCAAAAGTATTGGCAACAGTTGTGGGCGGGTATAAACTTAACGCTATTTGGATGATTGACCACGTAGAACGTGCAAAGTTGCATTGGAAAAAGAGGTGTCTGATTGTCTCATCATGAGTACAAAAACAACAATTCTTACTCCCTTGCCAATTGCACCGTGCGAGGTTGTCTTTGGTTCGCACAACTCCCCTACGAAGATACCACATGAAGACTTCAACCTTTAGTGGTATCTTCGACCTCCAAATTTTCTTATTATTAGTCACCGGTACCTCAGAGTGCGTGAGCGCACAATACATATAGTCTACGGTGAAAGACCCTGATGTAGTAAGGTTCCAGTGAAACACAACCCGGCTTTCTGTCAGGCTACTCGCATCCAGACAGGACAAAAGATTATGCCATGACATAAGTCGGGGGCCAGTCAAATCCCGCCTGAACGAAATATTCGAGGCGGATGAACTGAGCACCTGCGCAATAGTATTATTCTTATCACGAGAAATGTTGTACAAGGCTGGATATTGTTCTCGGAGATTGGCACCTCCTAGCCAGATGTCTTCCAAAAAATGAATCTCTGTCCCGTCCTTTATAGCAAAAGACCCAAAGCGAAAGAGATGTTTCTTTGCCGCCATTAGGCCAGCCCAAAAGTGCGGGTCGCCAGGTTTCCAATATGCTTGAGACACCGCCTTTTGGCTTAAATACTTGTTGTGCAGTATGGTTTGCCAAACACCATCCTCAGTAAGAAGTTTGAACAACCATTTACTAAGGAGAGCCTCATTCCTTACCTGCAGGTCATGAATTCCAAGGCCACCTTGGTCTTTCGGCCTATAAACCACACTCCACATGGCTAGTCTGTATTTTTGCTTTTCACCATCTCCTTGCCAAAAGAATCTGGATCTGAAATAGTCCAGTCTTTGCCGGACCCCTTTTTGGAGTTGGAAGAAAGAAAGCATATATAGAACCATATTTGTGAGGACCGAGTTAATCAAAACTAGCCGTCCACCAACAGAGAGCAGCTTGCCTTTCCAGCTGCTCAACCGTTTCTCTAACCGCTCCTCTACAAGCTTCCACTCTGCAATGGTGAGACGGAGATAATGAATCGGTATTCCCAGATATTTAATCAGGAAATGGCCATGTGCGCAACCAAACAGGTCAACATAATCGGCTGCCGCCTCAAAGGCTTCTCCAAAGCAGAAAAGTTCATTTTATGGAAGTTAATTTTAAGACCCGACATTTGCTCAAACGCTGAAATGTGGCACCCCGGCTCAGAACAACCGGTTTACCTTGCATTGCCAGTCCAGAGATCTAGTCTTCTGGCAACACACAACAACTTGGTACAGAAAACGGGTTACCTCGTAGGTTCGATATTACATCAGGTAGTGAGGCCAAGCGGCACACACGGTGCGGCTGAACAATATGTACATTATTTAGTGAACATGAAGGGGCCTCGATCACGATAACTACGCGGCAGCGGAACGATGACGAAGCGGAACTCCATAGCACAGGGACACCGAAATGTGGTCACGATCTAGACACGGGAAGCACTCCGATCTAGTAAGACTTTCCTGAAAGCTGAGATGACACGCCAGGTCAGTACATTGAATGTACTTGCAAGCTCACAACAAGTATAAGCATAATGGCAAACAATAATATGACATTTAAGCAGGTTAAATGCAATTCTTCAACAAATGAATCATGCTTTTCCACCGAGTCCCTCGGACTCTCTTACCAAACGGGTTACCTCATAACCAACAACATCAATATGGTGATCACTTCCGGATCACAACCGAAACCAACACTTTGGTTCCCACAACAACGACCATCTTCATGGTCTCAACAATCTCATCACATAACCAGTGCCAACCATATAACTTTAGTGTGCAAGATTAACTTAATCATGTTCATCCATGGTGTGACCTACTTACGAGCTGTGTCCGTAACCGAGGACGCGGCTATCGATAGATTTAATAAACACTCTGCAGAGGTTAGTACACTGTACCCACACCACGGAACCCATGGCCTCACACTCCCATTCGGGTGGACCAGTGGCATTCCGAGAGAACCAACCCATTGCCATGACACTCTCTCGGTCACTCCGACCAACTCCCCTCTGGGCTAAGTCATGGGTGGCCCCGATGTCAACCAATGACATCCAACGGCCACCGTCGTGGCAAAATAATCAACGGTCCCCAACGGGGACAAGGTACCATAACAACGATGGGCACATAAGGTTATGTGTGCTTACCGGGCCAGGGTACCGCACGCCCATAACCTTCCCTCGTTGGAGGCACCGACCAGAGGCATGACAACGGGCCGAATAAAGGCCTTCCCATAAAGCCAAATGTGGTTGCACTGGGAAGCTCGATTTGGTGGCACCATGAATCGATCAACATTATGTTCAAGTTGAATTATCACCAGGTTTAACTTGAAATAAAAGAACTAGAGTCATAGTATGCCATGAACACGCAACTATCTGACATGCACTATATCCACATAGCACTAAAGTAAACGGATAAACATCATAGAATCATTCTACTTGCACTAGTAATCACTTTAACTCACTAGTTTCGACTTCACTTGTTTTCAATCCCATCATTTTCAGTTATGCCATTAACATAGTAAAGTCAATAACTCATATATGAAAATGATACCGATCATAACCAAACCATAACCATACTACCAAAAATACTTCTACTGCCTCACACTAGTCCATGTACTCAAACACTACTGCAAACTAAGCACTTCAATCATGACAAAGTAAACTAGCATAAGCAATATTTATTAAATGATTAAATGCATGAAATAAAAAATATTCAAGTTGCAAAAATCATAATTATTGAAATGACACCACGCAAATATTTGTGTGGCTTGCCTTAGCACAGAGGAGGGTCACACTCCTCCTGGTTCTCCTCTAGGCAAGCTTCTCCTTCCAAAAATAAATAAAACAGCAAGAAGAAAACATCAAGAACACTTCTGAAATTCACCAGAAATTCTAGACAGCAGAGAAAAATCTCTAATTTGGTGTGCCACTAGAATATTTAACTACAAACACAATGCAAAAAGAATCAATTCATTTGGACTTATGGTTTAGGAGTTATGACTGGTCAAAGTTTCTGGTCAAAATTTGAATTAAATTGGAATAAAAGAAAACCTAGGGGGTGACGTCGAAAGCGTAAACCCGTGGGGCGCCTCCACTCATACCGCTTCGGGAGCGGCTGGGTGGCTGACAGCAGGCCCCGCCTGTCTAGTTTGGAGGAGAGGAGGAGAGAAACATAGGTCGGTGGCGCTTCGCCGGGGCTCTCTCCGACGAGGAGGGCTTGGCGGCCGTTTTGAGAGGGAGGGATGGGTAGAGGAGGCCCTGGTGCACCTGCCTGTACCCGTAGCTTGGCAAGCGATGGCTGGAGTAGCTCAGAAACGACATCTCCAGCGGTGGTTGCGGACGGAGTTTGCCAGAGGTGAAGAAGACGGCGAGAGAGGGCAGTTCCAGGGGCTCCAACGGGTTCAGCGAGCACTAGTGGATCACCAGGGAGTCGCCGGAGAAGTCGGTCGAGCTCGAGAGGCTCTGGAGGGGTGGGGAGCAGCAGAGGGGATCGCCGGTGAGCTCGGATCGAGAATGGCGGCCAGAGGCCTGCTCGGCCGGACTGCGGCTTATCTACTGCGTCGTGGTGGTTGTGTGAGTGGGTAGAGATGCTCGGAGAGGCTAGAGGGGGCTGTATTTATAGGCGCAGGGGAAGGGGGTCTCGAGCTCCGCCGGAGCTCTCTAGAGACGGCACACGACGACAAAGAGCTCCAGTGAGAGGGGGCGAAGAGGCCGGGGTTCACGCGGCTATTGTGGGAGGGAGGAGATGAGCACAGTGGCTTGGGTGGTGACGAGCACAGTGGCACGGGCGCACTGTACGCTTGGTCGCATCGTGCCCGTGCTCGCTGCGCTGAGTTCAAGAGTCGACGAGTGCCAAGGGTGAGTTAATGGCTTCGGGACGAGGATGGTGGCGCGGTTTGGCAAGCTGCAGCGAGTGGGGAAGCGAGCATGAGCGCCACAGAGACGTCGGCGGCATGCAGAGCGCGTCGACTAGCTGCCTGGCATCGTGCACACAAGGGGTCACCGCGTGAACTATGGCATCACGCCATGCAGCGCATTAAAATCATGCCTGGCATGTAGTCCTTGCTAGGTTGGGTTCATCCAAGCTCTTGAGTTGAGCACAGATCGATTGGGTGGGAGTGTAGCATCCTGGCAAGTTTCTGGACAGAAACTTGTGAGGTTAATAGAGACAAATCTAGAAGGAGTTTAGGGCTAAGCTTTGGAGGTTAAGGGTTTCTTAGGAGGGTAATGAAGCCCTAAAAATTTCAGCTTCATTGGATCAAGGAATAATGCACTTCCCGTAGAAACTGCATTTTCTGGCCAGAACGGAAAAGATTTTCTGTAGCAAAAATACTCCAAATAACCATGCAATATTTCTGCACAGGGAGGTGTGCCAAGGTGTAAGGAATATTCAGGAATTTTTGCAGATTTTTGTGGGGAAGAAAAATGAGGGTTGCTCTAGAGCAAAGGTGACTGAAGTGTGATTTCAGAGAAGAAATGTTTATGAAAAATATTCCTATGGCAATTTTTGGATATATCAGAGAGGAAATGAAGTGTTTGAGAGGAAGGTGAGTCACTGGGGTGCAAATCAAGGAAATTCCCAAGTGGTTAAGTCCAACTGAGTTGATTCAAAACTCCAAATTCAAACAAAAAGGCAAAGAAATCCAGAAAAGAAAAAGAGCAAAAACCAGGGCGTCACATGAAAGCAAGAGTTTCAGGTTTCGAGCCTTGTCCAGGTCATGTTCCATAAAAATAACTATGTTATCGGCATATTGCAGAATAGAGAGGCCACCATCCACAAGGTGTGGCACTGCTTGGCGCGCTCAATCTGAATGGCCAACATGTAACAAGCACATCTGAAGTCACCCTGTCGTAGTGCTTTTTTTTGTCTAAAAGTAATGGCCAATAAGTAGCAAGCACATCTGATGGGCCGCGCTCGACCATGGAGGTAACTGTTTCAAAACCATGCACCAAGGTTGATCCTGTCAGCATGCCATTAGCTCATCGAGCTCTGGGCGGGCGCTTCCCTCTCTGCAGATGATGTCAAACATCTGCCTCTGGATGTACATGTCTGCGCCAGCTCAATAGCAGGTGGGCCGACCATTGACCACTGGCCTGGCCTCCATCAAGTCGATCACGAAGCTGTAGCAACAGAGCAGGTTGCTAAACTGCACAAAGAACCTGGATTTATTGTGGTATGTCTCTTCTTCTTCATGATCATGGACATCCTGGCCTGCATGGCGGACCCAACCAACCACGACACCGATTGGCTAGAGGAGGGATATGCACGTGGCATCCCGGTCCACCAGGAGGCGATGGAACTTGCAAGATGGAGTTCACAACCAATGGCAATCTAGGGAGGACCTAGAACATCTATGGCTGAGCATGTCTAGGCGGTCTCCGAGGAATGTTTTCTATGACAAGGGCACATTCATGGTGCACGCGAGCTCGGTGAATCAGTGGACCACTTCTTCTGTGGCGGGCCCAAACCTAACACCAATGATGTGGTGGGACAACGGGCTTACATGGCGGATGGAGAGTGCCTGGATTATGTCCGACCACTGCATGTCCTGCACGATGGAGAAATCCATGATGCGCATGTTGTCGTAGCCGTCCAACACCGTGTTGTGAGCTCTTATTATCATGGGGCTATTGGACGAGATGGTCTTTCTTTCCTGTTTAATCAAACATTTTTGGATTTGATAAAACATTATTTATTTGTCGTTGTTAAGATTTTGAATTTGGCTCTTTAGAACTTTTTATACGTATTTTATATACTTCCTTCATTTTTGTATACAAGGCCACAAACCCATATTACAGTTACCAAGGTAGAAAGTAATGGCCACTTAAGCCAATGTTGCAAACTAGTCTTTTCTCCTCAATTGACGTGTTAATTAATGTGTATTTTCCTCTCCAACGCACAACAAGACAACTCTCTCACTCCTCGTTAGTTGATTAATGTGGTGCATTAAAACCAACCTTCTCACCCCGCATGCATGCATGCGTACAAGCGTATTAATGTCCTCGGTTGCTAGTACGAGGCAAATCTTATAAATTTTATCTCGATTGGTGTTAGTGGCCTTGTATAGCTGCAAACTGTAATTTTGGTAGTGGCATTGTATACAAAAATGGAGCGAGTAGTATTACTCTTATTCTTAAAGAGAGCAATACTAAAGATATACATAATTTTAAAACTATTAGTCTCAGTAATTGTACTGCTAAGATTTTTACGAAAGCCATTACTCAGAGGTTTCCTCTTTGTTTGATAGAATGAATTCTACTAATCAAACAACTTTTTAATACAGGTGGATTTATATTTGAAAATGTGGTTATGGAACATGAAGTTATCATGAGATTCACACCTCTAAATCTAGTGCCCTTGTTCTTACGCTTGACTATGAAAAGGTCTATGACAATGTAAGATGGGAGTTCCTTTTGAAAGTTCTTGCATCTAGACGTTTTGGTGAGAAGTGGGTTGGGTGGATTAAGTAGCTAAGGGTTAGAAGGAAGGCTAATGGACCTTACATTATTGGTGGTAAGGGTTAGAAGGAAGGCTATCTTTTATTCCCCATTTTCTTTAATTTGGTTGCCCATGTTTTCACTCAAATGTGGAGAAAGCTTATGTCCATGGGGGAAGCGATATATTGTTGGGGGAATAAGAATTGGAAAAAAACTTATTAATTTTAAATATGGGACCCCTAAACCGATTTTGTTGTCCAAACGAGGTATCTGTTCTCTCTTCTAGAAGGGCTTAATTTTTTCTTTGACGACTTCTAAGTGCTTTTATATATGTAAAGTTGGAAATGGTTCTAGTGTTAAATTTTGGCATGACATTTGCATTGGGGATTCATCTCTCAGGGTGCAATTTTGGGATTTGCTTGATATTTCGGGACTGAGGATTCATCTCTCAAGGAGCTTTGCGATGTTTGTCCCTCACTTACCACCAAAAATCCTACAGTTACAGTACCTGCCACTGGAGTTGATATGCCAATGAAACAAGGGTATGCGTTCCTTGTGTTAGGGATACATGGATGGCACTTGGCCTCGGTATACTATATTTGGCTCAAGTTCCATGTTCACCCAACCTGAGTAACCTTTTCCCGATATGCTGTCTATATATCTTCTCATTATGTGAGTGCGAGGCATCAGCCGGTCTCCTGGATGTGAAACCTAGTGCCGGAGAATAAAGGGAGTAGCTTGCCAACCAAATGGGCCTCTCTCAGCCTTAGTGGCACCTGTTTGATAATCATGCACCGCGTGCACCAGACATGCATGCATGCGAGCATCTCGCAGTGCTCCGAGCTGGTGCTGCCTTATCTACACATGATGTCGAAGATCTACCACTCGATGTACGCGCCCGCTCTTGCTCCATTTCCTGTTGTTCTAGCATAGATCACAGACATAGCCTCCATCAAGTTGAACATGCCACTGTAGTTGAAGACTATGGTTCTAAACTAATCCACAAACCATGAATTTTTGTGGTATCTCCCCTGCTCCATGATCGTGAACACCATGGGATACATGGCGGCGATCTAGTGAGGATGGCGTCAATTGACGAGAGGAAACACATGAACACGCTGTACGGGTCCACTGGGAGGTGGTAGAGATAGTAGATGGAGTTCAGAACCACCATCTCTCAGGGGAGGGCTTACAATATGTATGTCTGGGGCGCGTTCACGCTGTCATTAAGGTCCCTTTGGAAGGGGAAGGGCACGTTCAAGGCGTGTGGGAGTTACTGAAGGTAATGGGAAAAACAATTTTCATGAAATAGTACTTTCCTCAACCAGCTTTATCGTGTAAATGAAAAAATATAACGAGAACAGATATAGTAATAGTTTATTACCTTCTCAAACTACAAACCACATCATTTAGACAATAGATCAATAAAATTTCCAAATCTCCACATATAAAATAGCAACTATATCTATGCAATATGACTAGCAATTACTTTGTTCCTCCTTTTTGACCTTGTGATGCAACTCTTTGAAACCTTCCCCACTTTACACCACAAAATCCTATAGTGTGTACATTACCTATTGTTAAAGTTGACATGTCAATGCGACATCGATATACGCAACTTGTGTTTGGGACACATCGAAGGGACTTGACCTCGGTATACTTTTTTGGCTCTAGTTCCTTGCACATGCAACCTGACTTATATTCATTCCTGATAACATGCGAATATATCTTTTCTTAATTTGAGCGAGCGGCCAGCACGTCATGCATGCGCACTTAGGCAAGCGCGATGGTGATGCTGAGGATCACCTTTTCCTTTCCCAGGTTACGCCTCCCCCGCCTAAGCAGCTGTTTGCGCCTAATAAAGCCTAAAGCCCCCGCCGGAGGGAGAACGGCCAGCTTGCTACTTCCCTCCAATGGGGATCTTTGTCGTAGATCCGCCCGCACCAACATTCACTCATCTTGCTCCGAGTTGAACGTCTTTATTAGTGACTGGTCGGGTAACTAGTTGGTTTATTATTGATGGATAGGCCGGCCGATCGATCTCACTTTCTCCAAATTTACTCTATATATGGTAGAAAACATCCTACAGGACTATCTTGAACCTCGGTCGCGACCGCGTCCCCCCTGCGGGCGACCGGCCGTGCCCCCGAAGCATCCTCCTCGAGCCCTCCCCCTTCCCTCCCTCCTTGCCACCGTTGTTGGCGTCCGGCACCAGGCTTGGCCTGGACGGCCGCTAGCTGGACTTTCCCCTCTCGGGTCACGCTGGCGCGGGACGGTGCAGCGCCGTGGGGTGCTCCTACGCGGCGGCGGGTGTCGGTGTCAAAACCGGCAGATCTCGGGTAGGGGGTCCCGAACTGTGCGCCTGAGGATCAATGGTAACAAGGGACGATGGGGACACAATGTTTTACCCAGGTTCGGGCCCTCTTAATGGAGTTAAAACCCTACGTCCTGCTTGATTGTATACAATGATTATAGGGGTTACAAGAGTTGATCTACCTTGAGATCCTAATGGCTAAACCCTAGCTGTCCAGCCTATGAGAATTATGATAGACTCTACAGACTAGACCCTCCGGTTTATATACACACCGGAGGGGCCCAAGGTTGTACAAAGTCGGTTTGTAGAGGAAGGGAATAATACATATGGACACCAAAACTTGGCGTTCACGCATATAGGAGTCCTACCCGGACACGGGGGATAATCTTCAGCTCTATCTTCACGGCCCATCAATCCGGCCCATATCGAGTAGGCCGGACACCCGATGACCCCCTTATCCAGGACTCCCTTAGTTGCCCCTGAACTTGCCTTCAATGACGATGTAGTATCCGGCTTATGTCTTCGGCTTTGCAAGGTAGGTTCTTCATCATACTTCGGACGGATGATAGTCCGGCCATGATCTTCACGTTCTGCCTTTACAATTCCTCCCTATCCTCGCCTCGATTTCCATGCACCAGGCGAATGCGAATGGTCTGTAATAGATGTTTACAAACAAGCCCCTGACCACATAGGGGTGGTATCTATATAAAGAGGTCAGATCCCCAAATGCCATCCACATCGAGTAGGGATCATCAGAACCAGCCACGGAAAACTTCAAACATAGCTAGCGCTCCTAGCTCTTCTTCGCGCCCTCATGGCCCTCAAGAGGGTGATTGGCGAAGCTGCTCAATGTCTCACCTTCAGTTGAGTCGACTTCAGACGCAGGGATATCTCCCTCTCACAGATCTAGTCTCTGTGCGGGCGGGATTGGCCTCGATTGGCAAACCGTGGGAACACGCCCTGCCAGTCGAGTATTAGCTAATCCGGCCCCGGGCTCGTCAACCAGGACGAGAGCTGATACAGTGCCAGATCCGCCACCTCATGAGGATTCGGATGACGTATCCGTCACGAATTCTTAGGTGGAGAGTGTGATGAACCATCGCCGACTAAGAGAGGCCATGCGCGCTCCAATTTTTCTGAGCAGGCATTTACCGCCCTTAGCTCTGTGGATGCATATATCCGAGCCACCCGGGATGGACATTCTGGAGTTACTCAAATGTTTTCAAAGGATATGCAGGTAATAGGTTGTGCAAATTTAATAGATATATGCCAGTAGTCCCCGAGACTTGAAGCAGTTTGGCCAACAGATTTAAGGATTGTTATGACCTACAGGTTCTCATGGAGAAGAACAATGCTTTATCCCAGGAGCTGAAAACAAACCAGACGAAGCTGAATGCCGTCACCATAGAGCTTGCGGAGATGAAAGAAGCCACAATGACCACTGATCGGAAGAACAAACTCAGGGAGGAAAAGGATAAGCAAGCCAAAGAGATAAGGAGCTTAAAGGCTCAGTTATCGGTGGCGCAATAAGAGAATAATAAGTTGAAAGGCGGCATATTTGGTAGGACCTTTTGAACCATCCAAAGGACTCATAGTATCCCATAATTCGGATTGTCACAACTCTGTTGTTGTAGGTCTGTTAACCGGTCAGCCTGAAGAGGAAGTATCCGGATTTCGAGGCGACATGCTTAAGGAGCTGTCTGTGGTGCGTGAGCGGGCCCGGAAAGCAATGAGAAGTATGGCTAAGGCCTTATGGCCATCCGATGCCCCTCCAGAAAGTATGGAGGGGTTGTCGAACCTATTCAAAGGTGCCCCGCACCGTTTTGAGCTATGGAAGGCGTTCGCATGTCGGGAAGGTGCACGAGAGGCGTGGGCGATAGTCAAAACGCGTTCCACCGGAATCGATCCGAATCGTATGGCCCGAGTTGGACCTCAGGGACCCGACGGAAAAGAGATTCCTGTGAACTTGGTATATGACCAAGTGATGGTAGTTGCGAAATATTCGCAAGAAGACTGTAATTTAGACAGTCTTATAGATGGCATAAATAAAGAGTAGGCGTTCGATTCAATGTATCGATGTACTTTTATCATCGAATTTATCTCCAAACAAACATGTCAAAATTTGTCATCGCGGACTTTTGGCTTCAACCTCCAAACCAGAAAGGTGGAGTGTTTCAGGATACCAAATTGGAATGTAAGAAACGTTAAATATGTCCGGAAACCAGGCAATCCAGTCATATTGGTCAAACAGACAAAATTTGTTCGGGGAGTTATGTTATATTACTTTTTTAACGTAAGAAACATCTTCCAAGGAAAATAGTTCCGTTAGGGGTTCCTTTCCTTGGGTTGGCATGCTTAATTATGCATGCCTAGGCTTTGATCCGAATTACGAGGGGCCTATCCCGTATTTGTTTTGAAGAGTTAGAAAAAAGTAAACAATCTGTCGCTGCTTGCTGACCAATTATTCTCTGAAGAACGCTAGCTTTCGGCTTCACCATCTGAGATACAGGTCCGGATTACCCGGTTGTAGCAATCGCAGAGGTGCTCCCTTTACACGCCAGTCGAACAATCAGGAACGTAGGGTATAAACACAGGAGCGAGGCAACCCAGCTTGGCAAAAACTTAAGTCATAGAGGTGCACATAATGGCAAAATGTGTATATAACAAACGACATAGACAATGTAAGCCACAAGCTTTTAGTAATAAGCTTCGCCAAAGAAGCCCCCAGTCATAGTGGGGTGTATACATTTAAAGATGTGTACCCCTAATAGTTCGGAAGATCCAAACATACCCTGGGATGTGTAAAAATGGGAAAAACTAAAAAATAAGAGGAGAAAAAAGGAAACTAGAAAAAGTAAAAAGGATTCGGCCGAACTATCCGTAGAATCGTCGGAGCCAAGCAGCGTTCCATGGATTCGGCTCAAGGCAATTATCCGATGCATTACGAAGGCGGTAGGCTCCTTCTATGAGAACTTCATCTATGATGAAGGGGCCCTCCCATGGTGGGTTGAGCTTATCCTTCTTCTTCTCTGGGAGGCCCAAAACGAGTGCGCCCACGTTATAAGTCTTGGCCCGCACTTCTCTACTTTGGTATCGCCTGGCCTGTTGTTGATAAATTGCGGAACGGGCTCGTGCAATATCAAGCTCCTCTTCAAGGCCGTCTAGGTCATCCTGCCGATCGAGCTCGGCTTCTCTCTCTTCATACATGCGCACTCGAGGTGAGTCATGAATAATGTCGCAGGGCAAGACAGCTTCTGCACCGTACACCATGAAAAATGGTGTGTATCCGGTCGTTCGATTAGGCGTAGTCCGCAACCCCTAGAGTACGGAACCGAGTTCCTCTACCCAGTGCTTATCTAACTCTCGTAGGGAGCTCACTAGTCTGGGTTTAATGCCGCTCATTATCAGGCCATTGGCCCGTTCAACCTGACCATTTGTTTGAGGGTGGTAGACGGATGCATAGTCGAGCTTAATGCCCAAGTTAGCACACCAGTTTTTCAGCTCATCGGCTGTAAAATTCGAGCCATTATCCGTAATGATGCTCTGCGGGACGCCATAGCTGTGTACCATGTCGGATATAAAGCCGATCACTGGCCCTGCTTCAGCCATTTTTACTGGTTTGGCTTCTATCCACTTAGTGAATTTATCCACCATAACCAGTAAATATTTCTTCTTGTGGCTTCCCCCTTTAAGGGGTCCGACCATGTCCAGCCCCCATACCGCGGAAGGCCAAATGATGGGGATTGTTCTTAAGGCAGTGTGAGACATATGACTTTGATTGGCGAAAAGCTGACATCCCATGCAGCGTTGCACAAGGGCTTGTGCGTCTGCTCGGGCCGTTGGCCAGGAGAAACCTGTCTAGAAGGCCTTGCTTACAAGGGCCCGAGCTGCGGCGTGATGGCCGCCTAGACCAGCATGTATTTCAGCCAAGAGTTGCTGTCCCTCCTCTCCGGAGATGCACCTTTGGAGGACTCCAATAGTGCTTTTCTTGTATAGTTCACCATCGTGCACTTTATAGGCTTTAGAACGTCGAACTATGCGACGGGCCTCAGTTTGATCATCAGGAATCTCCTGCCTATTAAGGTAGGCCAGGAAGGGTTCGGTCGACGGAGCATTAACGACCATGATTTCGTGAGCAGAGGTTGTTATCTCGGTATCGGAACCCCCGATGATATATGTATTGTGTTCGGCTGCTCGGGGTGTGATCAGGTCCGGACTGGTATTTCCGCTCTCGTCCTGCCATACCACAGATGGCTTAAAGAGCCTTACCACAAAGGTATTAGGCGGGACGGGTTCACGCCTGGCGTCCACTCGAGCAAGGATATCCGCTACCTGGTTACTGTCTCGAGCGACGTGATGAAACACAAGCCTCTAGAACGGAGCCGATATTTTTAATACGGCATTTCGGTACGCCACCATTTTTAGATCTTTTGCATTGAACTCTCCATTTATCTGGGATATTGCGAGGTTTGAATCACCGCGCACCTCTAGGAGTTTTATGCCCATGGAAACAGCCATTCGGAGACCATGTAGAAGTGCCTCGTATTCGGCTGCATTATTGGAGTCCGTATACATGATTTGCAGCACGTAGCGGACTGTGTCACCCATTGGGGATGTCGAGATAACACCAGCCCCAGTCCGGCTAGCATTTTAGAGTCGTCGAAGTACATGATCCAGTTGGAGTACGAACTGTACACTTTAGGGAGCTCGGTTTCTGCCCACTCGGCGATAAAGTCGGCCAGCACCTGAGATTTAATAGCTCGGCGCGGCTTGTATGTAATTTCAAATGGTAAGAGCTCAATGGCCCATTTAGCTATGCGGCCGGTGGCGTCCCTATTGTTTATAATGTCATTGAGTGGTACTTCGGATGCCACCGTGCTCGAACACTCTTGAAAATGGTGTTGGAGTTTTCGGGGTGCCATAAAGACCGCGTAAGCTAACTTTTGGTAGTGCGGGTATCGGGATTTGCATGGTGTAAGGACCTCCGATACATAATACACTGGCTTCTGGATGAGGAATTTATGTCCCTCTTCCCCTCACTCGAAGATGAGCACGGGGCTCACTACCTGGTGAGTTGCGGATATGTAAAGCAACATAGGCTCGCCAACACTTGGGGCAGCTAGGATTGGGTTGCCTGCTAATAATGTTTTTATTTCTTCCAATCCGTCTATAGCCGCATCCGTCCACTCGAAGTTGTCTGTGCGTATAAGCAGTCTATAAAGTGGTAATGCTTTTTCTCCTAATCTAGAGATGAAGCGGCTCAACGCTGCCACGCACCCTGCTAATTTTTGGACCTGCTTTAAGTCTGTTGGTATGGCCAGTTGTGACAAGGCTCGGATTTTGGCTGGTTTTCCTTCAATTCCTCTATTGGAGACGATGAACCCTAGTAGCTTTCCGGTTGGAACACCGAAAACGCATTTTCCCTTATTGATCCGTATGTCATATGTTCGGAGGTTATCAAATGTGAGGTGGAGATCGTCCACCAATGATTTGACATGTTTAGTCTTGATGACCACGTCATCCACATATGCTTCCACTGCCTTGCCAATTTTCTTTTCCAAACATGTTTGAATCATGCATTGGTAAGTGGCACCAGCGTTTTTAAGCCCGAAAGGCATAGTGTTGAAACAGAAAGGCCCGTACGTGGTAATAAACATCGTTGCGGCCTGGTCGGACTCCTTCAACTTGATTAGATGGTATCCGGAGTAAGCGTCTAGGAAACGCACTGAGTCATGTCCCACGGTCGCATCAATAATCTGGTCAATGCGGGGCAATGGGAAAGGGTCTTTGGGGCAAGCCTTATTGAGGTCTTTGAAATCGACACATAGGCGCCAAGACTTATCCTTTTTCGGCGCCATGAACAAGTTGGCTAGCCAATCCGGGTGCTTGATTTCTCTGATGAACCCGGCTTCGAGTAGTTTGGCTAGCTCCTCCCCCATTGCTTGTCGTTTGGGTTCGGAAAATCACCACAGTGTTTGTTTGACTGGTTAGAAAGAGGTGGATTTAGGTCTCTTATCGAGAATCACATCATCCTTGTCCACCGTGGATCGCAGTGTGGTTAGTTCTTCGGCCGCAAGGGCTTCGGATAGTGCCTCAAGGGCCAAGGATGTGGTTTTGTTTTCGGCACGGAGTGCTATATCCGGATCACTTGTAACTGTGATTATTCCTTCGGAGGATGCTTCTCCGGAGTAGCGGTGGTGAGGATAGCCTCCCCGTTTTAGCCACTTGCCGGAGTATCCAACATGCCCGAAGGCTATGAGTTCGTTCGGTGCTTGGCGTCACATGTACCGGACAGGTCTTGTCGAGGAATACATCAAGAACGGACATGTATCCCATGAAGGGTTTGTTTTTCTTGCCGACGGGCGTGTGATCGGATGCTCCGTAAATGTGTGTCTGTTTTGCCCGGGCAGTGTATTGCTTAAAGGCAGCGGGTTCCAACCGGGTTTTCTGGGCCTTTCATGTGCTTTCCATCGCGCAGTACTTCCGTACTAAGTGCGATAATTCGATTAAATTCTGTATGCGATGGCGGTTGACGGCGTTCAGAATTCCCTCATCCATACAATTACGATGAAAAACCAAAACTGCGTCATCATCGCAGCAATCTTTAATCTTGTTTTTAACAAGTAGGAATCTGGCCCAGAAGTGATGGACCATTACCTGAGGTTGCTGCCGTACATACATTAGGTCACATATATCTGGAGGGCCTGAGTTACTTGGAGAGTAGTGATTGTGGTGGGTGGGTGGGCTAAAACCCGAATCCCGACCCAGGATTGAATCCGAAGTTTGTGAAATCTCGGAGGTCACCAGTTCGGGTCTAGGAAGATCCACGTGATTTCCGGACCCTATGTCCGACCCTGAGCTCGGAGGTCATGGAGTCTCATCCCGAGGGAGGGTATCCGGCTCGAGGGGTTCGGAGATCCGAACATAGCAGGTGTTTAACTTAGGGGAGGAAGTGTTTTCGGCTCGTCCCTCGACGACCGCTACCAGGTGGGTGATCGGTGGGGAATTAATTTCCCTCTGATCGGGTTTGAGCCCGATCCGATCATAATCCGTTAAAAGCCCCAGGGTGGCGATGCGATCTAGCAGCTCATTTAAGGACGAGACGTCCGCCGGATCCATCTTCTCGGAGTGTTCGAGACCAATGCGGAGGTGATGTTTGGCGATCGCGGGGGGCCCCGTTGGCTTGATGGCCGTGTGGGTGCCCACGGTGAAACCACTGAGCTGGAGGACCTGTCCCGAAGTTAGGCTCCTTCCAGAAGTGATATTGTCGGTGATGACAAGGCGAGCCATCGATCCTTCTATCGACAACACAATGGAACTCTCAATGAAAGCACCAATGTCGGTGTCAAAACCGGCAGATCTCGGGTAGGGGTCCCGAACTGTGCGCCTGAGGATCAATGGTAACAAGGGATGATGGGGACATAATGTTTTACCCAGGTTCGGGCCTTCTTAATGGAGGTAAAACTCTACGTCCTACTTGATTGTATTCAATGAGTAGGGTTACAAGAGTTGATATACCCCTAGATCGTAATGGCTAAACCCTAGTTGTCTAGCCTATGAGAATTCAGATAGCCTCTATGGACTAAACCCTCCGGTTTATATACACACGGAGGGGCCCGGGGTTGTACAAAGTTGGTTTGCAGAGGAAGCGAATAATACATACAGACACCAAAACTTGCCGTGCACACATATAGGAGTCCTATCCGGACACGGGGGATAATCTTCGGCTGTATCTTCCAGGACTCCCTCAGCGGGGCTCTTCGGCATTGTAGCGGGCGATCTACTTGGGGGGGGGGGGGGGGGGCAGCACTGCCGTTGGTGGTGTGGTGATGCGACGGCGCTATCTGGCGGCGCCCTCTCGGCCCAGATATGTGCCCTTCAGGGCCCATATGGGTCTGAGTCGGCCGACGGCAGGGAGGAACATCGACGTGGCTTTCGGGAAGGCGGGGGAGCGGCGATCGGCGGGCGGATGCTGGCGGCCCTGGTGCTGCCCTGCTGCAGCATGGCCGAGGGGGCTTTGCGGGCCCGATTTAGCCCTAGCTAGGATTCTTTGCGGGCCCAGTTTATCCCTGGCAAGTATGTGTCATCTATGTCTTCGCACAAAGGTCGGGCATCCAAAGTACGAGGGAGCAGTATCTGTGGTTGTTATCTCAACCATCCTTGCCAAACCTGATACATTGCATATGAGGAAAGGACTATAGTCATTCGTGCTGTGCGTGCAAGCATTTTTATGGTAATATATTATGATTCTACTCGATCCGTACAAGATAGTACTTGTTGGTTGCCCACTGAATCATACTTCAGCGATCGAATATGCTTTACCTCTCCCTATTTAAGAAGGGCAGTTCACCCATTTCGTTGACCTTTAATTGAACCACACTTGCCCTGGCTAGTCATTTATGGACAGCCCACTCATTTCACACTCAACGCCGGACTCTAATGAGTGACATGCTATTAATATTTCATGTTATTCATAGTCAGTATATTAAGCGTAACTCGTGTTTTGCCAGTTTTGATCAAATTGTGTCTGAGCTATAAAACTGTTTACTGACTCATATATATTGTTTCTCTTGTTTTGGCACACTGAAAATGGATGGGAACACCAGAGGAGGTGGAAATTATGAAGTTACTGAAGTTAATGGGAAAAGCACTTTTGATAAAACAACACTTTCCTCAACTAGCTTTATCGTGTAAATGAAAAAATATAATGAGAAGAGATATAATAATAGTTTCTTACCTTCTCAAACTACCAACCACATAATTAAGACAACAGATCAATAGAATTTCCAAATCTCCACATGTAAAATAGCAATTATATCTATGCAATATCACTAGCAATTACTTTGTTCCTCCTTTTTGTCCTTGTGATGCAACTCTTTGAGACCTTCCTCACTTTCCACCACAAAATCCTATAGGGTGCACACTACCTATTGTTAAAATTGACATGTCAATGCGACACTGAAATATGCAACTTGTGTTTGGGACACATGGAAGGGACTTGACCTCGGTATACTTTTTTTGGCTCTAGTTTCTTGTACATGCAACATGACTGATGTTCATTCCAGATAACATGCCAATATATCTTTTTTTAATGTGAGCGAGCGGCCGGCACGTCACACGTGCGCACCTAGGCAAGCGCGATGGTGATGCTGATACTCACCTTTCCCTTTCCCAGGTTACGCCTCCCCCGCCTAAGCAGCTCTCTATCGCCTAATAAAGCCTAAAGCCCCCGTCGGAGGGCGAACGACTAGCCGATGGACCCCAAAAGCTCTCTCAATTTTAGGCCGCCTCCACTCCACTTGGCCGGCGCTCTTGTCGCCTCCCTTTGTCCACGGGATTTGTCTAGGACTCCAGGTAATTAAGCCAACCGTCCAGCTCATCTTGCTGCAATTCTCGCTGGAGTTTAGTGATTCTGCGTCGTCGTTGCTTTCTTGCCCTGGTAGAGAGTGCGTGCTCTTAATTTTGTGTTTGAGCGGGGAATTTATTAGTCCAGTTTGTGTGCTTCTCTGCTCATGGTTTTGGGGATTTAGGTGCCCTGCTTGCTTTTTCCCTCCAATGGGGATCTTTGCCGTAGAACCGCCTGGACCGACATTCACTCATCATGCTTCGAGTTGACTGTCTTGATTAGTGACTAGTCGATTAACTAGTTGGCTTATTATTGATTAATAGGGGGCATGGTAGAAAACATCCTACAGGCCTGTTTTGAATCTCAGTCGCCACCGCATACACCCCCCCCCCCCCCCCCCCCCCCCCGCCGCGGGCAACCGACCGTGCCCCCAATGCATCCTCCTCGAGCCCTCCCCCTTTTATCCCTCCTTTCCACCGTTGCTGGCGTCAGGCACTGAGCCTGGCCCAGGCAGCGGCTGGACATTCACCTCTCCGGTGGCTCTGGCGCTGGGCGGTGCGGCGCCCGGTTTAGCCCTGGCTAGTATGTGTCATCTGTGTCTTCGCACCAAGGCCGGGCATACAAAGTATGAGGGAGCATTATTAGTGGTTGTTATCTCAACCATCCTTGCTAGACCTCATACATTGCATATGAGGAAAGGACTATACTCATTCCTGCTGCGCGTGCAAATATTTTTATGGTAATATATTATGATCTTAATTACTCAATCCGTACAAGGTAGTACCTCAGCGATCGAAAATGCTTTGTCTCTCCCTGGTTGAGAAGGGAACTCGCCCATTTTGTTGACCTTTAATTGAACTACACAAGCCCTCGCCAGTTATTTATGGCCAGCCAACTCATTTCACACTCAACGCGAGTCTCTAAGAAGTGACATGCTGTAAATATTTCATGTTATTCATGATCAGTATATTCAGTGTAACTCGTGTTTCATCAGTTTCGATCAACTTGTGTCTGAACTATAAAATTGTTTACTGAATCAGATATATTGTTTCTCTTGTTTTGGCATAGTCAAATGGATGTGAACACCAGATGAGGTGGACATTCCGAAGTTACTGAAGTTAATGGGAAAAACACTTTTCATAAAACAATACTTTCCTCAACTAGCTTTGTCGTGTAAATGATAAAATATAACAAGAACAGATATAGTAATAGTTTATTACCTTCTCAAACTACCAACCACGTCATTTAGACAATAGATCAATAGAATTTCCAAATCTCCCCATATAAAATAGCAACTATATCTATGCAATATGACTAGCAATTACTTTCTTCCTCCTTTTTGACCTTGTGATGCAACTCTTTGAAACCTTCCTCACTTTCCACCACAAAATCCTACTGTGTGTACACTACATCTTGTTAAAGTTGACATATCAATGCGACATCGATATACGCAACTTGTGTTTGGGACACATGGAAGGGACTTGACCTCGTTATACTTTTTTGGCTCTAGTTCCTTGTACATGCAACCTGACTTATGTTCATTCCTGATAACATGCCAATATATCTCTTCTTAATGTGAGCGAGCGGCAAGCAAATCACACGTGCGCACTTATGCGAGTGCGATGGTGATGCTCACACTCACCTTTC
This sequence comes from Triticum aestivum, assembly GCF_018294505.1. Classification (NCBI taxonomy): domain Eukaryota; kingdom Viridiplantae; phylum Streptophyta; class Magnoliopsida; order Poales; family Poaceae; genus Triticum; species Triticum aestivum. The sequence continues at coordinate 587,986,344 of NC_057802.1, read as the reverse complement.
CCTTTCGCCGGTTACGCCTCCGTCGCCTAATAAAGCCTGAAGCCCCCGTTGGAAGGAGAACGACCGGCCGATCGACCCCTAAATCTCTCTCAATTCGAGGACCCCTCCGCTCCACTGGGCCGGCGCTCTCGTCGCCTCCTCTGTCCACTGGATTTGGCCAGGACTCCAGGTAATTAATGCAATCTCCCAGCTCATCTTTGCTGCAGTTCTCTCCGGAGTTTAGTGATTCTGCGTCGTCGTTGCTTGCATGCCTGGTAGAGAGTGCGTGCTCCTAATTTTTTGTTCGAGTGGGGAATTTATTAGTCCAGTTTGTGTGGTGATGTGCTTATGGTTATTGGGATTTAGGTGCCCTGCTTGCTTCTTCCCTCCAATGGAGATATTTGCCGCAGATCCGCCCGGATCGACATTCACCTCATGATGCACCGAATTGAATGTCTTGATTACTAACTAATTGGTTAACTAGTTGGTTTATTATTGATTGATAGGCCGGCCGATCGATCTCACTTTCTCCAAATATAATCTATATATGGTAGAAAACATCCTAAAGGATGGGCGACCGGCCGTGCCCCCGGCCCCTCCTCCTCGAGCCCTCCCCATTCCCTCCCTCCTTGCCGTCGTGGCTATCATCCGGCGCCGGGCCTAGCCCAGTGGCCGCTGGCCATTCCCCTCTCAGGTCGCACGGGTGCGAGGCGATGCGGCGCTGTGGGGTGCCCCTAGGCGGCGGTAGGGCTCTTCGGCGTTGTGCCGGGCGATCTAATTGGGGGCGCCACCGTTGGCGGTGGAGTGTTGCGGCAGCGTGATCTGGCGGCGCCTGCTCGGCCCAGATCTAGGCCCTTCGGGACCCATCTGGGTCTGAGTGGGCCGACGACGGGGAGGATCGTCGTTGTGCCTTCCGAAAGGTGGGGGAGCGGCGATCGGCGGGTGGATGCTGGCAGCGCCGGTGCTGGCTTGCTGCAACATGGCCGACGGGGCTTTGTAGGCCCGATTTAACCCTGGCTAGGATTCTTTGCAGGACCGATTTAGCCCTGGCTAGCATGTGTCATCAGTGTTTTCGCACCAAGGCCGGGCATCCAAAGTACGAGGAAGCATTATCTCTGGTTGTTATCTGAACCATCCTTGCAGACCTGATACATTGCATATGAGGAAAGGACTATAGTCATTCGTGTTGCACGTGCAAGCATTTTTATGGTAATATATCATGATCCTACTCGATCCATACAAGATAGTACTTATTGGTTGCCCACTGAACCATACTTCAGTGATCGAATATGCTTTGCCTCTCCCTAGTTGAGAAGGGAACTTCACCCATTTCGTTGACCTTTAATTGAACCAGACTTTCCCTAGCCTGTCATTTATGGCCTGCCCACTCATTTCACACTCAACACCGGTCTCTAAAAAGTGACATACTGTAAATATTCCATGTTATTCATGATCAGTATATTCAGCATAACTCGTGTTTTGCCTGTTTCGATCAACTTGTGTCTAAACTATAAAATTGTTTACTGAATCACATATATTGTTTCTCTTGTTTTGGCAAAGTGAAAATGGATGGGAACACGAGAGGACGTGGACATTCTAAAGTTACTGAAGTTAATGGGAAAAACTCTTTTCATAAAACAATACATTCCTCAACCAGCTTTATCGTGTAAATGAAAAAAATATAAAGAGAATATATATAGTAATAGTTTATTACCTTCTCAAACTACCAACCACATCATTTAGACAATAGATCAATAAAATTTCCAAATCTCCACATATAAAATCGCAACTATATCTATGCAATATAACTAGCGATTACTTTATTCCTCCTTTTTGTCCTTGTGATGCAACTCTTTGAAACCTTCCTAGCAATAACTGTTAAAGTTGACTTGTCAATGCGACACCAATATACACAACTTCTGTTTGGGACACCAATATGGCAGGGACTTGACCTCGGTATACTTTTTTGGCTGTAGTTCCTTGTACATGCAACCTGACTTATGTTCATTCCTAATAACATGCCAATATATCTTTTCTTAATATGAGCGAGCGGCTCGCAGGTCACACGTGCGCAGTTAGGCAAGTGCGGTGGTGATGCTCACACTCACCTTTCCCTTTCCCCGGTAACGCCCCCCCCCCCCCCCACCCCCCACAGCTAAGCAGCTCTATGTCGTCTAATAAAGCCTAAAGCCCCTGTCGGAGGGAGAACGACCAGCCGATCGACCCCAAAAGCTCTCTCAATTCGAGGCCGCCTCCGCTCCACTAGGTCGGCGCTCTCATCGCCTCCCTCTGTCCACTGGATTTGGCCAGGACTCCGGGTAATTAAGGCAATCGCCCAACTCATCTATTCTGCAATTCTCACCGGAGTTTAGTGATTCCGCGTCGTCGTTGTTTCAATGGCCTGGTAGAGAGTGCGTGCTCTTATTTTTTTATCCGAGTGGGGAATTTATTAGTCCAGTTTGTGTGCTGCTCTGCTTATGGTTGTGGGGATTTAGGTGCCCTGCTTGCTTCTTCCCTTCAACGGGGATCTTTGCCGCAGATCCGCCCGGACAAACATTCACCTCATCATGCTCCGAGTTGAAAGTCTTGATTACTGACAAATCGATTATCTAGTTGGTTTATTATTGATTTATAGGTAGCCTGATCGATCTCACTTTATCTAAATTTACACTATATATGGTAGAAAACATCCTATATAGGACTATCTTGAATCTCAGTCGCGACCGCTTCGCACCCGCGAGCGATCGACTGCACCCTCGATGCCTCCTCCTTGAGCCCTCCCCCTTCCCTCCCTCCTTGCCACCATGGCTGGAGTCCGGCGCCGGGCCTGGCCCGAGCGGCCGCTGCCCATTCCCCGTTCGGGTCGCGCTGGCGCGGCGCGGTGCGGCGCCGTGGGGTGCTTCTAGGCGGCGGCGGGGCTCTTCGGCATTGTGGCGGGTGATCTACAGGGGGGCGATGCCGCTGTTGGCGGTCCGGTGATGCCGCAGCGCGATCTGGTAGCGCCTGCTAGGCCCAGATGTGGGCCCTTCTTTCCCCGTCTGGGTTTGAGTGGGTCAACGGCGGGTAGGGTCATAGACATGGCTTCCGAAAGTCTGGGGAGTGGAAATCGACGGGTAGATGCTGGCGCCGATGGTGCTGCCCCGCTGCAGCGTGGCCGATGAGGCTTTGCGGGCCCGATTTAGCCCTGACTAAGATTCTTTGCGGCCCCGATTTAGCCCTGGCTAGTATGTTTCATATGTGTCTTCGCACAAAGGCCCGGCATCCAAAGTACGAGGGATCATTATCGGTGGTTGTTGTCTCAACCATCCTTACCAGACCTGATGCATTGCACATGAGGAAAGGAATATAGTGATTCATGTTGCGCGTGCAAACATTTTGATGGTAATATATTATGATCCTACTTGATCCGTACAAGATATTACTTGTTGGATGCCCACTGAACCATACTTCAGCGATCGAATATGCTTTGCCTCTCCCTAGGTGACAACGAAACTTCACCCATTTCATTGACCTTTAATTGAGCCACATCTGCTCTGGCCAGTCATTTATGGCCAGCTCACTCATTTCACACTCAACGCCGGTCTCTAAGAAGTGACATGTTGTAAATATTTCATGTTATTCATCATCAGTATATTCGGCGTAACTCGTGTTTCGCCAGTTTTGATCAACTTGTGTCTGAACTATAAAAATGTTTACTGAATCACATATATTGTTTCTCTTTTTTTGGCACAGTGAAAATGGATGGGAACACCAGAGGAGGTGGACATTTTGAAGTTACTGAAGTTAATGGGAACAACACTTTTCATAAAACAATACTTTCCTCAACCAGCTTTATCGTGTAAATGAAAAAATATAACAAGAACATATATAGTAATAATTTATTACCTTCTCTTATTTTGCGAATAAATGTATTACCTTCTCAAACTACCAACCACATCATTTAGTCAATAGATCAATAAAATTTCCAAATCTCCACATATAAAATAGCAACTATATCTATGCAAGATAACTAGCAATTACTTTCTTCCTCCTTTTTGTCCTTGTGATGCAATTCTTTGAAACTTTCCTCGCTTTCCACCACGAAATCCTATAGTGTGTACACCACCTGTTGTTAAAGTTGACATCTCAGTGCGACACCGATATACGCAACTTGTGTTTGGGACACATGGAAGGGACTTGACCTTGGTATACATTTTTGGCTCTAGTTCCTTGTACATGCAACATGACTCATGTTCATTCCTGATAACATGCCAATATATCTTTTCTTAATGTGAGCAAGCGGCTGGCACGTCACATGTGCGCACTTAGGCAAGCATGATGCTGATGCTGATGCTCACCTTTCCCTTTTCCCGGTTATGCGTCTCCCGCATAAGAAGCTCTCTGTCGCCTAATAATGCCTAAAGCCCCCATCGGAGGGAGAACGACCAGCCGATCGACCCCAAAAGCTCTCTCAATTTGAGGCCACCTCCGCTCCACTGGGTCAGCGGTCTCGTCGCCTACTGATGTCTACTACGCAACCTTCTTCTTGTAGACGTTGTTGGGCCTCCAAGTGCAGAGGTTTGTAGGACAGTAGCAAATTTCCCTCAAGTGGATGACCTAAGGTTTATCAATCCGTGGGAGGCGTAGGATGAAGATGGTCTCTCTCAAGCAACCCTGCAACCAAATAACAAAGAGTCTCTTGTGTCCCCAACACACCCAATACAATGGTAAATTGTATAGGTGCACTAGTTCGGCGAAGAGAAGGTGATACAAGTGCAATATGGATGGTAGATATAGGTTTTTGTAATCTGAAAATATAAAAACAGCAAGGTAACTAATGATAAAAGTGAGCGTAAACGGTATTGCAATGTGTTGAAACAAGGCCTAGGGTTCATACTTTCACTAGTGCAAGTTCTCTCAACAATAATAACATATTTGGATCATATAACTATCCCTCAACATGCAACAAAGAGTCACTCCAAAGTCACTAATAGCGGAGAACAAACAAAGAGATTATGGTAGGGTACGAAACCACCTCAAAGTTATTCCTTCGGATCGAAAGATTTCGTACTAGAATAACACCTTAAGACACATATCAACCAAAACCCTAATGTCACCTAGATACTCCAATGTCACCTCAAGTATCCGTGGGTATGATTATACGATATGCATCACACAATCTCAGATTCATCTATTGAACCAACTCAAAGAACTTCAAAGAGTGCCCGAAAGTTTCTACCGGAGAATCAAGACGAAAACGTGTGCCAACCCCTATGCATAGGTTCATGGGCGGAACCCGCAAGTTGATCACCAAAACATACATCAAGTGGATCACGTGATATCCCATTGTCACCATAGATAAGCACGGCAAGACATACATCAAGTGTTCTCAAATCCTTAAAAACTCAATCCGATAAGATAACTTCAAAGGGAAAACTCAATCCATTACAAGAGAGTAGAGGGGGAGAAACATCATAAGATCGAACTATAATAGCAAAGCTCGCGATACATCAAGATCGTATCACCTCAAGAACATGAGAGAGAGAGAGAGATCAAACACATAGCTACTAGTACATACCCTCAGCCCCGAGGGTGAACTACTCCCTCCTCGTCATGGAGAGCGCCGGGATGATGAAGATGGCCACCGGTGAGGGATCCCCCTCCGGCAGGGTGCCGGAACAGGGTCCCGATTGGTTTTTGGTGGCTACAAAGGCTTGCGGCGGCGGAACTCCCGATCTATTCTATTCCCCGATGGTTTTAGGGTATATGGATATATATAGGCGAAAGAAGTCGGTAAGGGGATCCACGAGGGGCACACGAGGGTGGAGGGCGCGCCCAGGGGGTGGGCGCGCCCCCTGCCTCGTGCCTTCCTCGTTGCTTCCCTTACGTACAGTCCAAGTCTTCTGGATTGCTTCCGTTCCAAAAATAACTCTCCCGAAGGTTTCATTCCGTTTGGACTCCATTTGATATTACTTTTCTGCGAAACACTGAAACAAGGAGAAAAACAGAAACTGGCACTGGGCTCTGGGTTAATAAGTTAGTCCCAAAAATAATATAAAATGTTTAGTAAAGCCCATAAACATCCAAAACAGATAATATAATAGCATGAATACTTCATAAATTATAGATACGTTGGAGACGTATCACCTACCTCCATCCACGGGATTTGGCCAGGACTCCAGGTAATTAGGGAAATCGCCTGATGTCGCCTGAACTACGTCGGTATTTCCCCAGAGAGGAAGGGATGATGCAGCACAGCTACGGTAGGTATTTACCTCAGTTATGAAACCAAGGTATCAATCCAGTAGGAGAACCAAGCAACACTATGTAAATGGTACCTGCTCACAAAGAACGAATACTTGCAACCCGACGCTTATGAGGGGTTGTCAATCCCTGTTACGGGTAACAGCATAGGAAATTGTAAAGTTGACGGGATAAAATTGTGATAGATTGGATAAATTGATCTCAAGTAAAAGATGCAAATAAAATCTGCAGCAAAGAATTTTTGGGTTTTTGGAATAATAGATCTGAAAATAAATGCAAATAAAAATAGATCTCAAAGGTAAATAATAGATCGAAAAGCAAAATTGATAAAGAATAGACCCGGGGGCCGTAGATTTCACTAGTGGCTTCTCTCAAGAAATAGCACACGGTGGTAAACAAATTACTGTTGGGAAACCGATAGAACCTCAAATAATGATGATGATATCCAGGCAATGATCAATATATAGGCATCACGTCCAAGATTAGTAGACCGTCTCCTGCCTGCATGTACTACTATTACTATGCAAACCGACCGCCATCCCACACGCATCTAGTGAATTAAGTTCATGGAGAAACGGAGTAATGCAATAAGAATGATGACACGATGTAGACAAGATTTATTCATGTAGGAATAGACCCAATCTTGTTATCCTTAATGGCAATGATCAATACGTGTCTTGCTAGCCCTTCTGTCACTCGGAAAGAACAACGCACGACTGAACCCATCACAAAGCACTTCTTCCCATGGCAAGAAAAATCAATCTAGTCGGCCTAACTAAACCAAAGATTCGAAGAAGAAATACGAGGCTATAAATAATCATGCATATAAGAGATCAAAACTCAAATAACTTTCATGGATAAAATAGATCTGATCGTAACCTCAAAGTTCATCGGATCGCAACAAAAACACCGCAAAAAGAGTTACATCAAATAGATCTCTAAGAGAGTATTGTATTGAGAATCAAAAGAGAGAGAGGACGCCATCTAGCTATAGCCTGCGGACCCATAGGTCTACAATGAACTACTCACGTATCATCGGATAGGCACCAATGAGGATGATAAACCCCTCTCTGATGGTATCTAGATTGGATCTCGTGGTTCTGGAAATTGCGATGGCTGTAATTGTGTTTCGTCGACTCCGCTATGGTTTTTGGAATATTTGGGTATTTATCGGGCGAAGAGGCTTTGCGGGAGGCCACCGAGGAGGGCACAACCCACCAGGGTGCACCTAGGCTCACAGGCGCACCCAGCTGGGTTGTGCCCCCCTCGGGGCACCTCTCTGGTATTTCTTTGGCCCAAGTTGTTCCTTCTGGTCCAGAAAAATTCTCCAAAAAGTTTCGCCGTGTTTGGAATCCGTTTGGTATTGATTTTCTGCAATGTAAAAAACAAGCAAAAACTAGCAACTGACACTGGGCACTATTCCAATAGGTTACTCCTAAAAATGACATAAAGTTGCTATAAAATGATTGTAAAACATCCAAGAATGATAATATAACAACATGGAACAATCGAAAATTATAGATATGTTGGAGACGTATCATCGCCCAGCTCATCTTTGCTGCAATTCTCGCCGGAGTACAGTGATTCTGCGTCGTCGTTGCTTGCATGGCCTGGTAGAGAGTGTGTGCTCTTATTTTTTGATCGAGTGGGGAATTTATTAGTCTAGTTTGTGTGCTGCTCTGCTTATGGCTGTGGGGATTTAGGTGCCCTGCTTGCTTCTTCCCTCCAATGTGGATCTTTCCCGCAGATCCGCCCGGACCAACATTCACCTCATCATGCTCCGAGTTGAAAGTCTTCGTTACTGACTGATCAGTTAACTAGTTGGTTTATTATTGATTGATTGGCCGGCCATTCGATCTCACGTTCTCCATACTTACTCTATATATGGTAGGAAACATCCTACATGACTATCTTGAATCTCAGTCGTCACCGCGTCCCCCCCCCCCCCCCCCGCCCGGCAACCAGCCGCGCCCCCGACGCCTCCTCGTCGAGCCCTCCCCCTTCCCTCCCTTCTAGCCACCGTGGCTGGCATCCAGCACCGGGCCTGGCCCGCACTGGCCATTCCCCTCTCAGGTCACGCTGGCGCAGGGCGGTGCGGCGCCGTGGGGTGCTCCTAGGCGGCGGCGGGGCTCTTTGGCGTTGTGGTGGGCGATCTACTGGGGGGCAGCGCCGCTGTTGGCGGTAGGGTGATGCGGCGGCGTAATCTAGCGACGCCCGTTCGGCTCAGATGTGGGGAGTGGCGATTGGCGGGTGGATGATGGCGGCGCTGGAGCTGCCCTGCTGCGGCGTGGCCGACGGGGCTTTGCGGGCCTTATTAGCCCCTGGCTAGGATTCTTTGCGGGACCAATTTAGCCCTGGCTAGTACGTGTCCTCTGTGTCTTCGTACCAAAGTTGGGCATCCAAATTACGAGGAGCATTATCAGTGGTTGTTATCTCGACCATCCTTACCAGACGTGATACATTGCATATGGGGAAATGACTATAGTCATTCGTGTTGCGTGCGCAAGTATGATTATGGTAATATATTATGATCCTACTCGATCCGTACAAGATAGTATTTGTTGGTTACCCACTTAACCATACTTTGCCTCTCCCTAGTTGAGAAGGAAACTTCACCCATTTCATTGACCTTTAATTGAACCACTCTTGCCCTGGCCAGTCACTTATTGCCAGCCCACTCATTTTACACTCAATACCGGTCTCCAAGAAGTGACAGGCTATAAATATTTCATGTTACTCATGAACAGTATACTCAACGCAAGTCGTGTCTCGCCAGTTTCGATCAACTTGTGGCTGAACTATAAAACTGTTTACTGAATCACATATATTGTATCTCTTGTTTTGGCATTGTGAAAATGGATGGGAACACCACAGGAGGTGGACATTCTGAAGTTACTAAAGTTAATGGGAACAACACTTTTCATAAAACTATACTTTCCTCAAATAGCTTTATAGTTTAAATGGAAAAATATAACGAGAACAGATATAGTAATAGTTTATTGCCTTCTCAAACTACCAACCACATCATTTAGAAAATAGATGCAATAAAATTTCCAAATCTCCACATATAAAATAGCAACTATATCTATGCAATATAACTAGCAATTACTTTCTTCCTCCTTTTTTGTCCTTGTGATGCAACTCTTTGAATCCTTCCTCACTTTCCACCACAAACTCCTATAGTGTGTACACTACGATGTTTTTAAAGTTGACATGTCAATGCGACACCGATATACGCAACTTGTGTTTGCGACACATGGAAGGGACTTGACCTCGGTATACTTTTTTGGCTCTAGTTCTTTGTACATGCAACCTGACTTATGTTCATTCCTAATAACATGCCGATATATCTTTTCTTAATGTGAGCGAGCGGCCGACACCTCACACGTGCGCACTTAGCAAGCGAGGTGGCTGGTTGGTTCTGGCCCGGTTGGGCAGTGGGGTCTGGAGTGTGAGAGAAATCCCTTGCTGGCTCTTCTGGCTCCGATGTGGTGACCCTGCAGGTGCGGACATCCCATCCTAGAGGGTGTCGGAGGTATCCATCCCCCACACCCTCCCACGTGTCGGGGAAACCCTAGGACACGTCCATGTAACAGCGTCGTCGGCGTTGCATACCTTCTTGGAGGTGCTGCTTGGTACGCGGCGGATCGGAGCCTGGGTCTGTGGTGGGTCGATTCTGATGGGCGCAACGGTGGTAGGTCTTGTGTGCTTTGTCGAATTGCCATTTATGTCATTTGTTTCTTCTTCTTTGTTCTTTCTCTTTTCTTTTGGGCCTGTTGTGCTACTCGCACCAGCAATTGCTATGTGATCGGTGTTGGTTTCTTTGTAATAGAAAGGGGGAACCCCTTTTCAACAAAAGATCCTACAGAGCGATCGAGGGATTCTGATCCTGATGATGATACCGCCATACGTGTAATTCTTGTGTGAATAGTTATTGAGTAGTACTAGTAGCAGATTCATGTGTTAGTTCATTCATTGTTGCATGACTACATTCGTATATGTCTCTTCCATGTTTACCACACACACACACACACACACACATATATATTAATAAGTGAACCTTTTTACGAATACTTTGCGTGTTAACCCGCTAGCTTGGATTCTAGTATGTGTCATATGTGTCTTCGCACCATGGCATCCAAAGTACGAGGGAGCATTATCAGTGGTTGCTATCCGAACCATCCTTGTTATACTTGATACATTGCAAATCAGGAAAGGATTATAGTCATTCGTGCTGCGCATGCAAGCATTTTTATGGTCATATATTATGATCCTATTCGATCCGTACAAGATAGTACTTTTTGGTTGCCGATCATCTCACTGAACCATACTTTAGTGAGGGAATATGCTTTGCCTCTCCCTATTTGAGAACGAAACTTCACCCATTTCGTTGACCTTTAACTGAACCACACTTTCCCTGGCCAGTCATGTCCCATAGTGGTCATTTATGACCAGCCCACTAATTTCAACTCAAGGCCGGTCTCTAAGAAGTGATATGTTGTAAGTATTTCACGTTATTCATGATCAGTATATTCAGCGTAACTCAAGTTTCGCCAGTTTCGATTAACTTGTGTCTGAACTATAAAACTGTTTACGGAATCACATATATTGTTTCCTCAAGTCAGTGATATGTTGTTAGATGTCAACCACAGCTTTTTTGATGACTCTACCATCATGAATAATGGTGATGTTAATAGGAGGCTGCCTGCTGTGATCAAGTTCGAAACTAAGGTCTACAACACCTTCTACTACTAAAGTATTTTTTTGCAATAACAAAAAAATGGATTTTCTACTCAATATGGCCTTCACTGTGGCATCTCTAGATAAAATAACGATGTTGCTGGAGCCAATATATTTGATTCATAATTGTTACCAAGTAACCATTATTATGTCTTGCATGTGTCTGAAATTGCCAACAACTATTGTCGACTAGCGCATGCATGTTGGTAGAAATAACATCCCATGTTTTAAAGTTGCACAGTGTTGGTGTTAGAAATAACAATTCGCTGGCATGGTACTGTATATACTGTCTGTTTGGTTCTAACCTGAATTTATTTTTTCTCCGGCATTACAAGACCAGGGATGTCAAGTACCTGCTAGATATATAGAGAGTTACTGGACCTCAGCTCCTCTTCCTTGAATTTTTTGCGGCCTTCCTTACCAACCTTACGGTTCTATAGCTAGTGCATGTTCTGGTTGAGTGGTGAATAGCAAAACATATGACTGTCCCATGCGGTGCGGTTCCTCGTCGCAACGATGAATAAGTGATGGTGTGCAAGTATATAGGTTGTGTGTCTTTCATCTTCGGTTTACCCAGTCCCTGACAGAGAATCGTGTTTGTTTGAGTGACAAGTCCTGTGTCAAGCACCAAAAAGGTTAAGTGGTTGTTATAAATAAGAGTTATGTATGGTAAATAGGTTGTGGTGAAACTTTTCTGATTCTGCAAGCTCCGCCACGTAATGTTGGTGGTGATGCGACAGCACAAGCTTTTTTGATATTAGTGCATGATCTGGTTTCTATTTGCCTTGTTGTTGAATATGGTGATGCTGTGTGCATCTACAATGCAATGCGTGACGGCAGGCGTGCAGCACAGCCATGGAGGTGGAAGCGGCGGGCTGCCACAGGGGCCAACCACGCGATGGCGGGTGTGCGGGGTGGCGACGTCTTCATTTGGCGGAGCCGCGGCGGTGCTCTGGAGCTCAGGTGTGGTGCGGCGGCTGCGACGTCATTTTTCTCGGGTGGTTGTGTGCGGGCCGTCCTCGACCAGATCCAGAGGGATCTAGTGCCGGTGTGTCGTATGCATATGGGCCGAGGGCGACGAGGGTCACGGGCGTATGGTTCCGCCATGGCCGTCGGCTAGTGTAGTTGGCAATGTGGCAGTGGTGGTGGTTGGTGTGTGCCCAGGACGGCGAGGTCTATATCTCACCATGTGGATGGTACGGGCTGCAGGGTGGCTAGGGCTGGGATTGGCGGCTACCTACATGGCTTCTGGGCGGGGGAAGTTGCAGCGTGGCAGTGGTAGTGCCTGCCTGGTGGCACCGCGTTGGCGGTGACGATCCTCTCCTGCGGGCGCGTGGTGGACGGTTGTTGTAGGTTTCCGCGACGGTCGTGGAGCAGGTCACGGGGAGCCGAAGGAGGTGGGTGCTTGGGGGCCTAGGGTAACGACTACCCCCTAGTGGTTGGAGGTGCCGCATATGACGGGGGTGTCCTCCATATGGATCTTGATTGTCCAGATTTGATGTCCGACGCCCACCCCTCGAGGTAGTGTTGGCTGGTAGATGGCCGCATGCGTGTCTTGGCTATTGGTGCAGGGGTTGGACTTGCCCCCCCCCCTACCGAGGCTAGTTGCTCCTCGTGCGTGCCCTGGTCACTCATTGCTCATGTTAAGGCAGTGTGTCGTGGATTGGTTAGGACGGCGACTACGTGTTACGATGCCGATGATGAGTTTGTCTGAGGATTTCACGACGGCGGCAATAGATGGCGGGCTACACCTATACAGATGGCTTTCCGTCAGGCTTCATGAGTGACGACTTCACTTCTTGGTCGTGTAGGAGGTAAGGGATGTAGGGACGGGAAGCTCTGGCCTGCTCCGATAGTGCCCAAATCTGTGTTTGCCCTTTTTGTGGTGATGACCGGGATGCCTCCTAGTGGTGCTGGTGAGTTTTTGAGTGAAAGTTTCATGTTTGGAGCCAGCCATGGCAGCGCCCGTGGGTGTCATTCTCTTCCTAAATACATCATCTTGGGCCTCGTCCCTATGCCATGGATCAGGCTGTCGTGATTTTTATTTTTGTTTCCTTTTTCAATTCTTTTTTATGGGTACATATGCTTCCACTGCCTTGCCAATTTGCTTTTCCAAACATGTTTGAATCATGCGTTGGTAAGTGGCACCAGCGTTTTTAAGCCCGGAAGGCATAGTGTTGAAACAGAAAGGCCCGTACGTGGTAATAAATGTCGTTGCGGCCTGGTCGGACTCCTTCATCTTAATTAGATGGTATCCAGAGTAAGCATCTAGGAAACACAATGAGTCATGTCCCATGGTCGCATCAACAATCTGGTCAATGCGGGGCAATGAGAAAGGGTCTTTGGGGCAAACCTTATTGAGGTCTTTGAAATCGACACATAGGCGCCAAGACTTATCCTTTTTCGGTGCCATGAACAAGTTGGCTAGCCAATCCGGGTGCTTGATTTCTCTGATGAACCCGGCTTCGAGTAGTTTGGCTAGCTCCTCCCCCATTGCTTGTCGTTTGGGTTCGGAAAATCACCGCAGCGTTTGTTTGACTGGTTAGAAAGAGGTGGATTTAGGTCTCTTATCGAGAATCACATCATCCTTGTCCACCGTGGATCGCAGGGTGGTTAGTTCTCCGGCCGCCAGGCTTCGGATAGTGCCTCAAGGGCCAAGGATGTGGTTTTGTTCTCGACACGGAGTGCTATATCCGAATCAATTGTAACTGTGATTATTCCATTGGGCCCCGGCATTTTAAGCTTCATGTACCCATAATGGGGTATGGCTTGGAAGCGTGAGAAGGTGTCCCGGCCCAAAAGGGCGTGATATCCTCTATTGAAGGGAGCTACATGGAAGAGCAACTCTTCAGACATGTAATTCTCTAAAGGGGAACGCGACAGAAAACAAAAAATTTCCGACCTACGCACCAGCCCAGGACCACTATGGAGACTGCATACATGGTTTGATCTTTTTCGTTACCGACTCGTAGCGCGGCGGGAAGTAGAGTCGATGACGATCGGCGGTGCAGATCCCCGCAGCTAGGATTTACAACCTCCCAACCGCGAGGATGTATACCCTCATCTGCTCCTCAGACAGCCCTCTGGGAGGCGGTCGAACAGCCCCCCGGACGGTGTCGCGGACAGCCCTTCGGGAGGACCTTCGAAACTCGAACGGTCACTCGGACAGCCCTTCAGGAGGACCTTCGAAACTCGGACGGTCACACGGACAGCCCTTCGGGAGGCATTCACGAACTAAGACCGAAACTACGATCTCTCTACAGAGTTGCACACATACGGTGTCATCTATCCGGCAGGGCTTCGCCGTCCAGAACTAGTTCCTGCCGGAACCCAGACAGCCTTACGGCTCTACGAAACTCTTTTCGTGGGAGGGAGAGAAGAAGCCAGATAATGCATGGCATGTGTATGAGAGCAAGGGATGAGTGTGGAGGGCTGCCCCTCCACCTCTATTTATAGGAAATCCCAAGGGGGTAGGGTAGTTTCACAAAAAACCCAAAATGCACATGAATGAAGTCCTTCCACAAGGACCTAGGAGTGAAACCAAGGAACAAGAGGGTCCCCAAGGGGGGATACCCCATGTGGCCGGCCACACCCCCATGAGGGGCCCAAAAAATGGCTCCTATCCATCCATGTCATCCCCAAGATCTTTTGAAGCAAAGCCCCAAAAGGTGGCTTTCCATAAAGTAACCATAAAGCTGATTTTCACTATTCACGACGACATTTTTCAGCGTCTGATCGAACTGAAAATATTTATGTGGGCTAAGAACATTTCCAGTACCCACTAAAATGATTTTCAACGCATTCTGAAACAATTCCGGTTTTAGTGATTTTCATCTGCGAAACGCATCTGAAGTGGCTCCGGCAGCTCCGGAACATTTCCGGTTTTTATCTCAGAAAATTCCAAAAAGCTTCCAGAATGATTCTGGCATCCTCCAAGAATTATCAGGCATGTGCCGAAACAAATTTGACTTAATAGTGTATCCCGAAACAATTTTTCGGTATCATCGAAACTTATCCGATGACCTCTCTCTGCGGTACGATTCCGCTGTCCGAAACTTTTCGGTGTCCGAAACTTTTTCGGTGATTTTCTCTCAGACTCGCTGTCTAGTATTCAGCAGATAGATGACCCTTAAGCGTGTGACCCTATAGGTTCGGTGAAGTATAGACATGAACCGGAATCCCTTCCGATCAATGATCAACATCGGAGCCATGGACACCCATATTGACCCCTATACCCACACGAATAAATATTCGAGTGAACCTCCAGTTGCCATGTGCTATTCCTGTTGCTTCGCGATATGTTACAAATACCCGAGGTGAGACATGTTGGCGTTCCCGTGGATCAACAACTTGTCCACTATGCTAGTTACCTCGTTACCGGTATTGTTCTATTTTCTCGTTATCGTGTTCCGGCATCCCCGTGATCAAATCACAAAGTGTCTGGCCAGACGATGATGGATACCGTAACACCGAGAGGGCCCAGAGATATCTCTGCATCGTCGGAGGAGCAAATCCCAATCTTGAGCTATCAAGTTACTTGACACACTTTTCCATGAACCCGTAAGCCGCCGTAATAGCCACCCATTTACGGATGACGTTTAACAAACCCCAAAGTTCATGAAGCAAGCATGAAGAAACTCGATACTCTCATGTTCTAAGGAATCATGCAAACATTAACCATCTCTGTGTTATGTACCAATAAACTTGTGACGAATGAATCTCATAGCATAACATCAATCCGGGTCGATTCAACATAAATGTTCTCTTAACATTGTGCCCTCAAAGTTGCTGGCATAGACATGCCCATGACCAGGAAAACAGAAGCATCATGCAACACTTGAGCTAGTCTTAGAGGCCAGACTAGGAATACTTCTTACCGTTTATTATTCCAAACGTGCATTTGAGTCTTCCTCCGAGCCTCGTGGATATTGCAGACTCGAGAATCATTGCAGTTATAGCATGGAACATAAACATAATTATGAACTCGGAGATAAATAATATCATTTATTATTGCCACTAGGGCATATCTCCTACATTCTCAGGCGTGCCGAATACTACATTAAATTTGATTTTCCCCGAACATCGTGCTTCTCGACTGGGGATGATGCATCGAAAGGTGGTACTGCTTTGTTCGATGCGTGCTCTATCAATATGCATTTTGTCGAGCGTGTCCTCGTAGATGAGGTTAAGTCCACTTCCGCCATCCATGAGTACTTTGGTAAGTCGGAAGCCGTCCACAATTGGGTTTAAGACCAAGGTAGCGGGTGCTCGGACTGATCGGGTCCTTGGTTCGCCATCGGCGGTGAAAGTTATTGTCGCGTCGTTCCATGGCCTCATTGTGGTTACTTGGTTAATTTCGCTGAGGTCGCGGAGTGCCCTTTTGCGCTGATTATTTGAAGAGAATGTTTCAAAGACCATAAAGACGTTAAGATCGTCATCCTTCGGAGAATGCTTCTCTAGAGTAGCGGTGGTGACCTCCCCGCTTTTAGCCACTTGCCGGAGTATCCAACATGCCCGAAGGCTATGAGTTCGTTCGGTGCTTGGCGTCGCATGTACCGGACAGGTCTTGTCGAGGAATGCATCGAGAACGGACATGTATCCCGTGAAGGGTTTGTTTTTCTTGCCGACGGGCGTGTGATCGGATGCTCCGTAAAGGTGTGTCTGTTTTTCCCGGGCAGTGTATTGCTTAAAGGCAGCGGGTTCCAACCGGGTTTTCTAGGCCTTTCATGTGCTTTCCATCGTGCAGTACTTCCGTACTAAGTGCGATAATTCCATAAAATTTTGTATGCGATGGCGGTTGAGGGCGTTTAGAATTCCCTCATCCGTACAATTACGATGAAAAACCAAAACTGCATCGTCATCGCAGCAATCTTTAATCTTGTTTTTAACAAGTAGGAATCTGGACCAGAAGTGATGGACCATTTCCTGAGGTTGTTGGCGTACATACATTAGGTCACATATATCTGGAGGGCCTGAGTTACTTGGAGAGTATTGATTGTGGTGGGTGGGTGGGCTAAAACCCGAATCCCGACCCAGGATTGAATCCGAAGCTTGTGAAATCTCGGAGGTCACCAGTTCAGGTCCAGGAAGATCCATGTGATTTCTGGACCCTATGTCCGACCCTGAGCTCGGAGGTCGTGGAGTCTCAACCTGAGTTTGGAGATCCGAACATAGCAGGTGTTTAACTTAGGGGAGGAAGTGTTTTCGGCTCGTTCCTCGACGACCGCTACCAGGTGGGTGATCGGTGGGGAATTAATTTCCCTCTGATCGGGTTTGAGCCCGATCCGATCATAATCCGTTAAAATCCCCAGGGCGGCGTTGCGATCTAGCAGCTCATTTAAGGATGAGACGTCCTCCGGATCCATCTTCTCGGAGTGTTCGAGACCGATGCGGAGGTGATGTTTGGCGATCGCGCGTTGGCTTGATGGCCGTGTGGGTGACCATGGTGAAACCACCCAGCTGGAGGACCTGTCCCGAAGTTAGGCTCCTTCCAGAAGTGATACTGTTGTTGATGACAAGGCGAGCCATTGATCCTTCTATCGACAAGACAATGGAACTCTCAATGAAAGCACCAATGTCGGTGTCAAAACCGACAGATCTCGGGTAGGGGTCCCGAACTGTGCGCCTGAGGATCAATGGTAACAAGGGATGATGGGGACATAATGTTTTACCCAGGTTCGGGCCTTCTTATTGGAGGTAAAACCATACGTCCTGCTTGATTGTATTCAATGAGTAGGGTTACAAGAGTTGATCTACCCCGAGATCATAATGGCTAAACCCTAGTTGTCTAGATTATGAGAATTCTGATAGCCTCTACGGACTAAACCCTCCGGTTTATATACACACAGAGGGGCCCGCGGTTGTACAAAGTCGGTTTGCAGAGGAAGGGAATGATACATACAGACACCAAAACTTGTCGTTCACGCATATAGGAGTCCTACCCGGACATGGGGGATAATCTTCGGCTCTATCTTCCAGGACTCCCTCGGCGGGGCTCTTCGGCGTTGTAGCGGGCGATCTACTTGGGGGGGGGGCAGCGCTGCAGTTGGTGGTGTGGTGATGCGGCGGCGCTATCTGGCAGCGCCTGCTCGGCCCAGATATGTGCCCTTCAGGGCCCATATGGGTCTGAGTCGGCCGACGGCGGGGAGGGACATCAACGTGGCTTTCGGGAAGGCGGAGGAGCGGCGATCGGCGGGTGGATGCTGGTGGCCCTAGTGCTGCCCTGCTGCAGCGTGGGCAAGGGGGCTTTGAGGGCCCGATTTAGCCATAGCTAGGATTCTTTCCGGGCCAGGTTTATCCCTGGCAAGTATGTGTCATCTATGCCTTCGCACAAAGGTCGGGCATCCAAAGTACGAGGGAGCAGTATCTGTGGTTGTTATCTCAACCATCCTTGCCAAACCTGATACATTGCATATGAGGAAAGGACTATAGTCATTCGTGCTGCGCGTGCAACCATTTTTATGGTAATATATTATGATCCTACTCGATCCGTACAAGATAGCACTTGTTGGTTGCCCACTGAATCATACTTCAGCGATCGAATATGCTTTGCCTCTCCCTATTTAAGAATGGCAGTTCACCCATTTCGTTGACCTTTAATTGAACCACACTTGCCCTGGCCAGTCATTTATGGACAGCCCACTCATTTCACACTCAACGCCGGACTCTAATGAGTGACATGCTATTAATATTTCATGTTATTCATGATCAGTATATTAAGCGTAACTCGTGTTTTGCCAGTTTTGATCAACTTGTGTCTGAGCTATAAAACTGTTTACTGACTCATATATGTTGTTTCTCTTGTTTTGGCACACTGAAAATGGATGGGAACACCAGAGGAGGTGGAAATTATGAAGTTACTGAAGTTAATGGGAAAAGCACTTTTGATAAAACAACACTTTCCTCAACTAGCTTTATCGTGTAAATGAAAAAATATAATGAGAAGAGATATAATAATAGTTTATTACCTTCTCAAACTACCAAGCACATAATTAAGACAACAGATCAATAGAATTTCCAAATCTCCACATGTAAAATAGCAATTATATCTATGCAATATCACTAGCAATTACTCTTTCCCTCCTTTTTGTCCTTGTGATGCAACTCTTTGAGACCTAACTCACTTTCCACCACAAAATTCTATAGGGTGCACACTACCTATTGTTAAAATTGACATGTCAATGCCACACCAAAATATGCAACTTGTGTTTGGGACACATGAAAGGGACTTGACCTCGGTATACTTTTTTGCCGTAGAACCGCCCGGACCAACATTCACTCATCATGCTTCGAGTTGACTGTCTTGATTAGTGACTAGTCGATTAACTAGTTGGCTTATTATTGATTGATAGGCCGGCCAATCATTCTCACTTTCTCCAAATTTACTCTATATGGTAGAAAACATCCTACAGGCCTGTCTTGAATCTCAGTCGCGACCGCATACCCCCCCCCCCCACGGGAAACCGACCATGCCCCCAATGCATCCTCCTCGAGCCCTCCCCCTTCCATCCCTCCTTTCCACCGTTGCTAGCGTCCGGCACCGAGCCTGGCCCAGGCGGCGGCTAGACATTCACCTCTCCGGTCGCTCTGGCGTTGGGCGGTGCGGCACCGCAGGGTGCTCCGACGCGGCGGCGGAGATCTTCGGCGTTGTGGCGGGCGATCTACTAGGGGGCGGCGCTGCCGTTGGTGGTGTGGTGATGCGGCGGCGCAATCTGGCAACGCAAGCTCGGCCCAGATATGTGCCCTTTGGGGCCCATATGGGTATGAGTCGGCCGACGGCGGGGAGGGACATCGACGTGGCTTTCGGAAGGCGGGGGAGCGGTGATAGGCGGGTGGATGCTGGCGGCGCTGGTGCTGCCCTGCTGCAGCATGGCCGACGGGGCTTTGCGGGCCCAATTTAGCGCTGGCTAGGATTCTTTGAGGGCCTGATTTAGCCCTGGCTAGTATGTGTCATCTGTGTCTTCGCACCAAAGCCGGGCATCCGAAGTATGAGGGAGCATTATTAGTGGTTGTTATCTCAACCATCCTTGCCAAACCTGATACATTGCATATGAAGAAAGGACTATAGTCATTCCGGCTGCGCATGCAAACATTTTTATGGTAATATATTATGATCATAATTACTCGATCCGTACAAGGTAGTACTTGTTGGTTGCCCACTGAAGCATACCTCAGCGATCGAAAATGCTTTGTCTCTCCCTGGTTGAGAAGGGAACTCACCCATTTTTTTGACCTTTAATTGAACTACACAAGCCCTCGCCAGTTATTCATGGCCAGCCCACTCATTTCACACTCAACGCCGGTCTCTAAGAAGTGACATGCTGTAAATATTTCATGTTATTCATGATCAGTATATTCAGCGTAACTCGTGTTTCATCAGTTTCAATCGACTTGTGTCTGAACTATAAAATTGTTTACTGAATCAGATATATTGTTTCTCTTGTTTTGGCATAGTCAAATGGATGTGAACACCAGATGATGTGGACATTCCGAAGTTACTGAAGTTAATGGGAAAACACTTTTGATAAAATAATACATTCCTCAACTAGCTTTGTCGTGTAAATGATAAAATATAACAAGAGCAGATATAGTAATAGTTTATAACCTTCTCAAACTACCAACCACGTCATTCAGACAATAGATCAATAGAATTTCCAAATCTCCACATATAAAATAGCAACTATATCTATGCAATATGACTAGCAATTACTTTCTTCCTCCTTTTTGACCTTGTGATGCAACTCTTTGAAGCCTTCCTCACCTTCCACCACAAAATCCTATTGTGTGTACACTACATGTTGTTAAAGTTGACATGTCAATGCGACATCGATATACGCAACTTGTGTTTGGGACACATGGAAGGGACTTGACCTCGTTATACTTTTTTGGCTCTAGTTCCTTGTACATGCAACCTGACTTATGTTCATTCCTGATAACATGCCAATATATCTCTTCTTAATGTGAGCGAGTGGCCAGCAAATCACACGTGCGCACTTAGGCGAGTGCGATGGTGATGCTCACGCTCACCTTTCCCTTTCGCCGGTTACGCCTCCATCGCCTAACTCTTTGTCGCCTAATAAAGCCTGAAGCCCCCGTTGGAAGGAGAACGACCGGCCGATCGACCCCTAAATCTCTCTCAATTCGAGGCCGCCTCCGCTCCACTGGGCCGGCGCTCTCGTCGCCTCCCTCTGTCCACTGGATTTGGCCAGGACTCCAGGTAATTAATGCAATCTCCCAGCTCATCTTTGCTGCAGTTCTCTCCGGAGTATAGTGATTCTGCGTCGTCGTTGCTTGCATGGCGTGGTAGAGAGTGCGTGCTCCTAATTTTTTATTCGAGTGGGGAATTTATTAGTCCAGTTTGTGTGTTGATGTGCTTATGGTTATTGGGATTTAGGTGCCCTGCTTGCTTCTTCCCTCCAATGGAGATATTTGCCGCAGATCCGCCCGGACCGACATTCACCTCATCATGCTCCGAATTGAATGTCTTGATTACTAACTGATCGGTTAACTAGTTGGTTTATTATTGATTGATAGGCCGGCCGATCGATCTCACTTTCTCCAAATATACTCTATATATGGTAGAAAACATCTTACAGGACGGGCGACCGGCTGTGCCCCCGACCCCTCCTCCTCAAGCCCTCCCCCTTCCCTCCCTCCTTGCCATAGTGGCTAGCATCTGGCGCCGGGCCTAGCCCAGTGGCCGCTGGCCATTCCCCTCTCAGGTCGCACGGGCGCGAGGCGATGCGGCGCTGTGGGGTGCCCCTAGGCGGCGGTAGGGCTCTTCGGCATTGTGCCATGCGATCTAATTGGGGGCGCCACCGTTGGCGGTGGGGTGTTGCGGCAGCGCGATCTGGCGGTGCCTGCTCGGCCCAGATCTAGGCCCTTCGGAACCCATCTGGGTCTGAGTGGGCCGGCGACGGGGAGGATCGTGGATGTGCCTTCCGAAAGGCGGGGGAGCGGCGATCGGCGGGTGGATGCTGGCAGCGCCGGAGCTGCCTTGCCGCAACATGGCCGACGGGGCTTTGTAGGCCCGATTTAACCCTGGCTAGGATTCTTTGCAGGCCCGATTTAGCCCTAGCTAGCATGTGTCATCTGTGTCTTCGCACCAAGGCCCGGCATCCAAAGTATGAGGAAGCATTATCTGTGGTTGTTATCTGAACCATCCTTGCCAGACCTGATACATTGCATATGAGGAAAGGACTATAGTCATTCCTGTTGCACATGCAAGCATTTTTATGGTAATATATCATGATCCTACTCGATCCATACAAGATAGTACTTACTGGTTGCCCACTGAACCATACTTCGGTGATCGAATATGCTTTGCCTCTCCCTAGTTGAGAAGGGAACTTCACCCATTTCGTTGACCTTTAATTGAACCAGACTTGCCCTCGCCAGTCATTTATGGCCAGCCCACTCATTTCACACTCCACACCGGTCTCTAAAAAGTGACATACTGTAAATATTCCATGTTACTCATGATCAGTATATTCAACATAACTCGTGTTTTGCCTGTTTCGTTCAACTTGTGTCTAAACTATAAAACTGTTTACTGAATCACATATATTGTTTCTCTTATTTTGGCAAAGTGAAAATGGATGGGAACACGAGAGGAGGTGGACAGTCTAATTTACTGAAGTTAATGGGAAAAACTCTTTTGGTAAAACAATACTTTCCTTTCCCTTTCCCCGGTTACGCCCCCCCCCACCCCCCACCTAAGCAGCTCTATGTCGTCTAATAAAGCCTAAAGCCCCCGTCGGAGGGAGAACGACCAGCCGATCGACTCCAAAAGCTCTCTCAATTTGAGGCCGCCTCCGCTCCACTAGGTCGGCGCTCTCATCGCCTCCCTCTGTCCACTGGATTTGGCCAGGACTCCAGGTAATTAAGGCAATCGCCCAACTCATCTATTCTGCAATTCTCACCGGAGTTTAGTGATTATGCGTCGTCGTTGTTTCAATGGCCTGGTAGAGAGTGTGTGCTCTTAAAATTTTTATTCGAGTGGGGAATTTATTAGTCCAGTTTGTGTGCTGCTCTGCTTATGGTTGTGGGGATTTAGGTGCCCTGCTTGCATCTTCCCTTCAATGGGGATCTTTGCCGCAGATCCACCCGGACAAACATTCACATCATCATGCTCCGAGTTGAAAGTCTTGATTACTGACTGATCGGTTATCTAGTTGGTTTATTATTGATTTATAGGTAGGCTGATCGATCTCACTTTATCCAAATTTACACTATATATGGTAGAAAACATCCTATATAGGACTATCTTGAATCTCAGTCGCGACCGCTTCGCCCCCGCGAGCGATCGGCTGCACCCCCGATGCCTCCTCCTTGAGCCCTCCCCCTTCCCTCCCTCCTTGCCACCATGGCTGGAGTCCGGCGCCGGGCCTGGCCCGAGCGGCCACGGCCATTCCCCGTTCGGGTCACGCTGGCGCGGGGCGGTGCGGCGCCGTGGGGTGCTTCTAGGCAGCGGTGGGGCTCTTCGGGATTGTGGCGGGTGATCTAGAGGGGCCGGTGCCGCTGTTGGCGGTCGGGTGATGCCGCAGCGCGATCTGGTGGCGCCTGCTAGGCCCAGATGTGGGCCCTTCTTTCCCCGTCTGGGTTTGAGTAGGTCAACGGCGGGTAGGGTCGTAGACATGGCTTCCGAAAGTCTGGGGAGTGGAGATCGACGGGTAGATGCTGGCGGCGATGGTGCTGCCCCGCTGCAGCGTGGCCGATGAGGCTTTGCAGGCCCGATTTAGCCCTGACTAGGATTCTTTGCGGCCCCGATTTAGCCCTGGCTAGTATGTTTCATATGTGTCTTCGCACGGAGGCCCGGCATCCAAAGTACGAGGGAGCATTATCAGTGGTTGTTGTCTCAACCATCCTTACCAGACCTGATGCATTGCACATGAGGAAATGCCTATAGTGGTTCATGCTGCGTGTGCAAACATTTTGATGGTAATATATTATGATCCTACTCGATCCGTACAAGATATTACTTGTTGGATGCCCACTGAACCATACTTCAGCGATCGAATATGCTTTGCCTCTCCCTAGCTGACAACGAAACTTCACCCATTTCATTGGCCTTTAATTGAGCCACACCCGCCCTGGCCAGTCATTTATGGCCAGCCCACTCATTTCACACTCCACACCGGTCTCTAAAACGTGACATACTGTAAATATTCCATGTTACTCATGATCAATATATTCAACATAACTCGTGTTTTGCCTGTTTCGTTCAACTTGTGTCTAAACTATAAAACTGTTTACTGAATCACATATATTGTTTCTCTTGTTTTGGCAAAGTGAAAATGGATGGGAACACGAGAGGAGGTGGACAGTCTAAAGTTACTGAAGTTAATGGGAAAAACTCTTTTGGTAAAACAATACTTTCCTTTCCCTTTCCCCGGTTACGCCCCCCACCCCCCACCTAAGCAGCTCTATGTCGTCTAATAAAGCCTAAAGCCCCCGTCGGAGGGAGAACGACCAGCCGATCGACTCCAAAAGCTCTCTCAATTTGAGGCCGCCTCCGCTCCACTAGGTCGGCGCTCTCATCGCCTCCCTCTGTTGAAGGGGAACGCGACAGAAAACAAAAAATTTCCGACCTACGCACCAGCCCAGGACCACTATGAAGACTGCATACATGGTTTGATCTTTTTCGTTACCGACTCGTAGCGCAGCGGGAAGTAGAGTCGATGACGATCGGCGGTGCAGATCCCCGCAGCTAGGATTTACAACCTCCCAACCGCGAGGATGTATACCCTCATCTGCTCCTTAGACAGCCCTCCGGGAGGCGGTCGAACAGCCCCCCGGACGGTGTCGCGGACAGCCCTTCGGGAGGACCTTCAAAACTCGAACGGTCACTCGGACAGCCCTTCGGGAGGACCTTCGAAACTCGGACGGTCACACGGACAGCCCTTCGGGAGGCACTCATGAACTAAGACCGAAACTACGATCTCTCTACAGAGTTGCACACATACGGTGTCATCTATCCGGCAGGGCTTCGCCGTCCAGAACTAGTTCCTGCCGGAACCCAGACAGCCTTACGGCTCTACGAAACTCTTTTCGTGGGAGGGAGAGAAGAAGCCAGATAATGCATGGCATGTGTATGAGAGCAAGAGATGAGTGTGGAAGGCTGCCCCTCCACCTCTATTTATAGGAAATCCCAAGGGGGTAGGGTAGTTTCACAAAAAACCCAAAATGCACATGAATGAAGTCCTTCCACAAGGACCTAGGAGTGAAACCAAGGAACAAGAGGGTCCCCAAGGGGGGATACCCCATGTGGCCGGCCACACCCCCTTGAGGGGCCCAAAAAATGGCTCCTATCCATCCATGTCATCCCCAAGATCTTTTGGAGCAAAGCCCCAAAAGGTGGCTTTCCATAAAGTAACCATAAAGCTGATTTTCACTATTCACGACGACATTTTTCAGCGTCTGATCGAACTGAAAATATTTATGTGGGCTAAGAACATTTCCAGTACCCACTAAAATGATTTTCAACGCGTTCCGAAACAATTCCGGTTTTAGTAATTTTCATCTGCGAAACGCATCTGAAGTGGCTCCGGCAGCTCCGGAACATTTCCGGTTTTTATCTAAGAAAATTCCAAAAAGCTTCCAGAATGATTCTGGCATCCTCCAAGAATTATCAGGCATGTGCCGAAACCAATTTGACTTAATGGTGTATCCCGAAACAAATTTTCGGTATCATCGAAACTTATCCGATGACCTCTCTCTGCGGTACGATTCCGCTGTTCGAAACTTTTCGGTGTCCGAAACTTTTTCGGTGATTTTCTCGCAGACTCCTTGTCTAGTATTCAGCAGATAGATGACCCTTAAGCGTGTGACCCTATAGGTTCGGTGAAGTATAGACATTAATGGAACCCTTTCCGATCAATGATCAACATCGGAGCCATGGACACCCATATTGACCCCTATACCCACACGAATAAATATTCGAGTGAACCTCCAGTTGCCGTGTGCTATTCCTGTTGCTTCGCGATATGTTACAAATACCCCAGGTGAGACATGTTGGCATTCCCGTGGATCAACAACTTGTCCACTATGCTAGTTAGCTCCTTACCGGTATTGTTCTCTTTTCTCGTTATCGTGTTCCGGCATCCCCGTGATCAAATCACAAAGTGTCTGGCCAGACGATGATGGATACCGTAACACCGAGAGGGCCCAGAGATATCTCTCCATCGTCAGAGGAGCAAATCCCAATCTTGAGCTATCAAGTTACTTGACACACTTTTCCATGAACCTGTAAGCCGCCGTAATAGCCACCCATTTACGGATGACGTTTAACAAACCCCAAAGTTCATGAAGCAAGCATGAAGAAACTTGATACTCTCATGGTCTAAGGAATCATGCAAACGTTAACCATCTTTGTGTTATGTACCAATAAACTTGTGACGAATGAATCTCATAGCATAACATCAATCCGGGTCGATTCAACACAAATGTTCTCTTAACATTGTGCCCTCAAAGTTGCTGGCATAGACATGCCCATGACCAGGAAAACAGAATCATCATGCAACACTTGAGCTAGTCTTAGAGGCCAGACTAAGAATACTTCTTACCGTTTATTATTCCACACGTGCATTTGAGTCTTCCTCCGAGCCTCGTGGATATTGCAGACTCGAGAATCATTGCAGTTATAGCATGGAACATAAACATAATTATGAACTCGGAGATAAATAATATCATTTATTATTACCTCTAGGGCATATCTCCTACAGACTCCCACTTGCACTAGAGTCAATAATCTAGCTTATGCTAATGCACTTCACACCTGTGGCACACCGGTGTAAATATGCTTCGCTTGTGGTATAGCCTGATGTCCAATGGATCTGACGACTTCAGTTCCGTGTGTATCTTTGCATGTCCTCGCGTTTTCACGTTTTCACAAAATTCATATTTTGTGTGGACTTGGCTTTGTATGTATGTGAATCACAGGTCGAACCTGGATTCCTCAGACTGAGTTATGGAGCAACTACCTGCAGTAGTGTCCCATTGTCAAAAGCCATCTTGGAACTATACTAAGTTCATGAATGAACTATATGATTCAACATCTTCTTTGTCGCTTCTAAAGCGTCAACATACTTAGCCCTTGTTATAGAA
Organism: Triticum aestivum; assembly: GCF_018294505.1. Taxonomy (NCBI): domain Eukaryota; kingdom Viridiplantae; phylum Streptophyta; class Magnoliopsida; order Poales; family Poaceae; genus Triticum; species Triticum aestivum. The sequence goes on along the minus strand of NC_057802.1, from coordinate 587,959,278 downwards.
TTCGCCACAGTAACTAGTTTGAACAAATTCCAACTAACTGTGCCACCACATTGTGTGTTACACAAAACCCTTAATTTAAATCGAAAATCGCATGGAGAAAAGATGAAGACTCTATCGATGTAACATTTTACAACGAACTCTTCATGATCTCTGCTTGCGAGAAAACCATGTCATCAGTACTTACTCTAGTACTCTGTGACATCTTTCACTGTTGTCCCATGATCAGTAATTTGATCACTTTGGTATCCATACTCGCAACACCTTGGGAGTATCGGACATATCTGGTTGTTTTACATACCATGGAATACATGATTAATCCAAACACAAAAGTGTGTGGAATCTGCATCATGTATTTTACTCATCAGTGTTTTGGGACACCAAGTCTTGCAAAAACTCTTTCCATGTGAATTTGGCAAGAATCACTCCTTGGCGTTTTAATGCTAAAAGGTTTTAGCATCTTGTCAATATGTATTCATTGCTTAGCCCCATTAGTTAAATCTATCTCCATAGATCATCATGCCTAATATTGAGGCTATTTAGCCTAAGCACTTCATCGAAAAACTATTTTCAAATGAAGTCCTAATTTGTGTCAAGAAATTTATTTCCAATTACCAATGTGCCAAGCACATAAGGTTTTTAGAAATATTATCACGCTCCCACTTACTTTCTTGAATTACAAGCATCTTCGTTACCCATTGATGAAGTCAAAACCCCTTTGACCATTTCATCAAAACACGAAGATTCCAACTCCATTTTGCTCTCTTCTGTCCATTGCTGGAACTCTGAAGTTTGCATACCTACTAGCATCCTCTGGATCGACAAATTACTTTGGACTGTATCATATACAAGTCCTAGCTTTCATTTCCATCAGATGGAAATCCTTTTATCATCCATGTTTCATATCTCATGATTGAAATATGTATTAATTGCTAGTTCAACCCGAACCGACTTTAAGCATCGCTACGATGAAAACAACCTCATCGTATTATTTCAACAAGTCGAGCTTTATGGATAAAACATTTTATCCGTATCAGTTTTAAGTTCCATAAATATTCGTTAGACTCTAAGTCTTCCGAAAGGTGTATCAAGGTTTTAATCTTGAATCACTTATATGGAAACTAACTCGGGTTGTATTGGCATTTAGCCAATTCCGGAGTCAGGGCCCATCAACGCTTCCTTGTGTATCGTAGGTATAATGTTGTCTAACAACAATATCTCGTTTGCGCACCTGAGAGGTTTGCACGAGCCTTGCCTACGTGGTTCAGCTGCAAGTTCGACCGAAGTTCATACATTTTATTGTAGAGACTTCTGTATCAGTCGCAGTAGGAAACTCTGGAATTTCTTCCAAGGTCTCTTTCCTTTGATCTGATGAAGATACTGTTTATCTCGTCGAGTTGCACTATTCTCCCACTCACCTTTTAGAAAGAACCATTCTCTTTAAAAGCACACCGTTTCGCGGCAAAACTATTTGCCTCGGTATAGTGAGGGAGGAATACCCAACATTTTGGTATAACCTACAAAGTAGCACTTGTCTGATTTGGAATAGGTTTGTAACCTTTTACACAAGCCCCATATTCCAAATGTTAAGAAAAGATATAACATGGTTGGGCGTACCATACCATGGCTTCATTTCAACAGACCCGATGTAGCTCTTTTCAGTGTAAAAGCCGCAGTCTCTAAAGCATCACTTTAAAAGGGATAATGGCAAATTTATTTATGTCATCTTTGACCTTACCATGTCATAAATGGTTTGATTACATCTCCACGGACTTTCCACTTGCAGTGGTGTTCCGGGAGGTGCAAGTTTATGAAACCCCTTTCACAACTCATCAGACATTCGCTAAACATGTAACTCAAATATTCCTTTGTGCAATCAAATTGCAGAAACATAATTTTCTTGTTACAATAACTTCTACTTCATTTTTGAGAACCTTTCGAATGATTTCAAAAGATCCAGACTTACGTCTCATCAAGTAAATATCCATATATCTACTTGAGTCATTTCTGAAGATAAATAAATCCACCACTAACAACACTTATCGGACTACACACATCAAATGTATGATCACTAATAAGTTTGTTGTTCGTTCCTTATGGCCTGTGAACGGTATTTTAGTCACTTCACTTTTCGGAGGAAAGTTGCAAGTGTCAGATGATTCAAAATCAAAAAGACTTCAAAATCCATCATAATGGAATTTTCCATGCGGGTTTCTCCAATGTGACCAAATGTAGTGCCACACTTGTGTGGTATTCTTTTAGTCTTGCGACATTTAGCGTCAGTGTTATGGATGTATCATATTACCCTCAATATTCATAACATACGTCCCATCGATGATGGAAGTATGGCCCTTATGTTATTCATAATACTTAACAACAATTGTTGTTTTTATGAACAACTCTTTTGCAACAAACATTGTGCAATGGGCTAGAGTGTATGAAACTCTAAAATGAATTATGAAAGTAAACCCAGAGGTATTGTATTATTATCAATATTCATAACATACATCTCATTCATAATGAAAGTATGGCCCTTGTGTTATTCATAACATCGAACATAAAAAGTTCTCTTATGAACAACCTTCTTGCAAGATGCCTTATGCAATGGGATAGAGTTTGTAAAACTCTAAATGAATTATGAAAATAAATACAGACGGCAATACACCGATGGAAGGTATAGTAACATTTACTATGTTCCCTGTGTATACCTTAACCTCATTTCTAGCTAGTCTTTCAGGCCATAGTAGTTCTTACATCGAGTTGCAACAGAATGCAATCGAGCGGGCATTTTTGTGATGAACTCACAATACCCAAGAATTAGTGATTAACATGTTTAACCATAATTCGCAAGAACTATATCTTTGACCAGCCTTCTATACATCAAAAACTTGTATGACATTCATACATGAGCTGGATATTCCAGTCTTCTTTCCTTTTGCCTTTATACTTCTAGCAGTTTAACTTTTAGTATTTCTCCTACTCTCAGAAGAAGCACCCAACTTAAGAGTGGCATTAGCCCCGGACTTCCTAGGCGTGTAAGTCATACTAACACCCTTTGGACACTTCCTTTCTCTTTAAGTTGTTGTTTTATTCACCTTTCATTATATGACAGGCGTTCTTCTGGATCCCTTTCCCAACAGTCAAATGCATAGTAAACACTTTTACTAATACTTGCAAACAAACATTGCTTTGTTTGTATCTGAAAATAATTTTCAGTTCCATGAATATCATATAACTATCCCAACTTTCGAAGTTTGGGTTTCATGGAAGCAAACATATTCCACTTGACCGTAACAGAATTCTAGCTTTTGGATCGAAGGACGAGAGTCACATGATCCATAGCATTAGCGGGAGGATACGGAAAGCATGCGATAGGACAAAGTCCTTCTCGGCACTTTTGAGGACAATCCTCATATTACGGTACCAATCGTAAAGTTTTAACCAGATATTTAACAGCTATTCAATTTTAACAGGGAAGGTGGAAACGCGAGCCATTATTCTACAACTATTTTGCATATAACACTTAGACAATGTTCATAATTAATTGCACTAAGAATTAAACATGTTAATTCAACAGTGCGCTCCCACTCAAATCAATATCTCTCAAAATTGATTGTGAGTGATACAAGACCCACATTTCAATTGTTCGCCATTGGTGTAACACCACTGATGACGAAAAATCTCAACCGGTAGGCCAACTTGCCAATCACATCTCTATGTGACTCTTGTTCATCTTTCGATGCGTGTGTTCCGAGCTCATGACGGTCATGCCTGAACGTCAAGACAACCAAGTGATCTCGCTGCGAGGTCTCAACTCACCCGCCTCACACTTCTCTAATCGTTCGTACCCGTGTGACACGGCGCACCCCGAAAAGATAGGTGCCGTGACGGTGCTACACTTGGGAGAACACTAACTACTTGGTATTTTAAGTGAGAGATCACCCTAATAAAAGAGACTACCGCGCAATCAAGAAGGGTGCATCATAAGGGATAAACATCTTAGGCAATTCATAATAGCATGATATGGTATAGCCCTTCCTGACGAAGAAGTATTTCATTTCTTCGTCTTCGGCATTCGCGTCGGTGTTCACCTTCACGAAGATTGCCACCACCCTGTTGATGCACCAGATAATATTGCTATCTCTATAGCTAATAAAATAAGTGCATTACTTAAGGTTGACACGCAGGTCATTAAAGTGACAATAATATGGCTCCAGCCATCATGCCGAATCATGACACGCAGGTCATGTTAATTACATCATATAGTCATCTCATACATAATCAAATTGAATATGAGCATTGCTATACCACATCACATGCATATCCTGCAAAACCAAGTTAGATGCCTCTAATCCGTTTATGCAAAATTTTATTTTCCGTGGCTTCTAAGGTTTTGACTTAAACCGCGGCTACCAACGTTTATCATCAAGTATGATTATTCAAGTTGCTAGATTAACATCTCGGGGTGTATGAAACACGGGATAATTAAATCTCGAGCCCCATACTAAACTTCGTCATACGCATGACCCCCGTGCAGATCATATCTGCAATGCCCTTTCATCTGCGAATTTCATCTTTCTTTTGACTACGGCAGAACCCAAAGAACTGATAGCACTTCCATGATCAATCAGGATCACGGATTGCCAGAACTTTGTCAAATTCCACCATGCTGTCTCGAGATTGAGCAAACGCAAATTCTAGGGAAGCAACAAGAACGTCGGGTAACAGATTTCATCTGTCACCCGCATAAATAATTTTCAGCAATAGATCTCATCTACTACCTAATTATATTATGCAATACCCATACATCTCCATGTATTCTAGATCGAAACCTGCATCTACGCATAGCACGGCTCTTGATGCCACTGAAGGGGAACGCGACAGAAAACAAAAATTTCCGACCTACGCACCAGCCCAGGACCACTATGGAGACTGCATACATGGTTTGATCTTTTTCGTTACCGACTCGTAGCGCAGCGGGAAGTAGAGTCGATGACGATCGGCGGTGCAGATCCCCGCAGCTAGGATTTACAACCTCCCAACCGCGAGGATGTATACCCTCATCTGCTCCTCAGACAGCCCTCCGGGAGGCGGTCGAACAGCCCCCCGGACGGTGTCGCGGACAGCCCTTCGGGAGGACCTTCGAAACTCGAACGGTCACTCGGACAGCCCTTCGGGAGGACCTTCGAAACTCGGACGGTCACACGGACAGCCCTTCGGGAGGCACTCACGAACTAAGACCGAAACTACGATCTCTCTACAGAGTTGCACACATACGGTGTCATCTATCCGGCAGGGCTTCGCCGTCCAGAACTAGTTCCTGCCGGAACCCAGACAGCCTTACGGCTCTACGAAACTCTTTTCGTGGGAGGGAGAGAAGAAGCCAGATAATGCATGGCATGTGTATGAGAGCAAGGGATGAGTGTGGAGGGCTGCCCCTCCACCTCTATTTATAGGAAATCCCAAGGGGGTAGGGTAGTTTCACAAAAAACCCAAAATGCACATGAATGAAGTCCTTCCACAAGGACCTAGGAGTGAAACCAAGGAACAAGAGGGTCCCCAAGGGGGGATACCCCATGTGGCCGGCCACACCCCCATGAGGGGCCCAAAAAATGGCTCCTATCCATCCATGTCATCCCCAAGATCTTTTGGAGCAAAGCCCCAAAAGGTGGCTTTCCATAAAGTAACCATAAAGCTGATTTTCACTATTCACGACGACATTTTTCAGCGTCTGATCGAACTGAAAATATTTATGTGGGCTAAGAACATTTCCAGTACCCACTAAAATGATTTTCAACGCGTTCCGAAACAATTCCGGTTTTAGTGATTTTCATCTGCGAAACGCATCTGAAGTGGCTCCGGCAGCTCCGGAACATTTCCGGTTTTTATCTCAGAAAATTCCAAAAAGCTTCCAGAATGATTCTGGCATCCTCCAAGAATTATCAGGCATGTGCCGAAACCAATTTGACTTAATGGTGTATCCCGAAACAACTTTTCGGTATCATCGAAACTTATCCGATGACCTCTCTCTGCGGTACGATTCCGCTGTCCGAAACTTTTCGGTGTCCGAAACTTTTTCGGTGATTTTCTCTCAGACTCCCTGTCTAGTATTCAGCAGATAGATGACCCTTAAGCGTGTGACCCTATAGGTTCGGTGAAGTATAGACATGACCCGGAACCCTTCCGATCAATGATCAACATCGGAGCCGTGGACACCCATATTGACCCCTATACCCACACGAATAAATATTCGAGTGAACCTCCAGTTGCCGTGTGCTATTCCTGTTGCTTCGCGATATGTTACAAATACCCGAGGTGAGACATGTTGGCATTCCCGTGGATCAACAACTTGTCCACTATGCTAGTTACCTCGTTACCGGTATTGTTCTCTTTTCTCGTTATCGTGTTCCGGCATCCCCGTGATCAAATCACAAAGTGTCTGGCCAGACGATGATGGATACCGTAACACCGAGAGGGCCCAGAGATATCTCTCCATCGTCGGAGGAGCAAATCCCAATCTTGAGCTATCAAGTTACTTGACACACTTTTCCATGAACCCGTAAGCCGCCGTAATAGCCACCCATTTACGGATGACGTTTAACAAACCCCAAAGTTCATGAAGCAAGCATGAAGAACTCGATACTCTCATGGTCTAAGGAATCATGCAAACGTTAACCATCTCTGTGTTATGTACCAATAAACTTGTGACGAATGAATCTCATAGCATAACATCAATCCGGGTCGATTCAACACAAATGTTCTCTTAACATTGTGCCCTCAAAGTTGCTGGCATAGACATGCCCATGACCAGGAAAACAGAATCATCATGAAACACTTGAGCTAGTCTTAGAGGCCAGACTAGGAATACTTCTTACCGTTTATTATTCCACACGTGCATTTGAGTCTTCCTCCGAGCCTCGTGGATATTGCAGACTCGAGAATCATTGCAGTTATAGCATGGAACATAAACATAATTATGAACTAGGAGATAAATAATATCATTTATTATTGCCTCTAGGGCATATCTCCTACATCTGTCCACTGGATTTGGCCAGGACTCCAGGTAATTAAGGCAATCGCCCAACTCATCTATTCTGCAATTCTCACCGGAGTTTAGTGATTATGCGTCGTCGTTGTTTCAATGGCTTGGTAGAGAGTGTGTGCTCTTAAATTTTTTATTCGAGTGGGGAATTTTTTAGTACAGTTTGTGTGCTGCTCTGCTTATGGTTGTGGGGATTTAGGTGCCCTGCTTGCATCTTCCCTTCAATGGGGATCTTTGCCGCAGATCCGCCCGGACAAACATTCACCTCATCATGCTCCGAGTTGAAAGTCTTGATTACTGACTGATCGGTTATCTAGTTGGTTTATTATTGATTTATAGGTAGGCTGATCGATCTCACTTTATCCAAATTTACACTATATATGGTAGAAAACATCCTATATAGGACTATCTTGAATCTCAGTCGCGACCGCTTCGCCCCCGCGAGCGATCGGCTACACCCCCGATGCCTCCTCCTTGAGCCCTCCCCCTTCCCTCCCTCCTTGCCACCATGGCTGGAGTCCGGCGCCGGGCCTGGCCCGAGCGGCCACGGCCATTCCCCGTTCGGGTCGCGCTGCCGCGGGGCGGTGCGGCGCCGTGGGGTGCTTCTAGGCAGCGGTGGGGCTCTTCGGGATTGTGGCGGGTGATCTAGAGGGGCCGGTGCCGCTGTTGGCGGTCGGGTGATGCCGCAGCACGATCTGGTGGCACCTGCTAGGCCCAGATGTGGGCCCTTCTTTCCCCGTCTGGGTTTGAGTAGGTCAACGGCGGGTAGGGTCGTAGACATGGCTTCCGAAAGTCTGGGGAGTGGAGATCGACGGGTAGATGCTGGCGGCGATGGTGCTGCCCCGCTGCAGCGTGGCCGATGAGGCTTTGCAGGCCCGATTTAGCCCTGACCAGGATTCTTTGCGGCCCCGATTTAGCCCTGGCTAGTATGTTTCATATGTGTCTTCGCACGGAGGCCCGGCATCCAAAGTACGAGGGAGCATTATCAGTGGTTGTTGTCTCAACCATCCTTACCAGACCTGATGCATTGCACATGAGGAAATGCCTATAGTGGTTCATGCTGCGTGTGCAAACATTTCGATGGTAATATATTATGATCCTACTCGATCCGTACAAGATATTACTTGTTGGATGCCCACTGAACCATACTTCAGCGATCGAATATGCTTTGCCTCTCCCTAGCTGACAACGAAACTTCACCCATTTCATTGGCCTTTAATTGAGCCACACCCGCCCTGGCCAGTCATTTATGGCCAGCCCACTCATTTCACACTCCACACCGGTCTCTAAAAAGTGACATACTGTAAATATTCCATGTTACTCATGATCAGTATATTCAACATAACTCGTGTTTTGCCTGTTTCGTTCAACTTGTGTCTCAACTATAAAACTGTTTACTGAATCACATATATTGTTTCTCTTGTTTTGGCAAAGTGAAAATGGATGGGAACACGAGAGGAGGTGGACAGTCTGAAGTTACTGAAGTTAATGGGAAAAACTCTTTTGGTAAAACAATACTTTCCTTTCCCTTTCCCCGGTTACGCCCCCCCCCCACCCCCCACCTAAGCAGCTCTATGTCGTCTAATAAAGCCTAAAGCCCCCGTCGGAGGGAGAACGACCAGCCGATCGACTCCAAAAGCTCTCTCAATTTGAGGCCGCCTCCGCTCCACTAGGTCGGCGCTCTCATCGCCTCCCTCTGTCCACTGGATTTGGCCAGGACTCCAGGTAATTAAGGCAATCGCCCAACTCATCTATTCTGCAATTCTCACCGGAGTTTAGTGATTATGCGTCGTCGTTGTTTCAATGGCCTGGTAGAGAGTGTGTGCTCTTAAATTTTTTATTCGAGTGGGGAATTTATTAGTCCAGTTTGTGTGCTGCTCTGCTTATGGTTGTGGGGATTTAGGTGCCCTGCTTGCATCTTCCCTTCAATGGGGATCTTTGCCGCAGATCCGCCCGGACAAACATTCACATCATCATGCTCCGAGTTGAAAGTCTTGATTACTGACTGATCGGTTATCTAGTTGGTTTATTATTGATTTATAGGTAGGCTGATCGATCTCACTTTATCCAAATTTACACTATATATGGTAGAAAACATCCTATATAGGACTATCTTGAATCTCAGTCGCGACCGCTTCGCCCCCGCGAGCGATCGGCTGCACCCCCGATGCCTCCTCCTTGAGCCCTCCCCCTTCCCTCCCTCCTTGCCACCATGGCTGGAGTCCGGCGCCGGGCCTGGCCCGAGCGGCCACGGCCATTCCCCGTTCGGGTCACGCTGGCGCGGGGCGGTGCGGCGCCGTGGGGTGCTTCTAGGCAGCGGTGGGGCTCTTCGGGATTGTGGCGGGTGATCTAGAGGGGCCGGTGCCGCTGTTGGCGGTCGGGTGATGCCGCAGCGCGATCTGGTGGCGCCTGCTAGGCCCAGATGTGGGCCCTTCTTTCCCCGTCTGGGTTTGAGTAGGTCAACGGCGGGTAGGGTCGTAGACATGGCTTCCGAAAGTCTGGGGAGTGGAGATCGACGGGTAGATGCTGGCGGCGATGGTGCTGCCCCGCTGCAGCGTGGCCGATGAGGCTTTGCAGGCCCGATTTAGCCCTGACTAGGATTCTTTGCGGCCCCGATTTAGCCCTGGCTAGTATGTTTCATATGTGTCTTCGCACGGAGGCCCGGCATCCAAAGTACGAGGGAGCATTATCAGTGGTTGTTGTCTCAACCATCCTTACCAGACCTGATGCATTGCACATGAGGAAATGCCTATAGTGGTTCATGCTGCGTGTGCAAACATTTTGATGGTAATATATTATGATCCTACTCGATCCGTACAAGATATTACTTGTTGGATGCCCACTGAACCATACTTCAGCGATCGAATATGCTTTGCCTCTCCCTAGCTGACAACGAAACTTCACCCATTTCATTGGCCTTTAATTGAGCCACACCCGCCCTGGCCAGTCATTTATGGCCAGCCCACTCATTTCACACTCCACACCGGTCTCTAAAAAGTGACATACTGTAAATATTCCATGTTACTCATGATCAGTATATTCAACATAACTCGTGTTTTGCCTGTTTCGTTCAACTTGTGTCTAAACTATAAAACTGTTTACTGAATCACATATATTGTTTCTCTTGTTTTGGCAAAGTGAAAATGGATGGGAACACGAGAGGAGGTGGACAGTCTGAAGTTACTGAAGTTAATGGGAAAAACTCTTTTGGTAAAACAATACTTTCCTTTCCCTTTCCCCGGTTACGCCCCCCCCCCCCCACCCCCCACCTAAGCAGCTCTATGTCGTCTAATAAAGCCTAAAGCCCCCGTCGGAGGGAGAACGACCAGCCGATCGACTCCAAAACTTCTCTCAATTTGAGGCCGCCTCCGCTCCACTAGGTCGGCGCTCTCATCGCCTCCCTCTGTCCACTGGATTTGGCCAGGACTCCAGGTAATTAAGGCAATCGCCCAACTCATCTATTCTGCAATTCTCACCGGAGTTTAGTGATTATGCGCCGTCGTTGTTTCAATGGCCTGGTAGAGAGTGTGTGCTCTTAAATTTTTTATTCGAGTGGGGAATTTATTAGTCCAGTTTGTGTGCTGCTCTGCTTATGGTTGTGGGGATTCAGGTGCCCTGCTTGCATCTTCCCTTCAATGGGGATCTTTGCCGCAGATCCGCCCGGACAAACATTCACATCATCATGCTCCGAGTTGAAAGTCTTGATTACTGATTGATCGGTTATCTAGTTGGTTTATTATTGATTTATAGGTAGGCTGATCGATCTCACTTTATCCAAATTTACACTATATATGGTAGAAAACATCCTATATAGGACTATCTTGAATCTCAGTCGCGACCGCTTCGCCACCGCGAGCGATCGGCTGCACCCCCGGTGCCTCCTCCTTGAGCCCTCCCCCTTCCCTCCCTCCTTGCCACCATGGCTGGAGTCCGGCGCCGGGCCTGGCCCGAGCGGCCACGGCCATTCCCCGTTCGGGTCGCGCTGCCGCAGGGCGGTGCGGCGCCGTGGGGTGCTTCTAGGCAGCGGTGGGGCTCTTCGGGATTGTGGCGGGTGATCTAGAGGGGCCGGTGCCGCTGTTGGCGGTCGGGTGATGCCGCAGCGCGATCTGGTGGCGCCTGCTAGGCCCAGATGTGGGCCCTTCTTTCCCCGTCTGGGTTTGAGTAGGTCAACGGCGGGTAGGGTCGTAGACATGGCTTCCGAAAGTCCGGGGAGTGGAGATCGACGGGTGGATGCTGGCGGCGATGGTGCTGCCCCGCTGCAGCGTGGCCGATGAGGCTTTGCAGGCCCGATTTAGCCCTGACTAGGATTCTTTGCGGCCCCGATTTAGCCCTGGCTAGTATGTTTCATATGTGTCTTCGCACGGAGGCCCGGCATCCAAAGTACGAGGGAGCATTATCAGTGGTTGTTGTCTCAACCATCCTTACCAGACCTGATGCATTGAACATGAGGAAATGCCTATAGTGGTTCATGCTGCGTGTGCAAACATTTCGATGGTAATATATTATGATCCTACTCGATCCGTACAAGATATTACTTGTTGGATGCCCACTGAACCATACTTCAGCGATTGAATATGCTTTGCCTCTCCCTAGCTGACAACGAAACTTCACCCATTTCATTGGCCTTTAATTGAGCCACACCCGCCCTGGCCAGTCATTTATGGCCAGCCCACTCATTTCACACTCCACACCGGTCTCTAAAAAGTGACATACTGTAAATATTCCATGTTACTCATGATCAGTATATTCAACATAACTCGTGTTTTGCCTGTTTCGTTCAACTTGTGTCTAAACTATAAAACTGTTTACTGAATCACATATATTGTTTCTCTTGTTTTGGCAAAGTGAAAATGGATGGGAACACGAGAGGAGGTGGACAGTCTGAAGTTACTGAAGTTAATGGGAAAAACTCTTTTGGTAAAACAATACTTTCCTTTCCCTTTCCCCGGTTACGCCCCCCCCCCCCCACCCCCCACCTAAGCAGCTCTATGTCGTCTAATAAAGCCTAAAGCCCACGTCGGAGGGAGAACGACCAGCCGATCGACTCCAAAAGCTCTCTCAATTTGAGGCCGCCTCCGCTCCACTAGGTCGGCGCTCTCATCGCCTCCCTCTGTCCACTGGATTTGGCCAGGACTCCAGGTAATTAAGGCAATCGCCCAACTCATCTATTCTGCAATTCTCACCGGAGTTTAGTGATTATGCGCCGTCGTTGTTTCAATGGCCTGGTAGAGAGTGTGTGCTCTTAAATTTTTTATTCGAGTGGCGAATTTATTAGTCCAGTTTGTGTGCTGCTCTGCTTATGGTTGTGGGGATTTAGGTGCCCTGCTTGCATCTTCCCTTCAATGGGGATCTTTCCCGCAGATCCGCCCGGACAAACATTCACCTCATCATGCTCCGAGTTGAAAGTCTTGATTACTGACTGATCGGTTATCTAGTTGGTTTATTATTGATTTATAGGTAGGCTGATCGATCTCACTTTATCCAAATTTACACTATATATGGTAGAAAACATCCTATATAGGACTATCTTGAATCTCAGTTGCGACCGCTTCGCCCCCGCGAGCGATCGGCTGCACCCCCGATGCCTCCTCCTTGAGCCCTCCCCCTTCCCTCCCTCCTTGCCACCATGGCTGGAGTCCGGCGCCGGGCCTGGCCCGAGCGGCCACGGCCATTCCCCGTTCGGGTCGCGCTGGCGCGGGGCGGTGCGGCGCCGTGGGGTGCTTCTAGGCAGCGGTGGGGCTCTTCGGGATTGTGGCGGGTGATCTAGTGGGGCTGGTGCCGCTGTTGGCGGTCGGGTGATGCCGCAGCGCGATCTGGTGGCGCCTGCTAGGCCCAGATGTGGGCCCTTCTTTCCCCGTCTGGGTTTGAGTAGGTCAACGGCGGGTAGGGTCGTAGACATGGCTTCCGAAAGTCTGGGGAGTGGAGATCGACGGGTAGATGCTGGCGGCGATGGTGCTGCCCCGCTGCAGCGTGGCCGATGAGGCTTTGCAGGCCCGATTTAGCCCTGACTAGGATTCTTTGCGGCCCCGATTTAGCCCTGGCTAGTATGTTTCATATGTGTCTTCGCACGGAGGCCCGGCATCCAAAGTACGAGGGAGCATTATCAGTGGTTGTTGTCTAAACCATCCTTACCAGACCTGATGCGTTGCACATGAGGAAATGCCTATAGTGGTTCATGCTGCGTGTGCAAACATTTCGATGGTAATATATTATGATCCTACTCGATCCGTACAAGATATTACTTGTTGGATGCCCACTGAACCTTACTTCAGCGATTGAATATGCTTTGCCTCTCCCTAGCTGACAACGAAACTTCACCCATTTCATTGGCCTTTAATTGAGCCACACCCGCCCTGGCCAGTCATTTATGGCCAGCCCACTCATTTCACACTCCACACCGGTCTCTAAAAAGTGACATACTATAAATATTCCATGTTACTCGTGATCTGTATATTCGGCATCTCTCGTGTTTTGCCTGTTTCGATCAACTTGTGTCTAAACTATAAAACTGTTTACTGAATCACATAAATTGTATCCCTTGTTTTGGCATAGTGAAAATGGACGGGAACACCAGAGGAGGTGGACATTCTGAAGTTACTCAAGTTAATGGGAACAACACTTTCCTCAAATAGCTTTATCGTTTAAATGTAAAAATATAACGAGAACAGATATAGTAATAGTTTATTGCCTTCTCAAACTACCAACCACATCATTTAGACAATAGATCAATAAAATTTCCAAATCTCCACATATAAAATAGCAACTATATCTATGCAATATAACTAGCAAATACTTTCTTCCTCCTTTTTGTCCTTGTGATGCAACTCTTTGAATCCTTCCTCACTTTCCACCACAAACTCCTATAGTTTGTACACTACGATGTTTTTAAAGTTGACATGTCAATGCGACACCGATATACGCAACTTGTGTTTGGGACACATGGAAGGGACTTGACCTCGGTATACTTTTTTGGCTCTAGTTCCTTGTACATGCAACCTGACTTATGTTCATTCCTAATAACATGTCGTTATATCTTTTCTTAATGTGAGCGAGCGGCCAGCACGTCACACGTGCGCACTTAGCAAGCGAGGTGGCTGGTTGGTTCTGGCCCGGTTGGGCAGTGGGGTCTGGAGTGTGGGAGAAATCCCTTGCTGGCTCTTCTACCTCCGATGTGGTGACCCTACGGGTGCCGCCATCCGTTCCTGGAGGGTGTCGGAGGTGTCCATCCCCCACACCCTCCCACGTGCCGGGGAAACCCTAGGACACGTCCATGTAACAGCGTCGTCGGCGTTGCATACCTTCTTGGAGGTGCTGCTTGGTACGCGGCGGATCGGAGCCTGGGTCTGTGGTGGGTTGATTCCTAAGGGCGCAGCGGTGGTAGGTCTTGTGTGCTTTGTCGAATTGTCGTTGATGTCATTTGTTTCCTCTTCTTTGTTCTTTTTCTTTTCTTTTGGGCCTGTTGTGCTACTCGCACCAGCAATTGCTATGTGATCGGTGTTGGTTTCTTTGTAATACAAAGGGGGGGGACCCCTTTTCAGCAAAAGATCCTATAGAGCAATCGAGGGATTCTGATTCTAATGATGATACCGCCATACGTGTAATTCTGGTGTGAATAGTTATTGAGTAGTACTAGTAGCAGATTCATGTGTTAGTTCATTCATTGTTGCATGACTACATTATTATATGTCTCTTCCATGTTTGCCACACACATATATATTATGCCTAGTCATGGTATTAATAAGTGAACCTTTTTACGAATACTTTGCGTGTTAACCCGCTAGCTAGGATTCTAGTATGTGTCATATGTGTCTTCGCACCATGGTTGGGCATCCAAAGTACGAGGGAGCATTATCAGTGGTTGTTATCCCAACCATCCTTGTTAGACTTGATACATTGCATATCAGGAAAGGATTATAGTCATTCGTGCTGCGCATGCAAGCATTTTTAGGGTAATATATTATGATCCTATTCGATCCGTACAAGATAGTACTGTTTGGTTGTAGATCATCTCACTGAACCATACTTTAGTGAGCGAATATGATTTGCCTCTCCCTACTTGAGAACGAAACTTCACCCATTTCGTTGACCTTCAATTGAACCACACTTTCCCTGGCCAGTCATGTTCCATAGTGGTCATTTATGACCAGCCCACTAATTTCAACTCAAGGCCGGTCTCTAAGAAGTGATATGGTTTAAGTATTTCATGTTATTCATGATCAGTATATTCAGTGTAACTCAAGTGTCGCTAGTTTCGATTAACTTGTGTGTGAACTATAAAACTGTTTACAGAATCACATATATTGTTTCTCTTGTTTTGGCATAGTGAAAACGGATGGGAACACCAGAGAAAGTGGATGTTCTGAAGCATTGAAGAGCTACAATCTGGGCAAAACATTAGGTGGGGGCACATTTGGAAAAGTGATGATTGCAGAGCATAAGCTTACAGGACACAAAGTTGCTATAAAGATTCTGAACCGTAGTAAAATGAAAACTATGGAAATGGAAGAGAAAGGTATGACTCCTTCTCTTTGTGCAATAGTGTAGGATACATTTAACTTGCTTGTTCATGATTTCGAGTTATCTGCTTTCAGAGTGCTGGCCAGACTTGTGGGTGTGTTCCTGATTCCCGCTTAATCAATTAGTCAAGATAATGTATATTAGGTTAGAATACATTCGGCTTTCGTTAAGAAGAAAGTTCACCTTGTGTCGTTGCTGCGAGTTAGCAGAATTTGCATCTCCAATTTCTTGACACTCAATCTAACACTTTACTTCTATTTTTTCTCATATCTTGTTTCCAGCAAATAGAGAAATCAAGATATTGAGTTTGTTCATTGACTTTATTCACGCTCCTATCATCCGGGTTTAGGTTGAGACACCTAGGGATATATATGTTGTGACGGAATATTGCAAGAATGGTGAGGTATTGGGCTACATTTTTGAGAAAGGGTAGTTACAGGAATATGAGGCTCATCGAATCATCTAGCAGGTGTTGTTCACACTTTGCTTGAGTTCAGTCCGAGTGTTGTTCACACTTTGCCATGGCCATGGTATTTAGATTTGAATCATTTGAATGTTTTCTGCAATCTAATTGAGAAATGTATGTCGACGATTGTACACTTTTGGTTATATGTTTCTCCTAAATTTGTATATCAACATATAGCTGATTGAAATATCATTCGCATGATGACTGCTCGCGATTTTCCAATCGGTTGAGTTAGGTATTCCGATGCCCGAGTCATTGTGTGCACTATGACCAGGGTTGGTGGAGGTTGCCCATCAATTGGGTTTATACATCCCATTAGGTCTCTGTCAACATGAAGTTGACGTGCATTTACTGATTCAGGGTCTTGATATCCTCTTTTGCAGAAGCCAAATCATGATGTATTCTGGCCATATTTCTCCCCCTGTTGCTTTGAATGTTGAGTAGAGTGATTTTGTTGGTACCTTCACTCTTTCAGGCGTACTTTTGCAGGAGTGGAGCATTGTGTGACACATCTATAGGTAATAAATGAGTCTGCCATATTATTTGCAATGTGCTGCAAATCTTTTGAACGCATGGTCCAGATCTTTGAGTATGTGGGTTTGAGGGAGAAATATGTTGAACATTCCACTAATTTCCTCGCATTCTTTGTGGTACTTGAAATTTGCACCTAATGGCTGGAAATGTTCCTCATTCAATCCTGATGCTTCTTCTAACGCATCGTCTGGGTTAATAGCTTTAATGAGTGTTTCTGCATAGGTTATCTCAGGTGAATTGTACGCTGGACCTGAGGTTGATGTTTGGAGCTGTGGGGTGATATTTTATGCTCTTCTTTGTAGTGATGTTCCATTCGATGATGACAACATTCCCAAACTGTTCAATAAGATAAAGGCGTGACAAAACATTTGTAGATTAAGTTGGATCTGGCAAGTGTTTACCTTTTTTTCTCGAAATCAACAAATTCATGTAGATTAGTTGGACTTTAGAATCCAATTTTTTTTGGAGATTTTACTCCCCCTTATTTGGTGTTCCAGGGAGGTTTCTATATCCTTCCAAATCATTTATCTGATCTTGCAATGGATTTGATCCCAAGAATGCTTATACATTGTTGATCCCATGAAGAGAATCACAATCCGTGAAATTCGAGACCACCCATGGTTTCAGAATCGCCTTCCTCGCTACCTGGCGGTGCCTCCACCAAACACAGCACAACAAGCCAAAATGGTACCCCATCTATTTCACAGTTCAAGCGACTATCATATCTGCACAATAAATTTTTTCAGCCTTTATCCACTAATATATACAGGATTTTGGATGGATGATAGGAAAATTAAGAAAAATACATTTGTTGTGAAATGCTCCCCCTTATGGGTATAATATAAATGTAATATTTGCAAAGAAAATATAATAGAAATCAATGGCCATAGTTGTGCCCCTGGTTTCAGAAAGGTATCACGTCAAGTTTCCATGCAATGCTGCTCTTTATTTATAAAAAAACGTTTATTACCGAGCATTCAAATGTCGTTTATATGGCAATGATATGCTGATTTGCTAGATGTTCATTTCAGAAGATTGACGAAGATACACTTCAAGATGTTGCCAATCTGGGATATGATAAAGGTCATCTGTGTGAATCGTTGTGCAATAGGCTGTAAAATGAGGTATATTAAAAAAAATCAGTGGTTCATTCCTTTCAGTTTTCATAAATGACTTTATTCTATATGTTTCCAGGAAACTGTTGCATATTACTTGCTCTTGGACAATTGGTTCCGGGCTACTAGTGGCTATTTGGGGGCTGACTATCGACAATAAATGGTTAGTCCACATTTGCATCATATGTGACCTATTTAATGCCCTAAAGGTTTAAGCACTATTAACTTCATGAATGGATGGTTCTCTAGGATATGAGTTTTAATCAGTTTACTCTATCGGAATCAGCAAGCGCAAGTATCAGGAATGATCTTCCAGGAAGTAATGATTCTCAAGGCAGTGGCTTCCGGCCATATTACCGCGTTGAAAGAAAATGGGCTCTTGGGCTCCAGGTCGTGCAAACTATCCACTTTACTTTGGTTTGTTTTGCACGTTCAGCTGTTGAGCTAATGCATCAATTATCCAGCAGTCTCGAGCTCAACCTCGCGCGAAATTGATTGAGGTTCTAAAGGCACTTCAGAAATTAAATGTCCGTTGGAAGAAGAATGTGCACTACAACATGAAATGCAGGTGGTGCCCTGGGTTTCCTCAAGTCAGTGATATGTTGTTAGATGCCAGCCACAACTTTTTTGATGACTCTACCATCATGAATAATGGTGATGTTAATAGGAGGCTGCCTGCTGTGATCAAGTTTGAAATTAAGGTCTACAACACCTTCTACTACTAAAGTATTTTTTTTGCAATAACAAAAAAAGGGATTTTCTACTCAATATCGCCTTCACCGTGGCATCACTAGATAAAATAACGATGTTGCTGGAGCCAATATATTTGATTCATAATTGTTACCAAGTAACCATTATTATGTCTTGCATGTGTCTCCTATTGCCAACAACTATTGTCGACTAGTGCATGGATGTTGGTAGAAATAACTTCCCATGTTTTAAGGTTGCACAGTGTTGGTGTTAGAAATTACAATTCGACGGCATGGTACTGTATATACTGTCTATTTGGTTATAACTTTAATTTATTTTTTCTCCAGCATTACAAGACCAGGGATGTCAAGTACCTGCTAGATATGCAGAGAGTTACTGGACCACAGCTCCTCTTCCTGGAATTTTGTGCGGCCTTCCTTACCAACCTTACGGTTCTATAGCTAGTGCCTGTTCTGGTTGAGTGGTGAATAGCAAAACATATGACTGTCCCATGCGGTGCGGTTCCTCGTCGCAACGATGAATAAGTGATGGTGTGCAAGTATATAGGTTGTGTGTTTTTCATCTTCGGTTTACCCAGTCCCTGACAGAGAATCGTGTTTGTTTGGGTGACAAGTCCTGTGTCAAGCACCAAAAAAGTTAAGTGGTTGTTATAAATAAGAGTTATGTATGGTAAATAGGTTGTGGTGAACCTTTTCTGATTCTGCAAGCTCCGCCACGTAATGTTGGTGGTGATGCGACAGCACAAGCTTTTGTGATATTATTGCATGATCTGGTTTCTATTTGCCTTGTTGTTGAATATGGTGATGCTGTGTGCATCTACAATGCAATGCATGACGGCAGGCGTGCGGCACAGCCATGGAGGTGGAAGCGGCGGGCTGCCACAGGGGCCAACCACGCGATGGTGGGTGTGCGGGGTGGCGATGTCTTCGTTTGGCGGAGCCGCGGTGATGCTCTGGATCTCAGGTGTGGTGCGATGGCTGCGACGTCATTTTTCTCGGGTGGTTGTGTGCGGGCCGTCCTTGACCAGGTCCAGAGGGATCTAGTGCCGGTGTGTCGTATGCGTATGGGCCGAGGGCGAAGAGGGTCACGAGCGTATGGCTCCGCCCTGGCCGTCGGCTAGTGTAGTGGGCAATGTGGCAGTGGTGGTGGTTGGTGTGTGCCCAGGACGACGAGGTCTATATCTCACCATGTGGATGGTACGGGCTGCAGGGTAGCTAGGGCTGGGATTGGCGGCTACCTACATGGCTTCTGGGCGGGGGAAGTTGCGGCGTGGCAGCGGTAGTGCCTACCCGGTGGCACCGCGTTGGCGGTGACGATCCTCTCCCGCGGGCGCGTGGTGGACGGGTGTTGTAGGTTTCCGCGACGGTCGTGGAGCAGGTCACGGGGAGCCGAAGGAGGTGGGTGCTTGGGGTCCTAGGGTAACGACTACCCCCTAGTGGTTGGAGGTGCCGCATATGATGGGGGTGTCCCACATATGGATCTTGATTGTCCAGATTTGATGTCCGACACCCACCCCTCCCAGTAGTGTTGGCTGGTAGATGGCCGCATGCGTGTGGTTGCTACTAGTGCAGGGGTTGGACTTGCCCCCCCCCCTACCGAGGCTAGTTGCTCCTCGCGCGTGCCTTGGTCACTCATTGCTCATGTTAAGGCAGTGTGTCGTGGATTGGTTAGGATGGCGACTATGTGTTACGATGCCGATGATGAGTTTGTCTGAGGATTTCACGACGGCGGCACTAGATGGCGGGCTACACCTATACGGATGGCTTTCCGTCAGGCTCCATGAGTGACGACTTCACTTCTTGGTCGTGTAGGAGGTAAGGGATGTAGGGACGGGAAGTACTGGCCTGCTCCGATAGTGCCCAAATCTGTGTTTGCCCTTGTTGTGGTGATGACCGGGGCGCCTCCTGGTGGTGCTGGTGAGTTTTTGAGTGAAAGTTTCGCGTTTGGAGCCAGCCATGGCGGCGCCCGTGGGTGTCGTTCTCTTCCTAAATACATCATCTTGGGCCTCATCCCTATGCCATGGATCAGGCTGGCGTGATTTTTACTTTTGTTTCCTTTTTTCATTTCTTTATTTCTTTTGTTTCTTTCCTCATTTTATAAAATGTTCCAAATTTTAATAACTGTTTGAGATTGAAAAATGAATTAAAAAATATTCCAGAATCCAAGATCTTCATGAATTCGAAAAAATGTTAACAAATTTGAAATAATACTAACTGGGTATTAAAACAAAGTACACTATATACTAGCAAAACCACTCGTGTGTAATAAGAAATAATCAATAGATTTTCCACAAATATTTAGTATAAGTTTATTGTATATTGAAGAATTGTTCAAAATGTATTAAAAAAATCACCGTCCATGAAAAAAGAAAAAGAAAAAATCCCAAATATCTTTTGAAATACGAACATTTTTTTGAAAAAAATATTTTATAAAAACATGCGTATTTTTTGATTTGTGTAGAACATTTTTTGAATTTGTGAACAATTTATTTAAATTTGAATTTTTTAAATTCTGATATTTTTGAAAAAACTAACATTATTTGAGAAATTCAAACATCTTTGAAAACTTAAAATAATATTGGAAATTACTAAAAAAAATTAAGGGAACTTGTTCCAAAATAAAAGAAAAAGGATACTAAGAAACCGGAACAAAAAACCACAAAGGAGCAAAAGAAATTAGCAAAACACGGAACTGGACACATGTTTTGCAAAGGTTACTCCCTACCTTCTCATGTGCACACATGTGCCGCCTGCATGACAGCCACTATTTGTAACCTGCGAGTTTTCCATTTTTCGTAGATCCGTTGATTTAAAAAGTTTTATGTCTTGAACCATCCGTCCAAAGATCAAACCATTATCACTGTTGGATTTCTTCTGTCGAGATCTTAGAAAGAAGATCCCATGTTAATAGATTTCAATGAACTTTTTTTCCAAAAGAAAACCAGAAATCAGAAGAGAAAAAAATCCAAAAAAAGAAAACTATAGGGAAAACAAAATCAGAAAAACAAAACTGTAAACCAAAAGCGAATAATGAAAGAAAACAGAACAAAAAAGGAGCCCGGAAGCACCGTTGCAGTTTTTTCTTTATTTTTGGAAGCACAAAATGTGTTATTTTTTCTTTTTCGGGGGGAAACACAGTTGTGCTTTGTGCTCTTCCCGTGGAAGCACATGTGGTGCTTCTCGTGGTAGAAGCACAAACTTTCTTCCAGCACGAAGCACATATTTGCTTCTTTTGATTGTATGCAATTACTTTTCTTGAAAACCTATGAAAAGAAAGCAAATATAGAAAATTCAAAAAACAAAACCATATAAACCTGAAAACACATACATAAAAAGAAACCAGAAATCCAGAGGAAACGCCTGGCACGCGACATGTGGCTATTTGAGAAGAAATGTTTATGACAATAAATAAAAGTGTTAATGTCCATGTACTTACCAAAATGTTAGTTAACTAAAATAGGAAAATAAATTAGGAAAATAAATGCTTTTGGTGTGTTTAAAAAGTGAAAGGAAATACAGGTACCAAGCAGAAATTACAATATATGTGGGTCTCACATAATTTATATGTTTTCACTAGCGTTTCTCTTCCCTGCATAGAGTAGCATGTGTAAAAGGCTATCAAAGAATTTCACATGTGGTTTTATTTATATGCATACCACACTCTTTATTTGCTAGAATTAGCGCCATGAAAAAATCTCAAAAATACCAAGGAAGGTTTGTGAACTTCTTTTAGTTTTGTTTCTACAACTCTTGAGCAAACCCCATGAGCTAATAAAAATAATAAGCTCCAGATAACATGATTCCAGATAACAATAATGCTTCAGTAACTTGGTTATTATATTCTGTACCAACTTCTTGACAGAATGTATGATGTATGGTTCTAAATTGTGAAATGTTTTGCCAGATGCTCTTTAGTGAATGACAAATGTTTCCTACAAGCAGTGCTAGTTACCACCACTTGCGTTTTGTATGTTGTATGTACTATCTGTCGAAACCAAGAGTATGCACGTGTAGTATGTAGTATATGTCAACGATTAGGTAGTATATATACTAATTTTTGGGTAGTATGTACCATGTTTTGAGTATGCTCTTTTTTATATACAAATATGTACGTATTTCACAAATATAACAAAAACTATGGACTCATATGCAATTTTTTCATGTAATTTGCTTTCAAATATCTTAGATATAGTATATAAACATATCTAAAATAATAAAATAGTATTTATAGTATCACATGGTAGTATCTGGCAAAAATAGTATATATATATATGACAAATTTTATCTACCACCGGCGGTAGTTACCACCACTTGAGTTTTGTATGTTGTATATAGTATCTATCAAATCGGAGAGTATGTAGGCGTAGTATGTAGTATATAAGAATGTTTAGGTAATATATATACTATTTTTTGTTAGTATGTATTGTATTTTGAGTATGCTCTCTTTTACGTACAAATATGTACGTATTTCATAAATATAATGAAAACCATGGGCCACCTTCCAATTTTTCATTTAACTAACTTTGGAGTATCTTATATATAGTATATGAACATACTTAAAATAATAAAGTAGAATATATACTACCACATGGTAGTATATGGGACATATGGGGTAACTACCCCCAGGTGGTAGGATGTATTATATATATATAGACAAATTTTATCTACTACCAGTGGTAGTTACCACCACTTGCGTTTGGTATGTTGTATGTAGTATCTGTCAGAACCGAGAATATGTATATGTAGTATGTAGTATAAAACGATGTTTAGGTAGTATATATACTACTTTTAGGTAGTATGTACCATATTTTAAGCATACTTTTTTTACATACAAATATGTACGTATTTCATAAATATAACAAAAACTATGGGCTCATATGCAATTTTTTCATGTAACTTGCGTTGAAATATCTTAGATATAGTATATGAACATATTTATAATGATAAAGTAGTATATATAGTACCACATAGTAGTATATGAAACATGTGGGGTAACTACCACTAGGGGGTAGGATGTATTTTTGCTATATATATATCTTAGATATAGACACAGTAATTGGAGGCACCTTTCAAACCTTCTAATTAATCCACAACATCAAAATTAATTACACCATTTGATTATAAAATTTACGTTCAAGATAAAAAGAAAACCTGCGTAACACACACGGTCGTTGGGTCCAAAAAAAGGCATCTGACACGTTGAATGTTCGGAAAAAAAAAGCATACATCCATTCCTTTATAAAAAGATAACCTCCTTCCATAACAACTTGTGTTAATAAAAAAGACTAACATCTCTCCTAAAGAAGAAAGAAGAGAAAATATCTCTCACGTACGGCTTTACATTTTTTAGGCAACCTTGGCTGCTATGGCCCCGTAAAAGAAAACGGAAAAACTAACGCCCACACGTGTGAGCGTTTGCACATCGCCCACATGCCTCCATCACCACTCATTTTGCCACGTATAAACAGATGACATGATCCCATTAAATCTGTAGTTGCCACTCATTTTGCCACGTATAAACAGATGACATTTTGCCACCATTAAATCTGTCTCAACGAGATGTTCAAAACTAGATCCCATATTGATATGTTTCGATGATTTTTTTTTGCCCAAAAGTTGCCATGATGTTTACACTGTAGTTGCCATAGTGTTTAAACTAAAGTTGCCATGTGGCAATTTTAGTTTGTAGATCATGGCAATTTTAGTTTTTCGATGATGGCAATTACAGTACTTTGACCATGAAATTTTTTTATGAACCATGGCAATTTCAAATGCATGTATCATGGCAATTTTAATTTATGATGCATCGCAAGTCTAGTTTCTTAATTCCCCGTTTTATAATATATCAAAATTTAATTTTAATTGTAGAAGAAAATAGCTGAAATATATCATGACAACTTCAGTGTAAACATCATGTCAATTCATGTACAATAGACACGGCAACTTTTAACCAAAAAAAAATTCGTCAAAATATATTGATATGAGATTTAGTTTCGAAGATCTCGTCGTGAGGGATTTAATGGTGAAAATGGATCTTCAATCAGATTTTTCATTTAAGAGATAAAATATTTTAAAAACAAAAAATCCAAAAAAATTTCCACATACATGCATGCGGTGTCATGGCCTGGTTTGTGTGCTATAGGGCGTGTGGGCGGGTTTAGCTCCCACCACACGTGTAGGCGTTATCGTTGTCCAAAGAAAATGGCATCAGACACGTCTGCGTCCGTTGCATTGAAAAAAAGATAGCCTAACTTCAAAAAAATGGGATAGCCTTATTCCATAAAAACTCTACAGATAAAAAGTAAAAAATACCAGATCCGTGAAACTCTTCTGCCAGTTAAAAAGTAAAAAAAAATCTTTCGCTAATAAAAAAAGAGAAAACATATCCCTCCGCTCCTGTACATTTTTTTGGCAAACTCGGCGCCTGTACATGGGATGCCCTGTACATGATCGCACCTTCCAAATATTCACACTAATCCAGGACTTCAAAAACTAATTACACCATTGAATTGTAAATTTTACATCCAAGATGAAAAAGACAACTTGCCTACACACGGATAGTCCGTCCAAAAAGATGCCAGTTGACACGTCCAACATGGTGACAAAATCCATCTGTTCCTTAAAAAAAATGATAGTGTTCTAAAGAAAATCTCTGATAAAAAATTAAAAAAGTCACAATCCAGTTGATGAATCGTGAAACTCCATGAATAAAATCTCCTGCCGATCGGGTAAAGGAGGGGAAAACATCTACATCGGCTCCTGTACATGGCCGCTGACTCCACCTCCCCATCAATGCTGCTCTCCTACATATGGCCAGCTGGTTGTGATTTCTCTCACCGAAGTATGTCACCAACTAGCCTTCAACATCAAGTGCTCTCTCCCACCCGCATGGCCTGCAGCAAACCACATAGGAACCTGAAGCTAGGTGCTGCGAGGGATGTTGCCAGATTGACTGCAACCCCAAGAGGCGATCGATCTTCTGCATTGTTAATTAGTGTCGCTGTGTCGCCCTTCATCCACCCCGGGCATAAAAGTACAACCAATTCTATGATATAAGAAAGGCCAACTATCAAGTACAACCTATAACAAGTTCTTCGCTTCATGTTCAGAAAAAACTACAATCTAACCATTGGTAGTCTAAAGTAGATCCTGTTGTTTTTTTAAAACGAAGACGCCAAGGGCGTCTGGCTTTAAATTAATAAAGCCCATAACATAGGCAGCGTGCACAAACATAGACAACAACATCCGGGAAACTTAACATAACACACAGACAGCCGGCCAAAAGAGCAAAGTACGATACAAGGCATAGCCAGCCAACGAAAGAGCGTGCAGGCTCGCAGAAAGCATATCCAAAATGAGCTACACATCCGTAGGTAGCAGAGGAGGCAGACGACGACGGAGCTCGTGACGCCGAGTAGACGAGGCAGAGACGGTCTAGAGCATGGTGATGAAGATCAACGTCCTCACGCCTTCCCAGCGGAGCCCACTGCTGTAAGAAAATGATGCATTTGAATATAACGTGAGCGGGCTGAGACGGGAAAACGCCCTCAATAGTAAACTTGTTTCGAATTTGCCAATGGGCCCACAGCATAGCAGCCGCACAAGTCCACATGGTACGTCGTGCGGAGCCCTGAACAGAGGACAAAGACGACACTAGCTCAGAGCGGGAGCGTGGATCCCAATCCACGCCAGCGGAAGAACATGTGATACGCGTCTTCCGGGACACCACAAAGAGCGCAGGGCCCAGTGGCCGGCCCATTGCGCTTAGCTACATTTATGGAGGTTGGGAGGCGATCTTGGCATAGTTGCCAGAGGAAAACCTTGATTTTAAGCGGAATACGAGCCTTCTAGAGCCCGGAGGCAGCCTGAAGGGCAGGGCCTGTAAACCTCCATGACACCGTATCCGCGTCAGACGACAGATGCACGTCAGCGGTCATAGCCCACAGGCGGTCCCAACTATCCACCTCAGGCCCCGAGAGCTCCCTTCTAAAGTAAATAGAAGGCGGGGAGGAGCTAAAGCGTGTGGCCACCAATTGATTGGGGTCAACAGCGATGGAATAGAGATCGCGAAACTCTGACCAAAGGGGTTGTTGGACGATCCATAAGTCAAGCCAGAGACGCGTGGAGCGGTCGTTATTAACCGTGAATTTCGCCCCTCTGGCAGAGAACGGTTTTAAGGATTGGATGGAGTTCCAGAAAGGAGACCCCTGGGTTGCGGCCTCGAAAAAATTCCCCCCAGGGAAGTATTTGGCACGTAGGAGATCCATCCAGAGGCCAGTCTCGCCCTGAGACAGCTTCCAAATCCATTTGCACATCAGTGCAATCTTCATCAACTTAGAGTTGATGATCCCAAGGCCCCCCTGGGCTTTGGGCCGGCAAACGGCCTGCCATTTTACCATATGGTATTTATGTTTGGGCCCCGCCCCTTCCCAAAAGAAACGGGCCCTAGGAGTGTCCATTTTGGTGTGCACCCCATCAGCCAATAAGAACAATCCCATGACAAACATTGGCAGGGATGATAGGCTGGAGTTAGTTAAGATTAGTCTTGCCCCTGAAGACGTAAATCTCCCTCTCCACGGGCAGACTCTTCCCGCCACCTTATTCCAAAGAGGTTCCCAATCTGAGATCAACCATTTTTTCTCCGCGATCAGGAGGCCGAGGTAAGTAAACGGTAGTTTCCCAAGCTTGCAATTGAGCAGGTTAGCTACACGTAAACTTTCGGCGGCGTCCATCCCTATGGACACCACTTCACACTTGTGGAAGTTTATTTTTAGCCTGGACATAAGCTCGAAGCACAGGAGAATTCCCTTAACCATTGCAATGTTGTGCAGATCCGGCTCGAAAAGGAGTGTGTCGTCCGCGTACTGTAGGCGCGACACACCCCCCGGGATCAAGTCACCGACCACTCCCCTGATGTTTCCAGCGGCACGGGCTTGATCTAACATGGCACCCAAGGCATCGCCCACAAAGTTAAAAAGCAGCGGGGAAGCCGGGTCCCCTTGACGCAGCCCACGCTTCTTGCAGAAGAAGTTGCCTACTTCTCCATTCACCGCAATCGTCGTTTGGCCCCCGAGACCAATTGCATCATGCGGTGAACCCACACCGACGAGAAACCCCTGTCCAGGAGGACTTGTCGGAAAAAATCCCAGTTCACTCGGTCATACGCCTTCTCGAAATCCAGTTTCAGAAGAATGGATGGCTGACAAGAGTGTTTAAGCGAGTGTACTATCTCCTGGAGGGCGAGCGGCCCCTCCAAAATATTGCGACCGCGGATGAAAGCCGACTGACTCCTACTAATGATACGGTGACCTACCGGAGAAAGACGCGTGGCACAAGCCTTAGAGCAAATTTTGAACGGAACGTTAATGAGCGCTATGGGTCTAAATTGTCTAATACAGTCCGCACCCCGAACTTTGGGGATCAGGGAAAGAACCCCAAAGTTCAGGCGTGAGATATCTACGCTACACCGCATGAACCCGTTGCACATGTCGAAGATTGGCCCCTTAAGGACAGTCCAAAAACGATTAAACATCGCCACCGGCCAACCATTAGGGCCCGGGGCAGTGTTCGATTTCATCCCAAGGACCGCCACGTCAATCTCCTGAGGAAGGAAAGCCAGCCTCAGGCCCTCGTTTTCCTCGTCCGTGACCCGCAGCACGGGATCCCAGACGTCTATCCGCAGCCGAGCGCGCGACTCCTCCCTGGAGCCCATCAGCTAGATGTAAAACTCGTAGATGTGGCGAACGATGTCCCGTTGTCGCAAAAGGAGCCCCTGCTCAGATTGCAGCCTCAGGATGGCGCACTTACGTCGCCGACCATTAGCATAGGCATGGAAGTATTTGGTATTCACGTCACCCTTCAGCGTCCACTTGATGCCACCACGTCTACGCCAATACTCCTCCTCAGCCCTAAGGAGGGACTTGACTTGAGCTTCCAGCGCATACCGCTGAGCCCACTCCTGCTCCGAGAAGCCCTGCGAGCCAGTTCCGCGGTGATGCGAGCACGAAGCAGTTTATCCTCGCGGCCCTGGTTGGCTCCCCAACCTTTGAGAGCCGCGCGCATGCCCGCCCCTGCGGCAATCCAAACCTCCATAGGCCCGCGCGGAGACCCGAGCCGGGCCACACATGTCGCCCATTTGGATAGGAATATTTGCTCGAAACCCGGAGACTCGAGCCATGCAGTTTCGAAGAAGAAACGAGGGTTGCGTTTCAACCTATCCTCCCCTGAGGAAAGGATTAGAGGGATATGATCTGAACCAATCCTAGTTTCAGTCTGTAGGGAGCACAGTGGGAATAGCACTTCCCACTCCGCAGACATGAAAACCCGGTCCAGCACCGACCGAACCGGCGTTAACTGCTTATTAGTCCACATATAACGGGCCCCTACGTGGGCCACTTCCCTAAGGGCCATTGCCGCAATCGCATTGTTAAACATGGACACCCTTGTCCAGTTAATGATCCCATTATTCTTGTCCGCTCCCGAGCGGATCAAGTTGAAATCGCCACCCACAAGCAGTGGCAAATTGCGCGTACCCAAGGCCTCAACCTTCACCTGGAGTTCCCCCAGGAACTCCTGTGAGCGAGAGTGGTTGGCCGGGCCATAAACCACAATGAGCTCCCACTCACGGAGAGTCGCGTGGTGGCGAACGTGGGCAGAAATGAAAAACCTGCCAGCATCCCACGCCAACACCTCGCAACAAACTTGGTTAACACCAAGCAACAGGCCCCCACAGTGACCAACCGCGGACACCCACTGCCACACAAATCGCTCCAAGGGGTCGATAGCCAACAGATCCTGGTGGGGAAAATCCGCCTTGATGGTTTCCTGCAAGTCCACTACATCGATCCCCTCTTCACGAGTGTATTCCTTCAGCTGGGTCCGCCTCCCAACGTGGCCAAAGCCACGGATGTTCCAAAAGATGAAACACATTAGATTATGCGGTTGCGGAGACGGATACCCCTTGCGGTAACCGCTTTGGCCACACGCCGTGTCTTGGCTGGACAACGGGTTGAGGGGGACGACACAGCCCCTGCTGCAGTGTCCCCCTGGACGGCCCGCGCTTCAATCTCCAGAGAAGCCCCTGCTTCGTCTGTCGATGGCGCCACACGGGCAGCCTCAGCCTGCGCTAACGCTGCCTGCACAATTTCCTTCGAGCGGAGGAGAGAAAGAAGCTCGGGCGCTTCGCCCTCATTCGACATGTCAACACCACAATCCGCTATGATACCACCTAAACGCTCATCGGAAAATTCATCGAAAATCGTAAAGCGGGGCAGGGGATTACCTTCGATTTCCATGTTCTTCTGCGCCAGAAGAAGCTAGGCACGTTGCAGCGACGGGAGGTTGCCCTTGGCGCCTATGGAGCGTGAGCTGGCCCGCTCCAGAGTCGATGGCGTCGTCACCACCGCCTTGGAACGCTTGGTAGTGGAGATGGGCGACGTCTTGGACACCGCCGCCCGAAGCGCATCCGAGGCAGGAGGAGGAACGGTCGCCGCCGGCGTGACCGCCAGGGGAAGCCAGCGCCATCACCACCGGCCGGTGGGAGACAGGCGTGCCCGCACAGACCGACAGGGGGCTCGCCGGCGCCACCGGTGGAGTCTTGCGACCCGCTATCTTCTTGGGGTCCGCGTCACAGGAGGCTGAGAGGCCCTTGTCGACGTCGAGGCCGAGCGAGATGTTGGAGCCGTACTAGTTAAAAGCCATCTCATTGCTGCCTACTCCAACTTGTCGCTCCCCCTTGTCAGTCGCACCCCCCCCTTTAGGAGCGACGGCCGCCGAATCCTTGTCCTTGAGACCCAGCTTGTCCCACGACGCCGTATCAATCGAGTCATCACCCATGCTCATGTCATGATCCTTCTCTTTGTCATCCGGGCCCTTGTCTGAGCTAGCTGGGGGAGGGGGAGGGGGCGCTGCGCCCTACAGACCGTCCGGCTCGGCCTCCATCCGAATGGTGTATCCCTCGCTGTTGAACTAGAGCTGGACGTAACCACGCAGCTTGGCCGGGGAGCGGCAGGCGAAACGCATCCGCACCGGCCCGAGCCCCGCCAGCGACGCCTATCCACCTCCATGGGGCGGCCAATCATGACGGTCCCGGCCATGAGGCGGTCCGCATGATGATGCTTGGGAGGCACGCCCCACAGCTTGACCCACACGTCTGGCATCATCTCGGCCTTGGGCTCCTCCGGGAGAGATTCCTTGATCTCAACCATGATATTGTTGAGGGAGAGGAAGAGCTTGCCGCTGCGGGTCGCCATCTGCAGCATGGCCTTGTTGGGGAAGACGACCGAGAACAAGTTCTCGCCGATCGCCGTCACCTGCCAGTCCCACTACCCTTCGAAGAGGTGGGGGAGTTCCGCCTCCAAGATGGGAACCGACAGCAACCCAGGCGCCGCTGAGATGACGGCCGCATCCGCCACCAGCTGAGCGCGCACCTCCTCGCCCTCCGTCTCCACGAAAGGTTGTGGTAATTTGTAAACTGGCCATCGAAGAAACTACAATGGACTATCTCTCCAATGTTATCTAGTTCGTCGTTGGTTCTGCAACTCCACATGCATGTAAAACATATGCTGAAATTTTAAATGTGCTCATTGATTTTTAGACCTTTGGACTCATGAAAAACCAAAGCGTCTCATCAAGATATAAATGGGTATTTACATGCCTATCCATGAGCATACTTGACCTCATTATGTTTTAGAGGAGCACACCAGATTCGGCTACATCCAATGTGGCCAGTTGCAACGTAGTGGTGTCATGATGCATACGTGCGCATACCAAGATTTATTAAATATATACTAATTTGCCCGACTTGCATGCGATTGGTGAATTACATAGATTCACATGATTTTCTAGGTGGAGATTGCTAATACGTATCTGCATATATAGTACATCGATACATGTCTTTATTTTACCTTAGAACAAAGAGACAATTAGCTATTAAGTGTCTTTAATTACATATAAATTACTCTGGATGTATCATGCGCCACAAAGATCTCATATAAGACTTGATTATCTATGTGTGTAGTATGGATAGAAAATACTCCATCTGTAAAGAAATATAAATGTTTAGATCACTATGTTAGTCACTACTTTAGTGATCTAAGGACCCTTATATTTCTTTATGAAGGGAGTACGAAATATTGCCATCCATATTAATCATAAGAGAAATTCTTTAAGATTTTTTTTGGTTGAGATGAAAAAAATCAAATAAAAAAAAAATTGGGATACAATTATGAATAATCTATGGTGCTTATAGTAATGAGAATATATGTACTCCCTCTGTAAACTAATATAAGAGCGTTTAGATCACTAAAATAGTGATCTAAACACTCTTATATTAGTTTACGGAGGAAGTATGTCATTTGCTACGATATCAGGTATGTTGATAGAAAACAGTGCATACATATCTTATCTTATATATATTATTTACTAATTGGAGGCACCATTCATGATCTCTCATTAATCCACATCATCAAAATTAATTAAACCGTTAGATTGAAAAATTTACGATCAGGATAAAAGGAAAACTTACGTAACACCAATGATTCCGTGTTATAAAGAAACACATCTGACACGACTAACGTTAGTGAAATAAAACAAGGAAAGCCTCATGTGAAAAAAAAGGAAAGCCTCACGTTATAAGAAGGGAAGTCTCACGTCAAAAAAAAAGGAAAGGCTACGTCTATCCGTTCACGCAAATTAAGAAGGAAAGCCACACGTAAAGGGAGGAAAGTCTCACGTCAGAAAAAAAGGGGCTTCATCCGTTCAGAGAAACTAAGAAGGAAAGCCTATGTTAAAACCTCCAACAAGAAAATGTAAAAAAAAAAAACAGTCCAATGATAAAAGGGGAAGGAATCCACGATCTGGCTGATTGCCCGTCAAATAGAAGCCTTATATACTGCGGTTACAATTAAACGATAAAAGGAAACTCTCCAAGAGTCCATATGTATCACGCTTGGATTTAAATGTGAGTTTGAATGTCAGATCCAATACACCTCAAGAATTCATTAGTATTACGCTTGGAAGGAAATATTTGATGTCAAAAAGGATGGAAGGAAACGTGCAGCTCCCTAAAACAAAGGAAACGTATATGCATATGCCTAACACAGCTAGGTACATAAATGTTCTCTTCACTATAAACCTATGTACACTACTTCAGTGTATTTTTCTTTTGTAAATCTAGGTACGTGAACTATTTTTCTCATTCAGAAACCGCACTTAAGTATCTTCCCAAAATTGTACATGACATGTACATAGTGTTTTCTGGAAACACAAAGATATTAATATAGGAAAAGTTCTAAATCAATGCCAGAAATATAATTAATGAAAAAAAATACTAGATTATATTAAAATCCAAAATTGCTAAACCACACGAGTGAAACAAAATTCTTAAAAAAATCCAAAATAATTAAACCGCATGAGTGCATTAGGAACCGACTGATTTCATAAGTTCAGACACACATGGTATAAGTTACATATACGATACTAATTACGCCCACAAATCACACTTAAGAATATGTATCCAAATTTGCACGTGATAGATTTCTGAAAATATGAAGAAATTATAATTGAAAAGGTTCTAATCTAGGTCACAGATATATTCACCGAACAAATCCTAAATGATAACTGGAAAATCCGAAATTGCTAAACAGGCGAGTGCATGAGCAACCGACTGATTTCTGACGTTCAGGATGTAAGTTGTATATTTATCAGATATTCGAGGAATAAGCACACAATACGTTAATGCTTATATTTGATTAAAACAAAAATTAGTGGTTGTCAAAAAGAGAGATGTGCTCCGGACAAATTCGTGGCACAGACGTGAGCAGACAAAGCTATTTTTTTTTTTTGCAATAAATAAAGCTATATATCATGGAATAGGATATGGGCTTCTCGCAAAAACAATGGAGTAGGATAAGAGCTAGAGGTCATGGCCTAATGAAAATCATCATTATTACTTTCTCCAATGGCTATGGTGGGACGTTACAAGGATCAACTTTAAAAAATGTTAAATAACTTTACGACAAGCATCCAATAATTAGGGGCATTCTTAGACAAAACAAAAGATTAAGCCACTAAATATACGTGACAATTTAAAAATATTCAAGAATACTTCAAACTTTTAGTGTTTAAATTTGAAAAAAAAATACAAGGATGGATTCTAGAACGTTATAGCCAAGTGAAATTTGATCTGATCAGAAAACTAGAAATATAGTTAATTATTAAAAAGACATATAAGGCTTCCGTGAATTTAAAAGCAAACTTCAAGAAGTTGAATAATCTTCCAAACATTTAGAAGTACAAGAAGACGCATGAACCAAGCGAGGCACGGACCGTAGTGAGGTATGCATCTCATCAACATGTTGAACTGATGATCACTTGACTGGTGGGTGCGGCGAAGAGTTAGATAGGCTATGTGTGTGTCTGCGCGTGCGCGTTTGTACACACACACACACACACACAGACAACGAGAGCACGGATGGATGGGGCTGACATTGATCGGCGTAACTAACTACTGAGAGAAAATGGCTGTTGGTCATGCATATTAAAAAAAAACTTAACCCCATGTATGCATGTGGAACCATGGGTAACCGGCCAATAATAAGTGGTAGAGAGCGAAAGCGTACATGTTATATGTATAGTAGTGTTAAAAATATAGGACATCTTCATATGCATTTAGCAATTGTTAAATTTAGGATACGTTAAATATATATAATGGTGTGACCAAATTTTGGTGTGGCACAAAGATCAGTACAAAAAATTCAAAGGTAGTATCTGCTTATCCACTTTGTTTTAAGTGTAGGGTGATGGAAATATAATATTTTATATGCCATGAAAATAATTAGTAAAAATAATTTTAAAATTTCCATACTTCTAATTTGTAAGGGATTTAAAATAAATAATTACTTAAACTTTTTCTGTATATTATTATAAATTTTCAATAATTACTAGCCCGTGCAGTAGCACGGGTTGACGACTAGTGTCTATAATTGTTTATAGAAACAGACTTTTCATAATTCTACAGTCCTTGCGTGGCTAAAAAGATGATATATGTCTTTTTAGGTGGAGTCTTTATATCTTTTAGAAACTTATATGTCACAAATACCTGATACATGCAACAACATTTGCATGTGTAACCATGTTTTCTACCAACATAACACATATATCCTTGCACTTATAAAACTTTCATAAGGTAGCACATCCCTATATATTTCCACATATCATCTATAAATTTGTGGTTGTTCGCCATGACACAATGACACTGATAAGGTTGTCACAAAATTGGATGCAAACAATCTAATCACAAAATCGTCTGAAGCAATGTAAGATTCTTGAATCCTATGCCCAACAAAGATTAGCATGCATGACCACGTATTTATACTATTATCCGACATTTATAATTCGTGAAAACCTTATTGTATCGAACATGAAAAGTACTAGCATGTGCAGCTGCACGGGTTGACGACTAGTATACATAATTTTAGACCTATTAGTCCCAGTAATTGTAGTGTTAGGATTTTTACTAAAGCCATGACTAACATGTTCTCCCCTTTTTTGGTGGAATGAATTCTGTAGGGGAACGCAGCAGAAAACAAAAATTTTCCGACCTACGCACCAGCCCAGGACCACTATGGAGACTGCATACATGGTTTGATCTTTTTCGTTACCGACTCGTAGCGCAGCGGGAAGTAGAGTCGATGACGATCGGCGGTGCAGATCCCCGCAGCTAGGATTTACAACCTCCCAACCGCGAGGATGTATACCCTCATCTGCTCCTCAGACAGCCCTCCAGGAGGCGGTCGAACAGCCCCCCGGACGGAGTCGCGGATAGCCCTTCGGGAGGACCTTCGAAACTCGAACGGTCACTCGGACAGCCCTTCGGGAGGACCTTCGAAACTCGGATGGTCACACGGACAGCCCTTCGGGAGGCACTCACGAACTAAGACCGAAACTACGATCTCTCTACAGAGTTGCACACATACGGTGTCATCTATCCGGCAGGGCTTCGCCGTCCAGAACTAGTTCCTGCCGGAACCCAGACAGCCTTACGGCTCTACAAAACACTTTTCGTGGGAGGGAGAGAAGAAGCCAGATAATGCATGGCATGTGTATGAGAGCAAGGGATGATTGTGGAGGGCTGCCCCTCCACCTCTATTTATAGGAAATCCCAAGGGGGTAGGGTAGTTTCACAAAAACCCAAAATGCACATGAATGAAGTCCTTCCACAAGGACCTAGGAGTGAAACCAAGGAACAAGAGGGTCCCCAAGGGGGGATACCCCATGTGGCCGGCCACACCCCCATGAGGGGCCCAAAAAATGGCTCCTATCCATCCATGTCATCCCCAAGATATTTTGGAGCAAAGCCCCAAAACGTGGCTTTCCATAAAGTAACCATAAAGCTGATTTTCACTATTCACGACGACATTTTTCAGCGTCTGATCGAACTGAAAATATTTATGTGGGCTAAGAACATTTCCAGTACCCACTAAAATGATTTTCAACGCGTTCCGAAACAATTCCGGTTTTAGTGATTTTCATCTGCGAAACGCATCTGAAGTGGCTCCGGCAGCTCCGGAACAATTGGTTTTTATCTCAGAAAATTCCAAAAAGCTTCCAGAATGATTCTGGCATCCTCCAAGAATTATCAGGCATGTGCCGAAACCAATTTGACTTAATGGTGTATCCCGAAACAACTTTTTGGTATCATCGAAACTTATCCGATGACCTCTCTCTGCGGTACGATTCCGCTGTCTGAAACTTTTCGGTGTCCGAAACTTTTTCGGTAATTTTCTCTCAGACTCCCTGTCTAGTATTCAGCAGATAGATGACCCTTAAGCGTGTGACCCTATAGGTTCGGTGAAGTATAGACATGACCCGGAACCCCTTCCGATCAATGATCAACATCGGAGCCGTGGACACCCATATTGACCCCTATACCCACACGAATAAATATTCGAGTGAACCTCCAGTTGCCGTGTGCTATTCCTGTTGCTTCGCGATATGTTACAAATACCCGAGGTGAGACATGTTGGCATTCCCGTGGATCAACAACTTGTCCACTATGCTAGTTACCTCGTTACCGGTATTGTTCTCTTTTCTCGTTATCGTGTTCCGGCATCCCCTTGATCAAATCACAAAGTGTCTGGCCAGACGATGATGGATACCGTAACACCGAGAGGGCCCAGAGATATCTCTCCATCGTCGGAGGAGCAAATCCCAATCTTGAGCTATCAAGTTACTTGGCACACTTTTCCATGAACCCGTAAGCCGCCGTAATAGCCACCCATTTACGGATGACGTTTAACAAACCCCAAAGTTCATGAAGCAAGCATGAAGAATCTCGATACTCTCATGGTCTAAGGAATCATGCAAACGTTAACCATCTCTGTGTTATGTACCAATAAACTTGTGACGAATGAATCTCATAGCATAACATCATGCCGGGTCGATTCAACACAAATGTTCTCTTAACATTATGCCCTCAAGGTTGGTGACATAGACATGCCCATGATCAGGAAAACATAACCATCATGCAACACTTGAGCTAGTCTTAGAGGCCAGACTAGGAATACATTTTACCGTTTATAATTCCACACGTGCATATGAGTCTTCCTCCAAGCCTCGTGGTTATTGCAGACTCGAGAACCATAGGAGTTATAGCATGGAACATAAACATAATTATGAACTCGGAGATAAATAATATCATTTATTATTGCCTCTAGGGCATATCTCCTACAGACCCCACTTGCACTAGAGTCAATAATCTAGTTAATGCTAATGCACTTTACACCTGTGGCACACCGGTGTAAATATGCTTCGTTTGTGGTATAGCCTGATATCCAACGGATCTGACGACTTCAGTTCCGTGTGTATCTTTGCATGTAGTGGAGCAACTACCTGGATTCCTCAGACTGAGTTATGGAGCAACTACCTGCAGTAGTGTCCCATTGTCAAAAGCCATCTTGGAACTATACTAAGTTCATGAATGAACTATATGATTCAACATCTTCTTTGTCGCTTCTAAAGCATCAACATACTTAGCTAGAATTCGCCACAGTAACTAGTTTGAACAAATTCCAACTAACTGTGCCACCACATTGTGTGTTACACAAAACCCTTAACTTAAATTGAAAATCGCACGGTGAAAAGATGAAGACTATCGATGTAACATTTTACAATGAACTCTTCATGATCTCCGCTTGCAAGAAAACATATCATCAGTACTTACTCTAGTACTCAATGACATCTTTCATTGTTGTCCCACGATCAGTACTTTGATCACTTTAGTATCCATACTCGCAACACCTTGGGAGTATCGGACATATCTGGTTGTTTTACATACCATGGAATACATGATTAATCCAAACACAAAAGTGTGTAGAATCTGCATTATGTATTTTACTCATCAGTGTTTTGGGACACCGAGTCTTGCAAAAACTCTTTCCATGTGACTTTGGCAAGAATCACTCCTTGGCGTTTTAAATGCTAAAAGGTTTTAGCATCTTGTCAATATGTATTCATTTCTTAGCCCCATTAGGTAAATCTATCTCCATAGATCATCATGCCTAATATTGAGGCTATTTAGCCTAAGCACTTCATCGAAAAACTATTTTCAAATGAAGTCCTAATTCGTGTCAAGAAATTTATTTCCAATTACCAATGTGCCAAGCACATAAGGTTTTTAGAAATATTATTACGCTCCCACTTACTTTCTTGAATTACAAGCATCTTCGTTACCCATTGATGAAGTCAAAACCCCTTTGACCATTTCATCAAAACACGAAGATTCCATCTCCATTTTGCTCTCTTCTGTCCATTGCTAGAACTCTGAAGTTTGCATACCTACTAGCATCCTCTGGATCGACAAATTACTTTGGACTGTATCATATACAAGTCCTAGCTT
Source organism: Triticum aestivum (assembly GCF_018294505.1). Classification (NCBI taxonomy): domain Eukaryota; kingdom Viridiplantae; phylum Streptophyta; class Magnoliopsida; order Poales; family Poaceae; genus Triticum; species Triticum aestivum. The sequence continues at coordinate 587,921,000 of NC_057802.1, read as the reverse complement.
TCATTTCCATCAGATGGAAATCCTTTTATCATCCATGTTTCATATCTCATGATTGAAATATGTATTAATTGCTAGTTCAACCCGAACCGACTTTAAGCATCGCTACGATGAAAACAACCTCATCGTAGTCAACTCTTGAACTTGTTATTTCAACAAGTCGAGCTTTATGGATAAAACATTTTATCCGTATCAGTTTTAAGTTCCATAAATATTCGTTAGACTCTAAGTCTTCCGAAAGGTGTATCAAGGTTTTAATCTTGAATCACTTATATGGAAACTAACTTGGGTTGTATTGGCATTTAGCCAATTCCGGAGTCAGGGCCCATCAACGCTTCCTTGTGTATCGTAGGTATAATGTTGTCTAACAACAATATCTCGTTTGCGCACCTGAGAGGTTTGCACGAGCCTTGCCTACATGGTTCAGCTGCAAGTTCGACCGAAGTTCATACATTTTATTGTAGAGACTTCCGTATCAGTCGCAGTAGGAAACTCTGGAATTACTTCCAAGGTCTGTTTCCTTTGATCTGATGACGTAGATACTGTTTATCTCGTCGAGTTGCACTATTCTCCCACTCACCTTTTTAAAAGAACCATTCTCTTTAAAAGCCGTTTCACGGCAAAACTATTTGCCTCGGTATAGTGAGGGAGGAATACCCAACATTTTGGTATAACTTACAAAGTAGCACTTGCCTGATTTGGAATAGGTTTGTAACCTTTTACACAAGCCCCATATTCCAAATGTTAAGAAAAGATATAACATGGTTGGGCGTACCATACCATGGCTTCATTTCAACAGACCCGATGTAGCTCTTTTCAGTGTAAAAGCCGCAGTCTCTAAAGCATCACTTTAAAAGGGATAATGGCAAATTTATTTATGTCATCTTTGACCTTACCATGTCATAAATGGTTTGATTACATCTCCACGGACTTTCCACTTGCAGTGGTGTTCCGGGAGGTGCAAGTTATGAAACCCCTTTCACAACTCATCAGACATTCGCTAAACATGTAACTCAAATATTCCTTTGTGCAATCAAATTGCAGAAGCATAATTTTCTTGTTACAATAACTTCTACTTCATTTTTGAGAACCTTTCGAATGATTTCAAAAGATCCAGACTTACGTCTCATCAAGTAAATATCCATATATCTACTTGAGTCATTTCTGCAGATAAATAAATCCACCACTAACAGCACTTATCGGACTACACACATCAAATGTATGATCACTAATAAGTTTGTTGTTCGTTCCTATGGCCTGTGAACGGTATTTTAGTCACTTCACTTTTCGGAGGAAAGTTGCAAGTGTCAGATGATTCAAAATCAAAAAGACTTCAAAATCCATCATAATGGAATTTTCCATGCGGGTTTCTCAAATGTGACCAAATGTAGTGCCACACTTGTGTGGTATTCTTTTAGTCTTGCGACATTTAGCGTCAGTGTTATGGATGTATCATATTACCCTCAATATTCATAACATACGTCCCATCGATGATGGAAGTATGGCCCTTATGTTATTCATAATACTTAACAACAATTGTTGTTTTTATGAACAACTCTTTTGCAACAAACATTGTGCAATGGGCTAGAGTGTATGAAACTCTAAAATGAATTATCAAAGTAAACCCAGAGGTATTGTATTATTATCAATATTCATAACATACATCTCATTCATAATGAAAGTATGGCCCTTGTGTTATTCATAACATCGAACATAAAAAGTTCTCTTATGAACAACCTTCTTGCAAGATACCTTATGCAATGGGATAGAGTTTGCAAAACTCTAAATGAATTATGAAAATAAATACAGACGGCAATACACCGATGGAAGGTATAGTAACATTTACTATGTTCCCTGTGTATACCTTAACCTCATTTCTAGCTAGTCTTTCAGGCCATAGTAGTTCTTACATCGAGTTGCAACAGAATGCAATCGAGTGGGCATTTTTGTGATGAACTCACAATACCCAAGAATTAGTGATTAACATGTTTAACCATAATTCGCAAGAACTATATCTTTGACCAGCCTTCTATACATCAAAAACTTGTATGACATTCATACATGAGCTGGATATTCCAGTCTTCTTTCCTTTTGCCTTTATACTTGTAACAGTTTAACTTTTAGTATTTCTCCTACTCCCAGAAGAAGCACCCAACTTAAGAGTGGCATTAGCCCCGGACTTCCTAGGCGTGTAAGTCATACTAACACCCTTTGGACACTTCCTTTCTCTTTAAGTTGTTGTTTTATTCACCTTTCATTATATGACAGGCGTTCTTCTGGATCCCTTTCCCAACAGTCAAATGCATAGTAAACACTTTTACTAATACTTGCAAACAAACATTGCTTTGTTTGTATCTGAAAATAATTTTCAGTTCCATGAATATCATATAACTATCCCAAATTTCGAAGTTTGGGTTTCATGGAAGCAAACATATTCCACTTGACCATAACAGAATTCTAGCTTTTGGATCGAAGGACGAGAGTCACATGATCCATAGCATTAGCGGGAGGATACGGAAAGCATGCGATAGGACAAAGTCCTTCTCGGCACTTTTGAGGACAATCCTCATATTACGTTACCAATCGTAAAGTTTTAACCAGATATTTAACAGCTATTCAATTTTAATAGGGAAGGTGGAAATGCGAGCCATTATTCTACAACTATTATGCAAGAAACACTTAGACAGTGTTCATAATTAATTGCACTGAGAATTAAACATGTTAATTCAACAGTGCGCTCCCACTCAAATCAATATCTCTCACAATTAATTTTGAGTGATACAAGATCCAGACTTCAATCCATCGCCATAGAATCATCATCTCATAACGGGAATTTTAATCAGTAGGCCAACTTGCCGATCACATCTCTATGTGACTCTTGCTCATCTTTCGATGCGTGTGTTCCGAGCTCAGGACGATCCTGCCATGAACGTCAAGACAACCAAGTGATCTTGCTGCGAGGTCTGACCTCACCCGCCTCACACTTCTCTAATCGTTCGTACCCATGCATCCATGGCGCACCCCGAAAAGATAGGTGCCGTGAGGGTGCTACACTTGGGAGAACACTAACTACTTGATATTTTAAGTGAGATATCACCCTAATAAAAGCGACTACCGCGCAATCAAGAAGGGTGCATCATAAGGGATAAACATCTCAGGCAATTCATAATAGCATGATATGGTATAGCCCTTTCTGACGGAGAAGTATTTCATTTCTTCGTCTTCGGCATTCGCGTCGGTGGTCACCTTCACGAAGATTGCCACCACCTTGTCGATGCACCAGATAATATTGCTATCTCTATAGCTAACAAAATAATGCATTACAACAAGGTTGACACGCAGGTCATTAAAATGCAATCATATGGCTCCAGCCATCATGCCGAATCATGACACGCAGGTCATGTTAATCAAATTACATCATATAGTCATCTCATACATAATCGAATGAGTATGAGCACTGCTATACCACATCACATGCACATCCTGCAAAACCAAGTTAGACGACTCTAATAGGTTTATGCAAAAATTTATTTTACGTGGCTTCTAAGGTTTTGACTTAAACCGCAGCTACCAACGTTTTATCATCAAGTATGATTATTCAGGTTGCTAGATTAACATCTCGGGGTGTATGAAACATGGGATAATTAAATCTCGAGCCCCATACTAAACTTCGTCGTACGCATGACCCCCGTGCAGATCATATCTGCAATGCCCTTTCATCTGCGAATTTCATCTTTCTTTTGACTACGACAGAACCCAAAGAACTGATAGCACTTCCATGATCAATCAGGATCACGGATTGCCAGAACTTTGTCAAATTCCACCATGCTGTCTCGAGATTGAGCAAACGCAAATTCTAGGGAAGCAACAAGAACCTCGGGCAACAGATTTCATCTGTCACCCGCATATATAATTTTCAGCAATAGATCTCACCTACTACCTAATTATATTATGCAATACCCATACATCTCCATGTATTCTAGATCGAAACCTGCATCTACGCATAGCACGGCTCTTGATGCCACTGTAGGGGAACGCGGTAGAAAACAAAAAATTTCCGACCTACGCACCAGCCCAGGACCACTATGGAGACTACATACATGGTTTGATCTTTTTCGTTACCGACTCGTAGCGCAGCGGGAAGTAGAGTCGATGACGATCGGCGGTGCAGATCCCCGCAGCTAGGATTTACAACCTCCCAACCGCGAGGATGTATACCCTCATCTGCTCCTCAGACAGCCCTCCAGGAGGCGATCGAACAGCCCCCCGGACGGTGTCGCGGATAGCCCTTCGGGAGGACCTTCGAAACTCGAACGGTCACTCGGACAGCCCTTCGGGAGGACCTTCGAAACTCGGATGGTCACACGGACAGCCCTTCGGGAGGCACTCACGAAATAAGACCGAAACTACGATCTCTCTACAGAGTTGCACACATACGGTGTCATCTATCCGGCAGGGCTTCGCCGTCCAGAACTAGTTCCTGCCGGAACCCAGACAGCCTTACGGCTCTATGAAACTCTTTTCGTGGGAGGGAGAGAAGAAGCCAGATAATGCATGGCATGTGTATGAGAGCAAGGGATAATTGTGGAGGGCTGCCCCTCCACCTCTATTTATAGGAAATCCAAAGGGGGTAGGGTAGTTTCACAAAAAACCGAAAATGCACATGAATGAAGTCCTTCCACAAGGACCTAGGAGTGAAACCAAGGAACAAGAGGGTCCCCAAGGGGGGATACCCCATGTGGCCGGCCACACCCACATGAGGGGCCCAAAAAATGGCTCCTATCCATCCATGTCATCCCCAAGATCTTTTGGAGCAAAGCCCCAAAAGGTGGCTTTCCATAAAGTAACCATAAAGCTGATTTTCACTATTCACGACGACATTTTTCAGCGTCTGATCGAACTAAAAATATTTATGTGGGCTAAGAACATTTCCAGTACCCACTAAAATGATTTTCAACACGTTCCGAAACAATTCCGGTTTTAGTGAATTTCATCTGCGAAACGCATCTGAAGTGGCTCCGGCAGCTCCGGAACATTTCCGGTTTTTATCTCAGAAAATTCCAAAAAGCTTCCAGAATGATTCTGGCATCCTCCAAGAATTATCAGGCATGTGCCGAAACCAATTTGACTTAATGGTGTATCCCGAAACAACTTTTTGGTATCATCGAAACTTATCCGATGACCTCTCTCTACGGTACGATTCTGCTATCCGAAACTTTTTGGTGTCCGAAACTTTTTCGGTGATTTTCTCTCAGACTCCATGTCTAGTATTCAGCAGATAGATGACCCTTAAGCGTGTGACCCTATAGGTTCGGTGAAGTATAGACATGACCCGGAACCCCTTCCGATCAATGATCAACATCGGAGCCGTGGACACCCATATTGACCCCTATACCCACACGAATAAATATTCGAGTGAACCTCCAGTTGCCGTGTGCTATTCCTGTTGCTTCGCGATATGTTACAAATACCCGAGGTGAGACATGTTGGCATTCCCGTGGATCAACTACTTGTCCACTATGCTAGTTACCTCGTTACTGGTATTGTTCTCTTTTCTCGTTATCGTGTTCTGGCATCCCCGTGATCAAATCACAAAGTGTCTGGCCAGACGATGATGGATACCGTAACACCGAGAGGGCCCAGAGATATCTCTCCATCGTCGGAGGAGCAAATCCCAATCTTGAGCTATCAAGTTACTTGACACACTTTTCCATGAACCCGTAAGCCGCCGTAATAGCCACCCATTTACGGATGACGTCTAACAAACCCCAAAGTTCATGAAGCAAGCATGAAGAAACTCGATACTCTCATGGTCTAAGGAATCATGCAAACGTTAACCATCTCTGTGTTATGTACCAATAAACTTGTGACGAATGAATCTCATAGCATAACATCATGCCGGGTCGATTCAACACAAATGTTCTCTTAACATTATGCCCTCAAGGTTGGTGACATAGACATGCCCATGATCAGGAAAACATAACCATCATGCAACACTTGAGCTAGTCTTAGAGGCCAGACTAGGAATACATTTTACCGTTTATTATTCCACACGTGCATATGAGTCTTCCTCCGAGCCTCGACCATAGCAGTTATAGCATGGAACATAAACATAATTATGAACTCGGAGATAAATAATATCATTTATTATTGCCTCTAGGGCATATCTCCTACAAATTCTACTAATCAAACAAACAAATTTTTAATACAGGTGGATTTATATTTGAAAGTGTGGTTATGGAACATGAAGTTATCATGAGATTCACTCTTCTAAATCTAGCTCCCTTGTTCTTATGCTTGACTATGAAAAGGTCTATGACAGTGTAAGATGGGAATTCCTTTTAGAAGTACTTGCATCTAGGGGTTTTGGTGAGAAGTGGATTGGGTGGATTAAGTTGGTTCTCTTTCAAGGTTAATTATGTGTCAGGAATATTGACACTAATGGACCTTACATTATTAGTGGTAAGGGTTTAGAAGGAAGGTTATCTTTTATTCCCCATTCTCTTTAATTTGGTTGCCCATGTTTTCACTCAAATGTCGGAGAAAGCTTATGTCCATGGGGGAAGAGATATATTGTTGGAGGATAAGAGTTGGAAAAAACTTATTAATTTTAAATATGGGACCCCTAATCCTATTTTGTTGTCCAAATGAGGTGTTTGTTTTCTCTTCTAGAGGGATTAATTTGTTCTTTCAGTACTTCTAAGTTCTTTTAAAGATGTACATTTGGAAATGGTTCTAGTGTTAAATATTGGCATGCCATTTGTGTTGGGGATTCATCTCTCAAGGTGCAATTTTCAGATTTTCCTGATATTTCGGGAGTGAGGATTCATCTCTTAAGGAGCTTTATGATGTTTTCCCCGCACTTTCCACCAAAAAATCCTACATTTACACTACCTGCCACTGGAGTTCATATGTCAATGAAACACGGGTATACGTTACTTGAGTTTGCGATGTGCATGGATGGCACTTGGCCAAGGTATATTATTTTGGCTCAAGTTTCATGTTCACCCAACCCGACTTACCTTTTGCACGATATGTTGTCTATATATGTTCTAATTATGTGAGTGGGAGGCATTAGCCGGTCTCCTATATGTTAAACCTGGCGCCAGAGAATACACAGAGTAGCTTTCCCACCTGATGGGCCTCTTTTAGCCTTAGTGGCACCTGTTTGATAATCATGCGCCAGAGCTGATGTTGCATGCATGCGAGCGTCTCGCGGTGCTCCGAGCTGGTGCTACCTTACCGACACATGATGTCGAAGACCTGCCTCTAGATGTACGTGTCCGCTCTTGCTCCATTTCCTATTGTGCTAGCATGGATCACCGACATAGCCTCCATCTAGTTGAACATGCCACCATAGTAGAAGAGTGTGTTTCTAAACTACTCCATCAACCATGAATTTTTGTGGTATCTCCCCTGCTCCATGATCGTGAACACCATGGGATGCATGGCGGTGATCTAGCTGAGGGCAGGGTTAATTGACGAGAGGAGGCACGTGGACACGCTGTACGGGTCCACTAGGAGGCTAGTAGATGGAGTTCAAAACCACCATCTCTCGGGGAAGGACTTATAATATCTATTTCTGAAGCACATCCAGGCTATCATTGAGGTCCCTCTGGAAGGGAAAGGGCACGTTCAAGGCATGTGCGAGTTACTGACGTAAATGAGAAAAACACTTTTAATAAACAATACTTTCCTGAACCAGCTTTATCGTGTAAATTAAATAAATATCTCAAGAACCGATATAGTAATAGTTTATTACCTTCTCAAACTACCAACCACATCATTTAGACAAGAGATAAATAAAGTTTCCAAATGTCCACATATGAAATAGCAACTATATCTATGCAATATAACTAGCAATTACTTTCTTCCTCCCTTTTGTCCTTGTGATGCAACTCTTTGAAACCTTCATCACTTTCCCCCACAAAATCCTATAGTGTGTACACTACCTGTTGTTAAAGTTAACATGTCGATGTGACACCGATATACGCAACTTGTGTTTGGTACACATGGAAGGGACTCAACCGCGGTATACTTTTCTGGGTCTAGTTCCTTGTACATGGAACCCGAGACTTACATTCATTCCTGATAACATGCCAATATATCTTCTCGTAATGTGAGCGAGAGGCATCTGCCTATCTCTTTGTGTTTTCTCCGACACCAGCTCCACTGCTTGTAGTTCCACCATGGACCACTGGCATGGACTCTATCAAGTCGAGCACGATGTCATAGCAAAACTGTGTGTTGCTAAACTTCATAAACATCTTGGAATTTTTGTGGTCCATATCCTTCTCCATCATCACGCACACCATGGGCTGCATGGCAGACCTAATCAAGCACGACGTCCATTGGCGAGTCGAGGGACGTGGGCGTGATGTCCGGGTCCACTGGGAGGCGGTGAAGCTTGCATATAGATTTCACAGCCACCTCCACTCTAGGAAGGACCTAGAACATCTACGACTAGAGCACGCATAGGCGGTCAGTAAGGACCATTTGCGGAAGAAGGGCACATTCGTGGTGCACGCGGGCTCTATGAATCACATGAACATTTCTTGAACGGCGGGCACAGAGATGACACCAATGATGTCGAGGTACGGAGGGCTTCAAGGAAAGATGGTGAGGGCCGGGATAATGTTCAACAACTACATGCCCAACTAGTGTTACAGAAGGCATGTTTGTGGGCCTGTAAGGAATATGTGGCGCCCTTGCATTGGTAGGTATAATTAGGCGTGACGCGAAGCTTTGAAGGTTTGGCCAATTGGTCAGAGGGACACGTTTCCCATTCCTGTTGAATCCGTCCCCGGCGATAGAAGGGAAATGGAAGGAGAGAAAGAAGGGATGTGGTTGGGCCCGCAGGACATGTGGCACCCTGGCATTGGTAAGTACAACATGGCCAGACGTGACAAACTAAAGTTTTGGTCGGTATGTCGTAGAGAAATGTGTGCCATTACCCTTGAATCCATCCGTGGCAACAGATTGGAAATGGAAGGAGAGAAAGAAGGGATGTGTGTGGGCCCGCAAGGACATGTGGCGCCCTGGCATTGGTAGGTATAACATCACATGATGCGACACACTGAAATTTTGGCCGGTCGGTTGAAGGGAAGCGTTTCCCATTCCTCTTTAATCCGCCCCTGGCGACGGAAAGGAAATAGAAGTTGAGGAAGAAGGGATGTGCGTGGGTCCGCAAGGACATGTGGTTCCCTGGCATTGGTAGGTATAACGTGGCGTGACGCGACATGCTGAAGTTTTGACCGCCTATCATAGGGAAATGTTTCCGATTCTAGGTGTGACACGCGAAAATTAATAAGAAGCCATCAAGATCATGACCTGTGCAGAGGTAGTGAATTTTTGAGTTTTTTGATGATTTTTTTAGTTAGCATTTTGTTACTATGAAAAAACAAAACAAATTCTGAGAAAACAGTCCAATATGCGTATGCACCCAGTATAGCCAACGTCCTCTTCACGCACGAAACAACGGCGTTCCACTTAATCCCACCCACCTCCAATGCCGGCCGCACGGCATGCATATTTTGCATTGGCGCCTTGTTACTGGCGACCGAAAAGCGTCTCTGCTGTCCATCCTATTCCTATACCGTCCAAATGAACCAACAACGGACAGATGAATCAATCGACACATGCAAAGCATTGCAAAAGGAAGGAGAGAAAAATTGGCGGGGGCCGGGAAACGACATAGGAGAAAGAGGAAAACAACGTGCTCACTTAGGTAAGCGCAATGCTGACGCTAATGCTCACCTTTCCCTTTCCCTGGTTACACGCCACCCCCATCTAAGTAGCTCTATCTCATCTAAAGCCTAAAGCACACGTTCCCTCCCACCGCTGGAGGTAGAGCAACGCCAAAACTTGTGTCCGAGCTGTTGATTGACCACAAGATTTGGTCAGGTAATTAGGGTAATGGCACTGCTCATTTGTCCTGCAATTCATACCGGAGTTTAGCGTTTCCGCGTCGTTATTGCTTGCTTAGCCTAGTAGAGAGCTGGGTCGGTTCGCGCGTGCTCTTAAATTTTAGTTTTGAGGGAGTGCCGCTTGTCAATTCTATTTTTGGCTCGAGTGAGAAATTTATTAGTCCAGTTTGTGTGCTGCTCTACTTGTGGTTGTGGGGATTTTGGTGCCCTCCCTTCTTGTTTCTGCCCTCCAATTGGGATCTTTGCTACAGATCCCCGTACGAATCTGTGAACCTTTTCAAGAATACTTTGCGTGTTAACACACTACCTAGAATTTTATGTGTCATATGTGTCTTCGCACCAGGGCCGGGCATCCAACGTATGAGCGAGCATTATCGGTGGTTTTTATCCCAACCATCGTTGCCAGACCTGATACGTTACATATCAGAAAAGGCCTATAGTCATTCGTGTTGCGCGTGCAAGCATTTTTATGCTAATATATTATGATCCTACTCGATCCGTACAAGATAGTACATGTTGGTTGCCGATCATCTCACTAAGCCAAATTGAAGCGATCGAATATGTTGTGCACTCCCTATTTGAGAAGGGAACTCCATTTCGTTGACCTCTAATTGAGCCACACTTGACTCGCCAGTGATGTCCCATAGTGGTCATTTATGCCTAGCCCACTCATTTCACCCCTCAAGGCCGGTATTTAAGCAGTGACATGCTGTAAATATTTCATGTTATTCATGATCAGCATATTCAGTGTAAGTCATATTTCACCAGTTTCGATCAACTTGTTCTGAACTATAAATCTGTTTAATAATCACATATATTATCTCCCTTGTTTTGGCATAGTGAAAACGGTTGGGAACACCAGAGGGGTGGACATTCTAAAGAGTTGAAGAGCTACAATCTGGGCAAAACATTAGATGTAGGGACATTTGGAAAAGTGATGATTGCAGAGCATAAGCTTACAGGACACAAAGTTGCTATAAAGATTCTGAACCATCATAAAATAAAAACTATGGAAATGGAAGAGAAAGGTATGCCTCCTTCTCCTGGCACAATAGTGTAGGATACATTTAACTTGCTTGTTCAGAATTTCGAGTTATCTGCTTTCATAGTGTTGGTCAGACATGTGGGTGTGTTCCTGATTCCCGCTTAATCAGTTAGTCGAGATAATGTATATTAGGTTAGAATACATTCATGTTTGGTTAAGAAGAAAGTTCATCTTGTGTCATTGCTTCGAGTTAGTAGAATTTACATCTCCAATTTCTTCATAGACTCGATCTCTAACACTTTACTTCTATTGTTTTCTCATATCTTGTTTCCAGCAAATAGAGAAATCAAGATATTGATGTTGTTCGTTGACTTCACTCACCATCCTATCATCCGATTTTATGAGGTTGAGACACCTCGGGATGTATTTGTTGTGATAGAATATTGCAAGAACGGTGAGCTATTGGACTACACTGTTGAGAAAGGGCAGTTACAGGAATATGAGGTTCGTCGAATCTTCCACTAGGCATTGTTCACACTTTTCTTGAGTTCAGTCCGAGTGTTGTTCACACTTTTCCCTGGCCATGGTATTTGGATCTGAATCATTTGAAAGTTTTTTGCAATCTAATTGAGAAATGTATGTCGAGATTGTAGACTTCCGGTTATATGTTTCTCCTAAATTTGTATATCAACATAGCTGATTAAATTATCGTCCGCATGGTGACTGCTCGCGATTTCCCAATGCGATTGAGTTAGGTATTCAAATGTCCCAGTCATTGTGTGCACTATGACCTGGGTTCCCGGAGGTTGCCCATCCATTGGGTTTATACAACCCATTAGGTGTTTGTCAAAATGAAGTTGACTTGCGTTGACTGATTCAAAGGTCTTGATATCCTCGCTTCCGAGCAGCCGAATCCTGATGTATTTTTGTCATACTTCTCCCCTTGTTGCATTGAATGGCGAGTGGAGTGATTTTTGTTGGTACCTTCACACTTTTAGGCGTACTTTTGCAGGAGTGCAGCATTGTGTGACACCTCTATAGTTAACAAATGAAACTGGCAGGTTATTTGCAAAGTGCTGCATATCTTCTGAACGCATGGTCCAGATCTTTGAGCTTGTGGAATTGAGGCAGAAATGTGTGGAACATTCCACTAATTTTTCGGCATTCTTTATGGTACTTGAAATCTCCACCTAATGCCTGGAAATGTTCCTCATTCAATCAACATACTGTCCGTGAATAACTGATACATCCATTTTGCATCATGCTTTTATATTGATATTTATTGCATTATGGGTTGTTATTACACATGATGGTTCAATACTTATGCCTTTTCTCCCTTATTTCACAAGATTTACATGAAGAAGGAGAATGCTGGCAGCTAGAATTCTGGACCGGAAAGGAGAAAATCTGAGAGACCTATTATGCACAACTGCAAATGTCCAGAAAATTCATGGAGAATTATTTTGGAATATATAAAAAATATTGGGCAAAGAAATACCAGAGGGGGACCCACCAGGTGGTCGCAAGCCTGGGGGGCGCGTCCTACCCCAGGGCTTGTGGGCCCCCCAACAGGTCTGCGGTCCCCCTCTTCCGCTATATGATGTCTTTTGACCTGAAAAAATCAGGAGAGAGTTTCGGGATGTAGCGCCGCCGTCTCGAGGCGGAACCTGGGCAGAAGCAATCTACGGCTCCGGCGGAGCTGTTCTGCCGGGGAAACTTCCCTCCGGGAGGGAAATCGATGCCATCATCATCACCAACAATCCTCTCATCGAGGGAGGGTCAATCTTCATCAACATCTTCACTAGCACCATCTCCTCTCAAACACTAGTTCATCTCTTGTATTCAATCTCTATCTCAAAACCTTATATTGGTATTTGTGGGTTGCTAGTAGTGTTGATTACTCCTCGTAGTTGATGCTAGTTGGTTTACTTGGTGGAAGATCGTATGTTCAGATCCTTAATGATATTCAATACCCCTCTGATCTTGAACATGAACATGTTTTGTGAGTAGTTACGTTTGTTCCTGAGGACATGGGAGAAGTCTTGGTATTCGTTCGATATTTTGATGAGATGTATGTTGTCTTTCCTCTAGTGGTGTTATGTGAACGTCGAGTACATGACACTTCACCATTATTTGGGCATAGGGGAAGGCATTGGGAAGTAATAAGTAGATGATGGGTTGGTAGAGTGACAGAAGCTTAAACCCTAGTTTGTGGGTTGCTTCATAAGGGGGCGCGCTACCCTGGCTTGTGGCCACCTCATGTGCCCTCCGGACTCCGTTTCCTCCCAAAATACTTGTTTTGCACGGTAAAAGTTCATTATATAATCTGCCGAAGGTTTTGACCACCGTATCACGACAATATCCTATGTTCTTGTTTCGAGCTATTTTTCTGGCTGGTATGAGTATGTCGTCTCAAGATTCGGAGGGAGCGAGCTATGTCGCTGATTATATCGCAAACACCAATGTCTATGGGGAGGTAGATCATTACGGTTGTCTACGGATGAGGAGGAAGACCACGACATGGAGAAAGTAGGGGATGATAGCTCTGATGAAGATGAAGTTCAACTACTTCAACCTGGAGATATGCACATGGAATTCAAGAAGTCAAGCCTTCCTAATCGGTGAAACAACTCTAAGGTTCAATTCATCCCATCCGTTTTACTACAGGAAAGCAAGGCGGCATTGTGCAAAAAGGTATTAAAGCTTGAGCTGGAGAATGAGAATCTCAGGGAGGAAACTTTTAGCCTCAGACGCAAGCTGGAGAAGAAGAATGCTACCACACCTTCATCACCACCACCTCTGAAGAAGGAGACTTGAGTATATGGGTATGGGCACTCCCATAGCTTGTGACAAGCTTGGGGGAGGTGTCCCGGTATCGTATCACCATCACACACTTATCTTAATCATTTAATTTAGTTCGATCTTTTTGGTTATATTTTGATCTAGGAGAATAAAAGTTTTAGTATGACCTTGCCTTTTAGTTTTTGCATCTTGATCTACCTTTGTAATTGAGTCTAGGAGTTATATAATAAAGATTAGTTTTGAGTTCAGGGCTTTGCTTTCTTGTTTGATCTTGGAAAAGGAAGAGAATATAATAAATAAAAGTTTATATAATAATTTTATGGAAGAGTGATGACTTCACATATAAGAAGTATGATTAATAAAATTTGTTGAAGGTTGACAAACATAGTATTGGTCATTGCTGCAATTAATAGGAAGTAATAAAGAAAGAGAGGTTCCACATATAAATACACTATCTTGGACATCTTTTGTGATCGTGAGCGCTCATTAAAATATTGTATGCTAATAAGTTGATGTTGGACAAGCAAGACAACATAATGTGTTATGTTTCCTTATATCCGAATAGAATTTATATTGTCATCGATCCTCCAACATGTTGAGCTTGCTCCTCATCCTATGCTAGCCAAATCTTTCGCATCAAGTAGAGATACTACTTGTGCATCCAAAACCCCTTGATCCAGTTTTGCCATGAGAGTCCACTATATCTACATATTGATTGATTAAGAACCTTCAATTAAGTTGTCATCGGTGCAAGCAATAAAAATTGCTCTCTAAATATGTATTATCTTATAGTGTAAGGAAAATAAACTTTATACAAACTTGTGATATGGAAGAAATAAAAGCGACGGACTGCATAATAAAGTTCTCTATCACAAGCAGCACTATAAAGTGACATTCTTTTTTATTAAGATTTCGTGCATCCAATCAAAAAGTGCATGACAACCTCTGCTTCCCTCTATGAAGGGCCTATCTTTTATTTTTAACGTCTATCTTTATACAAGAGTCATGGTGATCTTCACCCTTCCATTTTCACTTTTTCTTTTTGGCAAGCAATATATGTTGGGGATGATCCAGATATGTATACCCACTCCGACATAGGTGATCATAAACTATTATTGTTGACATTACCCTAGAGGTAAAAGGTTGGGAGGCGAATGTATCAGCCCCTATCTTTCTATGTGTCCGACTGAGGCTTTGATCTCATAAGTATCGCGTGAGTGGTAGCAATTATAAAAGACTAATAGATGGTTGAGTATGTGGACTTGCTACATAAAAGCTCTTACATTGACTCTTTCCGATATTATGATAAATTACAATTGCTTCGATGACCGAGATCATAGTTTGTTAGTTTTCAATGAAGTTTTTGGTCCATACTTTACCTTGTGAATGAATGATCACTTTAGCATGAGAAATTATATGACAATATGTTGTTGTTCTAAAGATGATCATGATGCCCTCATATCCGTATTTTATTTTATTGACACATCTATCTTTAAACATGTGGACATTATTATCGATTTCGGCTTTTGCTTAAGGACAAGCGAGGTCTAAGCTTGGGGGAGTTGATACGTCCATTTTGCATCATGCTTTTATATTGATATGTATTGCATTATGGGCTGTTATTACACATTATGGTTCAATATTTATCCCTTTTCTCCCTTATTTTACAATATTTACATGAAGAGGGAGAATGTCGGTAGCTGGAATTCTGGACCGGAGAGGAGCAAATCTGAGAGAGCTATTCTGCACAACTCCAAATGTCCTAAAACTTTACGGAGAATATTTTTGGAATATATAAAAAATATTGGCCGAAGAAATACCAGAGGGGGGCCCAATAGGTGGCCACAAGCCTGGGGGCGCGGCCTACCCCCAGGGCTTGTGGGCCCCCTAGCAGCTCTCCTGTCCCCCTCTTCTGCTATATGATGTCTTTTGACCTAGAAAACAATTAGGAGAGAGCTTTCGGGATGAAGCGCCGCCATCTCGAGGCGGAACCTGGGCAGAAGCAATCTAGGGCTCCGGTGGAGCTGTTCTGCCGGGGAAACTTCCCTCCGGGAGGGGGAAATCAAAGCCATCGTCATCACCAACGATCCTCTCATCGAGAGAGGGTCAATCTACATGAACATCTTCATTAGCGCCATCTCCTCTCAAACCCTAGTTCATCTTTTGTATTCAATCTCTATCTCAAAACCTCAGATTGGTACCTGTTGGTTGCTAGTAGTGTTGATTACTCCTTATAGTTGATGCTAGTTGGTTTACTTGGTGGAAGATCATATGTTCAGATCCTTAATGATATTCAATACCCCTTTGATCTTGAACATGAACATGTTTTTTGAGTAGTTACGTTAGTTCCTGAGGACATGGGAGAAGTCTTGTTATAAGTAATCATGTGAATTTGGTATTCGTTCGATATTTTGATGAGATGTATGTTGTCTTTCCTCTAGTGGTCTTATGTGAACATCGACTACATGACACTTCACCACTATTTGGGCCTATGGGAAGGCATTGGGAAGTAATAAGTAGATGATGGGTTGCTAGAGTGACAGAAGATTGAACCCTAGTTTATGTGTTGCTTCGTAAGGGGCTAATTTGGATCCACATGTTTCATGCTATGGTTAGATTTATCTTAATTCTTCTGTCGTAGTTGCAGATGCTTGCAAGAGGGGTTAATCATAAGTGGGATGCTTGTCCAAGTAGGACAGCACCCAAGCACCGGTCCACCCACATATCAAATTATCAAAGTGATGAACCAAAATCATATGAGCATGATGAAAACTAACTTGACAATAATTCCCATGTGTCCTCGGGAGCACTTTGCTTTATATAAGATTTCGTCTATGCTTGTACTTTCCTATAAAAAGGGTTGGGCCACCTTGCTGCACCTTTGTTACACTTGTTACTTGTTACAAATTATCTTATCACCAAACTATCTGTTACCGATAATTTCAGTGCTTGCAGAAAATATCTTGCTGAAAATCGCTTGTCATTTCCTTCTGCTCCTCGTTGGGTTCTACACTCTGACTTATCAAAAGTACTACGATAAATCCCCTATACTTGTGGGTCATCAATAAATCCCCATGTTAGGGGCATCTGGTATAGACGGAAATAAAGTTATTCCTCACGTAGATCCCAAATATACGTTGAGGGGCTAATGATGTATGCCGGGTTGGTGATATCAGTGTGTAACCGAATTACCCCAGATCGGAAATACTTGGTATATCTCCACGTATCAGAGATTTAGGGGAATAATATTATCAGCTTGGGCATGAGTGTGTAAGACTACATGACTCCAACGTGAAGTTGGTAAGTTGCAATAGCGAGGTTAAAATCATGCAATCAGATTAATTCTTTCGATAAAAGATTCGACCAAAGCATTTTGAGTCTATACATTAGGGAAAAGTGCTAGACTTCAATCCTATGTCATCCAACGCGTCCAACCTAATGCCACAAAAACTAGCCAAAAGAGGCGTCTCTTCCTACCAGTCTAGACAGCTCTGGCATTAAGGAATGCGGCTAGGTCTAGAGCCTCACAATCAGGTCGGAGTGCCTCCCACACAAAACTCATAAGCATGAAATCCACCATGCAAGAGAAGAGGATTGATACGTCCATTATGCATCATGTTTTCCTATTGTTATTCATAATATTTTCGGTTAATATTTCACTTAATTAGGCAATTCTAATGACTTTTCTCTCATATTTTGCAAGTTTCACATGTAGACGGAAATCGCCAGCAGCTGGAGCTCTGGACCTAAAAAGCTACAGCAGAGATAGCTATACTCTGGAGCTTCAAATGACCTGAAAATTTACAGAGATATATTTTGGACTTAATAAGAAAACTGGAAGAAGAATCACCAGGAGGGGCCACACCAGCGAGCCACAAGCTCAGGTACCCTCCCCCCACCCCCTAGGCGAGCCATGTGAGCTTGTGGGCCCACCAATAGGCTTCCATGCCCCCTTCTCCTATCACTAGTAGAAAACAGGGCTTTGGTCGCAGGGCAATATTCACATTAGTCCCGGTTCAGTCACGAACCAGGACTAATGTGAGGATTGGTCCCGGTTCGTGTGGCTAAGGCATTAGTCCCGGTTCACCTGACCCCTTCAGTCCCGGTTTGAGACACGAACCGGGACTAAAGGGTGCGATGCCCTTTAGTCCCGGTTCGTGTCTCAAACCGGGACTAAAGATTAGACCTTTAGTCCCGGTTTGAGACACAAACCAGGACTAAAGGGTGCCATGCCCTTTAGTCCCGGTTCGTGTCTCAAACCGGTACTAAAGGTACCATTTTCAAACTCTACCCCCCCCCCCCCCCCCCCCCCCCCCAAGTGGATCGCCTTTTCAGTTTTGTAAAAAGCAAAAGAAAATGACAAAAACTTCAAAAATTAAAATCCTTCCAGATGTAGTTATGTTACTACATGTACTAGTTAGGAAAATTTCAAAACTTAAATTTGGACATGTTTTGCAAAAAGTGTAGGGAAAATGTAAAACGGCTATAAATTTTGCATATGATGTCAGAAAAAAACGTATAATATATCAAAATGTTCAGCACGAAAATCTGCATCCGATATTGACGGCCTGCGGCCTGTTTGCAAATTTTTAGAATCCTCAAATTCTAAAAGGAAAAAAAGTTATGCTCAAATTTCTTTTTTTTTTAATTTTTGTTAAATCTGGTCAAACTATGGTCAAACTACTTATTCAAGAAGTATTAGTGTTACTAAATAATTATTCAAGAATATTAGTGTTACTAAATAATTATTTCAGTTTTTTTTGAATTTTGGTCAAATCTGGTCAAACTGTGGTAAAACTGTGGTCAAACAATGGTCAAACTAATTATTCAAGAAATATAAGTGTTACTAAATAATTATTTCAGTTTTTTTTTTGAATTTTGGTCAAATTTGGTCAAACTATGGTCAAACTACTTATTCAAGAAATATCAGTGCTACTAAATAATTATTGTTTTTTAGAACAATAGTTTCAAACTCAAACAGTGAAATGTGTGACTTCATGCTCAAGCTAAATTCCTGAGGGTTAATAGGATTGACATCTTACTATTGTCAGGAAAACAACAAGTGCAGACTTGAAAACAAGGGAGAATAGAACCCGGAAGTTAAGCATGCTTAGGCTGGAGTACTGAGAGGATGGGTGACCGTCCGGGAAGTTAGATGATTTGGAATGATGAGGGGTGATTAGAGATTAGAGGTTACATTGAGCAGTGATGAGGGGTGATTAGAGATTACAGGTTAAAATAATTCAGAAATTTGAAAATAAAAAAAATTCAAAAAAAATTTCAAAAAAATCATAAAACACTAGTAGGAAAAGGGGCTTTTACCCCGGTTTGTAAGGGCCTTTTGTCCCGGTTCTCACACCGGGACTAAAGGGTCGTTACTAAAGCCCTAACCCTTTAGTCCCGGTTCTTACACGAACCGGGACAGAAAGTCCTCCACGTGGCCGCTGCTGCCAGCCCAGGCAGGGGGGCCTTTGGTCCCGGTTGGTGCCACCAACCGGGACCAATAGGCAGGGCCTTTTGTCCCGGTTGGTGTCACCAACCGGGACCAATAGGCATCCACGCGTCAGCAGCTGGCAGGAGCTGAGGTTTTTGTTTTTTTTGAAAGGGGGTGGTTTAGGGGTTTTGGGGGGTTAATTTAGGTGTTTCATATATTGTGTTAGCTAGCTAATTAATAGAGAGAAGTGTCCTCTCTTATCTCCGTGCTTGGTCGACGCTACGTACTATATACGTATGGAGAGGAGTAGACACGCTAGCTAGTAATCAAATGAAGGAAACAGAAGATCGTCATGAACATATGCATACAGAGAGAAGTGATATCGACCACCTCTCCTTCTCCGAGATATTGGTCGAACAACAAGTTCTCGTATATCTATCCGACACTACCGGCTACATATATACAATAATTATCTCTTACAATACAATCTCCTAATTAAATTGTAGGAACACAGGGTCCACATAGTATTCTCCGTTTTCAGCGATCACGTGGTCAAGGAAGAATGCCGCCAATTCCTCTTGAATTCCTCGCATACGATCTGGTGCTAGGAGTTCATCCCGCTTCCGAAACATCTAATTTGAAGAAGGGGGTCAATACATATATATATGAATAAATGAAACTCAACACAAATGATGGTAATAAAATAAAATTGTGAATATTATTGCTTACGCACTTCATATTGTTCTTCAGTGTAGCCCCGCTCACAGGTCGTGTAGCGGATGGACTCGCAAACGTAGTATCCACAGTAATTATTCCCGGGTTCCTGCCACAACCACTTTACAAGAAATAGAGGTCAATCAAACTGATAAGCAAGCATGCTAAATGGTATTGATGAAACTAGCGCTTGAATCACTAGGAGATGCGCGGAACATGCTACTATAGTACTTACTTTCGGGTGATTAAATTGCAGCTTCTTCGGCAGTCCCGGAGCTTTTGAGGTGAATTTTCTCCAAACCCTGCCAGACAAAGAAAACAATTACTTGATATCAGGAAATGAACAAAGTTGCTGATATGGTGGATAATGATCGATTTAACTTACTTCTCGAGCATTTGAGTCATGTTCGCATAGTCCTGGGGATCTTTTCGTCTCGAGTCTAAGACGGTTACTACTCCCTGCTCAAGCTTAATCTCTAGGAGAATATAGTGGAAGCTGCGCATGCATGCATAAGTCATCAATTACATTACCATAACCTGGACTAATAAGGGAAACCGAATATGCACAAGACAGTAACACTCACTTGAAGTTGTAAGGAAAGAGTATTATATCTTTGTTTTGATTTAATACCAACGATTGTAGCAAGTTGGCCTCGGCTTCTTTGGGATGTTTTTCAACCGTATATGCATCTATGAGATTTGTGTTAATGAACCCAATATCACCGATTTGTCTTTTCTTCAATTCGGCGATCTTCAATCTGCATAATATAGTGAGGATAATTATAAATACATGCAATGAAAGAGCTGACCTATATAGAGAGACTTAATGACAGAAGTAGTACTACTTACAGACAGTAGCAAGTGATCGTTGTTTTATCGAGGGCCTTTTGATTGTAAAACTGGAAGAAATCCTCAAATGGAACATTCAGCAGATCAATTCCAACGAGGTCATGCTCCGGTTTAACTCTCAGCGTCAAAGTATCCATCCCATCAGACTCTCTGCAGGTTTTCATGTACCAATCATGTAGTCTTCGCATCATCGTTGTTAGAGATCTTTCATCTTTGACGAGAGGCTTCCCGTAATGGTATTTGTGTTCGTCCACCTCCATGATTTCATAATGTACATCGTCGGGCAGGTAATCTCCAAGATTGCTATAACCGGGCACCATACTCGGATCATTAGCGACGATGTCTTTTGACACCTTGAGCGGGGGGCACGATTGGTTCGCTTGTTCGCCGAGCTGGGCAATTTTTTTCCCAGCTCGTCGTTCTTTTAACCTTTGATCACTGACAGTACTTCCCGACCGCTCCGCTTCGGCATATGTCTTTGCAAGAATGCGCTCATAGTTGCCTCTCGGCGGAGACTTTGGTGGTTTTGTCAGGGCAGCCAGAGTGCGCTTTGCTTTCACCGGATCTACCTTCTCCTCCGGAGGTGGATGTTTCTTTGCTTTCACCCCTTCAAAGAAGTTTGTCACTTCGGCTCGCACGATCTTCCTGGTTTCCTCCTCGGTCCTCTCGTATGGTAACTTCTCTGGAGTCTTCAGAGAAGGACCGAATCTGTATTGCCTCCCGCCTCTGGCAGCTGTACTGCTAGACGCCGGCAGAGCAGACGGAGCGGCTGCGGCTGTCTTCTTTCCTTGCTTACGAGGCGGAGGAGAAGGACTACGACGCGCCGGAGCAGCCGCAGCGGCGGCGGGTCTCTTCCGCCCTTGCTGACGAGGCGGAGAAGGAGGAGGCTGGCTGCTCTGGCGCGCCGGCGCTGGCGGAGAAGGAGGCGGAGTGCCGCCACGCGCCGGAGAAGGAGGCTGAGTGCCCTGATCACTCGCCGGAGGAGGAGGCGGAGGGAGTGCCCTTACTCGCCGGAGCCGTCCAGTTCGGAAGCTTGATGAGCTCCTTCCGCCATAGGCATGGAGTCTTCAGAGCAGAACCCAGCCGAGTCTCCCCTTCACCGGTAGGGTGGTCAAGCTGGAGCTCCTCAAATCCCTCCGTTATTTCATCCACCATCACCCTAGCATATCCTTCTGGAATCGGCCGGCAGTGGTAGGTTGCGCCGGGTTCAGGAGGTAAAACAGAGCCAACAGCCGCCTTGACTTTGAAGTTCTGCCATTCCGCCATAAGGTGGCAATGTTGAGACTCCGTGATAGCATCCACGGGGTAGCTAGCAGGAGCCGCATGCTCCAGCTGAAGCAGCTCGGTGGAAGCCACGCTGCTTCTCCGCTGAGATGGCGGTGTAGCTTCGGGGGCAGTTTCGGCATGTCGATTGCCGTCTCGTTCCTCTAGCGCTTGAACCCTTTCGTGCAGCTTCTGAATTTGGATCTGCTCCACTTTTTTCCTCCTCTCCTGGCTTTTGTAACCGCCCGCGTCCGGAAAACCAGCCTTCCACGGAACGGAGCCTGGCGTGCCTCGTGTCCGTCCAGGGTGCTCAGGATTCCCGAGGGCCATTGTGAGCTCGTCGTTCTCTCTGTCTGGAACGAACGTCCCTTGCTGCGCTGCATCGATATATTGCTGAATCTTCTTGACTGGTATTCTCAAAAGCTCGTTCGTCCAAACGCACCTCCCTGATACAGGGTCCAAGGTTCCGCCAGCCCCGAAGAACCAAGTCCGGCAACGGTCTGTCCAGTTCATTGTCTGTGGTTCGATCCCTTTTTCAAGCAGATCATTCTCAGCCTTGGCCCACTTAGGTCGGGCTTTGAGGTAGCCACCTGACCCCGTGCGATGGTGAAGCTTCTTCTTTGCAGCATTCTTCTTGTTTGTCGCTGACATCTTCTTACTCTTTTCCGATGTCTTGTGGGCCACAAATGCGGGCCAGTGATCTCTGATCTTCTCATACCGGCCGATGAATTCTGGTGTCTCTTCTTTGTCGACAAACGTTTTCAGCTCATTCTTCCACCTCCTGAATAGGTCTGCCATCTTCTTAAGAGCATGAGACTTGATTAATTGCTCTATAACTGGCTTCTCCGGATCCTCCTCTGGCGGTAGGGTGAAATTTGCCTTCAGCTCAGTCCAAAGATCATCTTTCTGCATATCATTGACATAAGACACCTCAGGGTCTTCCTTCTTAGGCTTATACCATTGCTGGATGCTGATCGGGATCTTGTCCCTAACTAGAACCCCGCACTGAGCAGCAAATGCATCCTTTGTCCGGATGGGTTCAATCGGTTGGCCGTCGCGCGCGATTGCTGTGATCTCAAACCTTTCATCCGAGCGCAACTTTCTCTTCGGGCCTCGTCTCTTTACCGAAGTTGTGCTCGATCCGGAGGGCTAGAAAAAAGAAGAAAGACGAGTGTTAATTAATATGTGTACATACCAAAACAATGAATGCATCAATTAGCTAGTCAGCACAGGCTTAACTAATATATTTACCTGGCCGGACTCTGTTCGGTCACCGGAGCCGTCACCACGGGCTCCTTCTTGCACCAGCATTGGGTCACCGGAGCCATCATAATCATGTCTTTCCTCCTCCACTCTTCGATCACCGTAGCCTGCTTCTTCACCCTGTTCTTCCAGACCATCATTGTCGTTAAGATACGACAAGATATCACCTCCGGCTAAGATTATGTCCCCCAACACCTCTTCTGCTTGCTCGTCTCGTCCGTGCTCCATTGTTTCTGCAAATATTACAACATGGCAATTATTACACAAACATGACAGCAGGTGGATATATTAGTGCAAACGTAGACCTAGCTTATTCCGGGTTTGGGGTGGCCTAGGCAACGCTTCAAGGGTAGGGGCGCGGCGGGAGGGGGTAGGAGACCGACATCGTTTTTTTCTAGGGTTTGGGTGTCCTCGAGAGTTTTGGTCGAGCGAGAGGGCCGGGGGGTGCTCCCGTGGTATAAGTTATCACGGTCGAGAGGGGGTATAAATATCGACCGTCCATCATGTCGAAGTTATCTGGGAGGGAGTTATATATATCGACAACGACGACATACATACATGGGAAAATAATGTTATCGGGGAGGGGGTATATCGACCCCCCCCACGTGTTGAAGTTATCGGGAGGGGGTTATATCGACAACGACGACATACGTACATGGGAAAATAATATTATCGGCGGGGAGGGGGTATATCGACCCCCCTCGTGTTGAAGTTATCGGGAGAGGGGTATATCGACGACGACAGACCCGATAAAACATAAGAAAACGAAGAAGAAATAAAAAGAGGAGAAGAAGAAAAGGAATAGAGGAGAAGATCGAAGAAAAAAAGAAGAAAAAAAAGAGGAGAAGAAGAAAGGAATAGAGGAGAGAAGAAGAAAAAATAGAATTTTTCTATTTTTTCTTCTTCTCTTCTATTCCTTTCTTCTTCTCCTCTTCTTTTTCTTCTTTTTTCCTCTTCTTATTTATTTCTCCTCTTCTTCCTCTCCTCTTCTTCTCCTTTCTTCCTCTTCTTATTTTCCTTTTTATATGAACATATCATCATATATATGAACATACATTTTCTTTGCATATGCATATGAACATACATTTTCTTTGCATATGCATATGAACATACATACATACATTTTTCTTTCATATGAACATACATACATACATTTTCTTTGCATATGACCATACATACATTTTTCTTTGCATATGACCATTCATACATTTTCTTTGCATATGCTTTGCATATAAACATACATACATATGAACATACATACATACATATAAACATAACATACATACACAAAAAATTCTAAAAATCTGCCTAAAAAATTCTAAAAATCTGCCTAAAAAAATTATATGAAAAAAAGCATACATCATCCATCCATCCATATAATGAACATATACATCATCCATCCATCCATATAATCAACATATGCATATGAAAAAAATTATATGAAAAAAAATTATATGAAGAGGATCGAGGGGACAGGGAGGAAAGGGGGTCGCCGGAGCCGGACCGAACGGGGAGGAGGGGCGGCGTCGAGGCAGGGCGGCAGTGGGGCGGGCGCCGGCGACGACGACAATGGTGGGGGCGGGCCGGGGCGCAGGGGCGCGGCCGTGCGTGCTCGGGGACGGGGCAGGGGCACGGGGCGGCGGCCGGCGTGGGCTCGGGCGCGGGGCAGGGGCACGGGGAGACGGGGATGGCGGCCGGCGGCGGCGACGGCGACGAGGAGCGCGCGAGCGATTTGGGCAGCCTGGCGGCGGGGGCAACTGGCGAGGGAGGCGAGGGAGATGTGAAATTTTCACAAGTCCTGGTTATATAGCAAGGGCATTGGTCCCGGTTCGTGGCACCAACCGGGACCAATGCCACCCTTTAGTCCCGGTTGGTGCCACCAACCGGGACCAAAGGTCCCTTTTCAGCAGCGCAAAGGGCGGGAAGCGGCGGCCTTTGGTCCCGGTTGGTGGCACCAACCGGGACTAAAGGGGGGGCATTGGTCCCGGTTGGTGCCACGAACCGGTACCAATGCACCCCTTTAGTCCCGGTTGGTGGCACCAACCGGGACCAAAGGCCTCTTGCTGCCCGCGTCGCGGCCAAAAGTTTAGTCCCACCTCGCTAGTTGAGAGGGGCTCGGAGTGGTTTATAAGCCCCGCTGCGGCTGCTGTCTCGAACTCCTCTCTATAGCAGGCTTCTGGGCCTAACTTTGGCGCGCTGCCCGTTGAGCCCTCTAGCCCTTCTGGGCCTGTATTTGCAAACCCGAGGGTTGGAGGGCCCAGCGGGCAGCGCCCCAACAATTTTTTTTGCTGTCCGCATCGCGGCCAAAAGTTTAGTCCCACCTCGCTAGCCGAGGGGCGCCCGCACCAGTTTAAATGCCGCGGCGCGGCTGCTGTTTCGAACTCCTCTCTATAGCAGGCTTCTGGGCCTAACTTTGGCGCGCTGCCCGTTTAGCCTCCTAGCCCTTCTGGGCCTGTATTTGCAAACCTGAGGGTTGGAAGGCTAAGCGGGCAGCGCCCCAACAATTTTTTTTGCTGTATTTAGTTTTTTTGTTTTCTTTTTTGCTTTATTTATTTTGTTTTGTTTCTACTTACAACAAAAAACTTATTTATTTTATTTTATTTTGTTTCTAATTAATTATTTATTTTACTTTATGATAATTCTTTTTGCTATTAAAGTTTCTATCAAAAAAAGTTCTTTATGAATTTTTTTGCTGTATTTAGTTTTTTTGTTTTCTTTTTTGCTTTATTTATTTTGTTTTGTTTCTACTTACAACAAAAAACTTATTTATTTTATTTATTTTGTTTCTAATTACTTATTTATTTTACTTTATGATAATTCTTTTTGCTATTAAAGTTTCTATCAAAAAAAGTTCTTTATGAAAATTCTTTTTGCTTTTAATGATTTTGAACAGAAAATACTTCGATAATTTTAGTTCCATCAATTTTATATGATTTTAGTTTCAATAATAATAGAGGTTTCTTATAATGTTTCGAACAGAAAATAGTTTGTTAATTTTAGCTTCATAAATTTTATTAAAGTTTATTTTATTTTGTCGGAACACAAGAAGTCCGGAGTTGTAATAAGTTATTAAAAATAAAAAAGAGGCGCAATGCTCGTTGATTTGCTACAAGCCTTTCGGAATAGTGTAGACTGCACTGCACATAGCTCCATGCAGTCTACCTTATTCCTCAAGGCTTGAAGCTAAGCAACGTGAGCATTGCGCCTCGTCTTCATCGTCTCTGCACTCAGGGCTTATAAACCGCTCGTAGTGCCTCTCAGCTAGCGAGGTGGGACTAAAAACTGCTTAGTAAGAAACTCTAGTACCGGTTCGTGCCACGAACCGGTACTAAAGGTGCTCGTGGGGCCACAGCCTCATTAGTACCGGTTCGTGGCACCAACAGGGACCAAAGGGTGGAATTGGTCCCGGTTCGTGCCACCCACCGGGACCAATTGCCTTGCACAGCGGCGTGGTGGTGAGTTTAGTCCCACCTCGCTAGCTGAGAGAGAGCCGCACCTGTTTATAAGGTGCGGTGCGCCTGAGCTGTCGAGCTCCTCTCTAAAGCAGGCTTACGGGCCTAACCTCTCTGTACATGCCTGTGGGCCTACTGGGCCTTCTGCGGGCCTGAATGCTGGCCCATGGATGGGTTTCTAATCGTATTCAGGCCGTGGTGGCCCAGTAGGTGGCATAATTTTTAATTTTTGGCCTGTTATTTTTCATGCATTTACTAATTATTTTGTGCTATAAGACCCTAAAATTGAAAAGCATTTCAAATGAACTCTGAGAAGGTTGAAAGTTGGCATGGTATCATCATTTCATCCACATAGCATGTGCAAGAAAGTTGAGAGGGTTACGGCAAAAACTAGATGCACTTCTTGTACAAAACGGACAATGGTATCATACTCGTCTATTACAAAGTTGGCATGGTATCATCATAATAGTTGCGGGAGAAAGTCTTCACTTTTTCTTCGCTTGTGTCATTTGCTTATTGCGCCGTAACCATGGATAATCTTCATCGTTTATCAGGATGCTTGGGTCAGCCTTGACTTTGAAGGGAGGAATTTCATGAAACTTTTCATAATCTTCAGACATGTCTGTCTTGCCCTCCACTCCCACAATGTCCCTTTTTCCTGAAAGAACTATGTGGCGCTTTGGCTCATCGTATGATGTATTCGCTTCCTTATCTTTTCTTTTCCTCGGTCTGGTAGACATGTCCTTCACATAGATAACCTGTGCCACATCATTGGCTAGGACGAACGGTTCATCAGTGTACCCAAGATTGTTCAGATCCACTGTTATCATTCCGTACTGTGGGTCTACCTGTACCCCGCCTCCTGACAGATTGACCCATTTGCGCTTAAATAAAGGGACCTTAAAATCATGTCCGTAGTCAAGTTCCCATATGTCCATTATGTAACCATAATATGTGTCCTTTCCCCTCTCGGTTGCTGCATCAAAGCGGACACCGCTGTTTTGGTTGGTGCTCTTTTGATCTTGGGCGATCGTGTAAAATGTATTCCCATTTATCTCGTATCCTTTGTAAGTCAATACAGTCGAAGATGGTCCCCTGGACAACGAGTATAACTCATCACAAACAGTGGTGTCACCTCTGAGACGTGTTTCCAACCAACTGCTGAAAGTCCTGATGTGTTCACATGTAATCCAGTCGTCCCACTGCTCCGGGTGTTTCGAGCGCAGACTGTTCTTGTGTTCATCGACATACGGGGTCACCAAGGTAGAGTTCTGTAGAACTGTGTAGTGTGCCTGAGACCAAGAATATCCGTCCCTGCATATTATTGAGTCCCCCCCCCTCCAAGCGTGCCTTTTCCAGTCAGTCTCCCTTCATACCGCGATTTAGGGAGACCTATCTTCTTAAGGCCAGGAATGAAGTCAACACAAAACCCAATGACATCCTCTGTTTGATGGCCCATGGAGATGCTTCCTTCTGGCCTAGCGCGGTTACGGACATATTTCTTTAGGACTCCCATGAACCTCTCAAAGGGGAACATATTGTGTAGAAATACGGGCCCCAGAATGACAATCTCGTCGACTAGATGAACTAGGACGTGCGTCATGATATCGAAGAAGGATGGTGGGAACACCAGCTCGAAACTGACAAGTCATTGCGCCACATCACTCCTTAGCCTTGGTATGATTTCTGGATCGATCACCTTCTGAGAGATTGCATTGAGGAATGCACATAGCTTCACAATGGCTAATCGGACGTTTTCCGGTAGAAGCCCCCTCAATGCAACCGGAAGCAGTTGCGTCATAATCACGTGGCAGTCATGAGACTTTAGGTTCTGGAACTTTTTCTCTGGCATATTTATTGTTCCCTTTATATTCGACGAGAAGCCAGTCGGGACTTTCATACTGAGCAGGCATTCAAAGAAGATTTCTTTCTCTTCTTTCGTCAGAGCGTAGCTGGCAGGACCTTCATACTGCTTCGGAGGCATGCCGTCTTTTTCGTGCAAACATTGCAGGTCCTCCCGTGCCTCAGGTGTATCTTTTGTCTTCCCATACACGCCCAAGAAGCCTAGCAGGTTCACGCAAAGGTTCTTCGTCACGTGCATCACGCCGATTGAAGAGCGGACCTCTAGCTCTTTATAGTAGGGTAGGTCCCAAAATATAGATTTCTTCTTCCACATGGGTGCGTGTCCCTCAGCGTCATTCAGAACAGCTAGTCCGCCGGGACCCTTTCCAAAGATTACGTGTAAATCATTGACCATAGCAAGTACGTGATCACCGGTACGCATGGCGGGCTTCTTCCGGTGATCTGCCTCGCCTTTGAAATGCTTGCCTTTCTTTCGACATTGATGGTTGGTCGGAAGAAATCGACGATGGCCCAGGTACACATTCTTCCTGCTTTTGTCCAGGTATATACTTTCAGTGTCATCTAAATAGTGCGTGCATGCGTGGTATCCCTTGTTTGTCTGTCCTGAAAGGTTACTGAGAGCGGGCCAATCGTTGATGGTTACAAACAGCAACGTGTGCAGGTTAAATTCCTCCTGTTTCTGCTCATCCCACGTACGTACACCGTTTCCATTCCACAGCTGTAAAAGTTCTTCAACTAATGGCCTTAGGTACACATCAATGTCGTTGCCGGGTTGCTTAGGGCCTTGGATGAGAACTGGCATCATAATGAACTTCCGCTTCATGCACATCCAAGGAGGAAGGTTATACATACATAGAGTCACGGGCTAGGTGCTGTGATTGCTGCTCTGCTCCCCGAAAGGATTAATGCCATCCGCGCTTAAACCAAACCATACATTCCTTGGGTCAGCTGCAAACTCAGCCCAGTACTTTCTCTCGATTTTTCTCCACTGCGACCCGTCAGCGGGTGCTCTCAACTTCCCGTCTTTCTTACGGTCCTCACTGTGCCATCGCATCAACTTGGCATGCTCTTCGTTTCTGAACAGACGTTTCAACTGTGGTATTATAGGAGCATACCACATCACCTTCGCAGGAACCCTCTTCCTGGGGGGCTCGCCGTCAACATCACCAGGGTCATCTCGTCTGATCTTATACCGCAATGCACCGCATACCGGGCATGCGTTTAGATCCTTGTATGCACCGCGGTAGAGGATGCAGTCATTAGGGCATGCATGTATCTTCTGCACCTCCAATCCTAGAGGGCATACGACCTTCTTTGCTGCGTATCTACTGTCGGGCAATTTGTTATCCTTTGGAAGCTTCTTCTTCAATATTTTCAATAGCTTCTCAAATCCTTTGTCAGGCACAGCATTCTCTGCCTTCCACTGCAGCAATTCCAGTACGGTACCGAGCTTTGTGTTGCCATCTTCGCAATTGGGGTACAACCCTTTTTTGTGATTCTCTAACATGCGATCGAACTTCAGCTTCTCCTTTTGACTTTCGCATTGCGTCCTTGCATCGACTATGACCCGGCGGAGATCATCATCATCGGGCACTGGTTCCTCTTGATCTTCAGCACCTGCCTCCCTTGCAGCATCATTGGGCACATCGTCTGGTTCCTCTTGATCTTCAGCAGCTTCCCCCGTTGCAGCATCACCGTATTCAGGGGGCACATAGTTGTCATCGCCCTCTTCTTCTTCGCCGTCTTCCATCATAACCCCTATTTCTCCGTGCCTCGTCCAAACATTATAGTGTGGCATGAAACCCTTGTAAAGCAGGTGGGTGTGAAGGATTTTCCGGTCAGAGTAAGACTTCGTATTCCCACATATAGGGCATGGACAACACATAAAACCATTCTGCTTGTTTGCCTCAGCCACTTCGAGACAATCATGCACGCCCTTAATGTACTCGGAGGTGTGTCTGTCACCGTACATCCATTGCCGGTTCATCTGCGTGCATTATATATAATTAAGTATGTCAAAAACCATTACAGAACATCATGAATAGATAATTAAGTGACCAAATTAATAGAAGTTCATCATCACATTAGAACCAAAGTACATACATAGTTCTCATCTAACAACATATATATAGCTCTCCAGAGCATCTAATTAATTAAACCATACATTGAAACTATGTAAAACATTTCAATGCGAAAACAAATGCGATCATAATCGCAACCAAGGTAACAATTGATCCAACGGCATAATGATACCAAGCCTCGGTATGAATGGCATATTTTCTAATCTTTCTAATCTTCAAGCACATTGCATCCATCTTGATCTTGTGATCATCGACGACATCCGCAACATGCAACTCCAATATCATCTTCTCCTCCTCAATTTTTTTTCCTTCAAGTAATTGTTTTCTTCTTCAACTAAATTTAACCTCTCGACAATAGGGTCGGTTAGAATTTCCGGTTCAACCACCTCCTAGATAAATAAAATCTATGTCACGTTGTTTGGTATATTTGTCATAAACAATAAATGAACTAAATAGTTATAAAAACATAATATATACCACATCCGAATCATAGACAGGACGAGGGCCGACGGGGGCGGATACCAAAACCATCACACTATGTAATAAGAAGGAATAATAAAAGTAACAAAATTAGACAAGTAACTATCTAAAGTAAGAATTTTTTCCTTTCCGAAAGAAGATAAGAACAAGAGGCTCACCACGGTGGTGCTGGCGACGAGATCGGCGCGGGCGATCGACGGCGGTGAAGACGGGGACGGGACGTGACGGACCGCTAAACCTAGACATATCTCGGGGAAAATGGAGCTCGGAGGTCGAGTTTCGAGAGGACAAAGATTAACTAGTGTGGCTCAGACATTTCATCGAACACCTCATGTGCATAGGAGGTGAGCTAGAGCACCCAAATGCCCTCCCCTCGCCGGCCAGAAAAAACAGAGCACTCTGGAGTGCTCTGCTGTGGCGATGGGGTATATATAGGGAACTCATTGGTCCCGGTTGGTGGCACCAACCGGGACTAAAGGCCTTTGGTCCTGGTTGGTGCCACGAACCGGGACCAATGCCCCCTTTAGTCCCGGTTGGTGGCACCAACCGGGACCAAAGGCCTTGTGCTGCCTCGCGTCAAAAGTTTAGTCCCACCTCGCTAGTTGAGACAGCTCGAGAGTGGTTTATAAGCGCTGCTGCGCCCACCCTCTCGAACTCCTCTCAACTGCAGGCTTTCGGGCCTAACTGTTCTCTTTGCCTGTGGGGCCTACTGGGCCTTCTGCGGGCCTGAATCCTGGCCCATGGATGGGTTTCTAGTCGTATTCAGGCCGTGGTGGCCCAGTAGGTGGCATAATTTTTTTCCTCTGTTTTTTTTCTCTTTTGCTTTATTTGTTTTGTTTTGTTTCTACTTACAACAAAAAACTTATTTATTTTATTTCTAATTACTTATGTATTTTACTTTAATTATTTTATTTTTATTTATTTTACTGCTGCTATTTTTATTTATTTTACTGCTGCTATTTTTACTTAATTTATTAAGGTTTATTTATTGTAGTTACTATAGTTTATTTTATTTTATTTTATTAAGGTTTATTTAGTTTTATTTATTTTATTAAGGTTTATTTATTTTATAAATATATAAAAATGAACATAGATGCGCTTATAGAGAAAATTCAACCTAAATTCATAATAAATTTCTATGAAATTTACTGTGAATTTAGGTCAAATTTCCTGTATAAGGGCATCTATTTTCACTTTAAGAGAAGCTCAACAAGGCAGAGAGGGACGGCCTTATAAACTGATGTGAGCGCCCTTCGGTTGGCGAGGTGGGACTAAACACTGGCCGCAACTAGGACCAGGCCTTTAGTTCCGGTTTGTGGTAGGAACCGGGACTAAAGGGTGGTGGGCCAAGAGCGTGGCCCATTGGTCCCGGTTTGTCCCACCAACCGAGACCAAAGGGTCCGGACGAACCGGGACCAATGCCCCCACGAGGCCCGGCAGGTCCCTGGCCGCACGAACCGGGACCAATGCTCACATTAATGCCGGTTCGTGACTGAACCGGGACTAATGTGAAAACTGTCCTGTGACCTAAGCCCTGTTTTCTACTAGTGTTTGTAGATCAATTGGTTCACATATGGAGACCAACCCAGCCCTTGTGGGGATGAGGAATATCATCACAGTTAGCTTCAACTATCTGCCTCATGACCTCAAGCGTTGCATGATGTATGTTAGCATTTTCCCAGAGGATTATCAGATCAGCAAAGACAGGCTCTTGAGAAGATGGATTGCTGAAGGATTGATACCTGAGAAGCGGGGGCTTACTTTGATGGAGACTGCAGAGGCCTACTTCAATGAGCTAGTGAATAGGAGTATGATTGACCAAGCCGGCTGTATAGTCACCTACTATAATATAGTGGATTTGTGTCCGGTGCACGACATGATGCTTGAGGTCATGGTACCTAAATCAATAGAGGCTAACTTCGTTAGCTTGGTAGGCATTCAGTATGAAGGAATGTCATATGATATCGTTCGCCACCTCTCCATCCATGATGCAAAGAAGGGGAGAAATTACTCCCCAACAGAGAAAGGCACAATGGGGAGTGGAATGGTGAATGTTATCAAGAGGATGAACACGAAGCACGTACGGTCATTGACCACATTTCATTCCGAAGAAGACAACTTGCTGCTCGATCAACTAGGAAAGTTCAAACTGCTGAGGGTACTTGATCTGGAAGACTGCAAGGACCTAAACAAGAAGCATTTGAGGTACATTTGCAAGATGTACCTTCTTAAGTTCTTGAGCTTGAGAGGTACAGATGTCAGTGTCATGCCTCCAGAAATCTGCGACCTAGAGCATTTGCAAACACTTGATGTCGATGATACTCTCCTCGAGACGCTTCCAAACAGTGTGATAAAGCTTACAAAACTTGAGAGGCTGATGTTCTCCAATAGGAAAAATTGGACTGCCCTATGGACATTGCCCAAAGGGATCTCAAAAATGAAGGCATTGCGTGAGGTGAGTAGAGCAATCATTAGAAATGTTGAGGTTGCCATAGAGATCGGTGATCTACAACAATTGGAACGGATATTTGTCTATCTCGATGGAAGGTCCGAGCAGGATAGTGATATTAGACGAGAGTTTAAATGCTCACTAAGTAAGACATCATCCCTTCGGTGGCTCGATGTGGGAGAGTTGAATGATGTCTATAGAAATGACATGGACTATCTCATGGACCTCGACACGCCACCACAGCTTTTGCGGTACCTTAGGTTTGCTGGATATATTTCTCAGATTCCAGACTGGGTCGGTTCACTCGCCTTTCTCACCGAGTTCACCATTTCATGCGCAGAACTTGTAGGCGACCAATCATTTGAAGTCCTTTGTAAGGCTCCCATCCTGAATAGCATCTTGCTTCAGGTGCATTTTTACATTGATGAAGATTTGGTTGCACGGAGCGCCCACATGTTTCGTATGCTCAAGAATATGAGAGTGATAAATGCTGCTAAAACTCCCAAAGTTTTTAGTTTTGAGGAAGACTCCATGACAAAGCTCGAGATACTTGAATTGGACTTCAGAGGTTGGCATAAGAGCATTGTTGGCATCCAACACATGACGAACCTTAAACAGGTGCACCTCAGCGGCTACGGTAATAACATTTCTTTGATCGATGCAGCCAATGAGCTAAAAGCTGAGAGTGATAGACGCGGCAGGTCCAATCTGTTTCCATTCACAGTTGTAGTGAGATACGGTTGATCACTCTCTCCTCTGTTCTTTGTGCACGTGAGTTGGTCTTGTCAGGCTTGTTTGTTCGTTTTTGTTATCTTTGTCAAGCTGCTGCTGCACGTTTTCATCAAAACTGTTACACTAGTTATGGTGTTTGGTGGTGAATTATCCGGTTATCCCTATCGTTGTTTCTGAATGTGCTGTTGCGTTTCTTGTCCAGCATGATAGACTTTTGCTGTTTTGTTAAAGCACTCTAATAAAGATGGAGTAATCTGTAGCAGGTTTTGCGTGCCATAGTATACATTCGAGTAAATAAACAGTGATTATTATTTATGGTATGCATTAGCCCAGAAAACTGTTGTTCCTCTTAATGTTTAACTAGTTATTTCCTCTATCAAGGCAATGCATTAGTCAGGTGAAATAGTGCATGTAAGGTTTCTGAATGAGATGACCTGTAGGCACAATCTATACAGTAAACTGCAGTAGACAAAAATAACACCCTAGTGATACAACAGATCAGCAAGACATTGATAAGACGGAATTTTAGCAGACTATACTGATGCTGATGAGCACTACCATCATCGATAATTAGTTAAAAAGACAGACGTACAATCTCGTTGGATGAAACGTAAAAAGCATACCCACACAAAGCAGAGATTTCCATCACACTGGAATGTGCATTAGGTGAGAATCACCAAAATTAACATGGAAAAAACTAGGGTTCATCAATTGGGCTTAAGATCAACAACAGTCAGTCTATTAGCAAAAAAAAACAGTCATTCACCTAGACCCTAGCTGAGGAGGTGCGCCAAGGGCTCGTAACACTTATTCGGGTCTCGTGTTCTCTAGTTCTAAAGGCTCTTGCGTGATAGGAGGGCATCCAGTCCATGGTACTGTTTGGAGAGGAGGGGATAAACGTTAATAGAGCGTACATACTTCAAGGGAAGAGGAAGGAGAGCTCACGACCACCGGCGACTGTGTATACACGGCGGCGGCGGCGGTGATCTCCTCCGGCTCCCCATACCAACCTCTGCACACACTCTGCTTCCTTGTATGGGCTAGGTTGGACAGATTAATGGGCCAGGCCTGCCTGGCCTTGTACTCTATTTGCGTTGTCCCTTTTATGACTTTTTACTTTCACAGCAGTTGTCCCTTGTGTAAGAACACAATGTGTAAGAACATCAGTGCATTGTTTTAACCAGCGATCTATATTTGCTGAATCGGTAAAAAAAAAACAAAGACATGCACAAAAAAATCCCTAATAAACACGAAAATTAGTCCACCAAAGCTCAAACTTGTAGGCATTCCTTGCACTACTAGGAAAATGCTTATAAGTAGACATTTAGCAGTAGCGTTGGTTAAAGACCCCACGCTACTGCTATTTAGCAGTAGCGCCGGACAACAACAGCGTTGTAAGCGCACGTTAGCAGTAGCGCGGGATTTCCAGGCCAGCGCTACTGTTGATGGGCCACGCTCTCGACCCCCTGTTGCAGCTTTAGCTATAGCGCTGGGCCTCCTCCGCCGCGCTGCCGCTAAGCCCACCTCTGCTTCCTCCGTGCCGGCCCGCGCGCCCCTCCCCTCTCACTCACTCACACTCACAGAATCCCTCAATCCCCCGATCCGGCCGCCGCCCCTGCGTCCTACTCCGGCCGCCCACCCCCACGCGGGCCCTCTTCCCTCGTTGGCCGCCCTTCCCCGCGCCGGCCGTCCTCCCCTGCCCCCCCCCCCCCCCCGCGCCAGCCCTTCCTCCACAGAGAGGTACTCCTCCCTCCTTCCTCCTCCTCCCTGCCTCCCTAGTTATAGTTATTAGAGAGTATTTTGAATCCTATATAGTTGAAAAAATGTAGGTTCTTAGAATAATGTAGGTTATGATCGAACCCTAGCTAGGACAGATTAGGTAGTATGAACCCTAGTTAATTCAAATGAACCCTAGGTTTTTAAATTTAGCTAGGTTTTAAAGTTAGGACAAAAATTTAGCTAGGTTTTTAGTTAGGTGTAGTTAATAGAATTTAGGTGTTTTAGGTGTATTTAACAGAATTTTAGGTGTTTTAGGCGTAGTTAACAGAATTTTAGGTGTTTTAGTTGTTTTAGGTGTAGTTAACGGAATTCTAGGTATTTTTTAGTTAAAGCAATTGTTTTTTTAGTTAAAGCAATTTTTCCTGTTATATGCAAATTTGCAGTGGACATGTCATATTTTGAACATGTCACATTTTGGACATGTCATATTTTTCCGAGTGGCCTATGTTTTGCTAGAAATGTCGATTCGTTTACGTTCTGGCAAATTTCAGGCGCTCGATATGTCCTGCTTTTAGCAAAGGTCATGCCGAATTTTGCTAAGTGTTTATTAATTTTGTTTTCATAATTAAGCATTTTGTTCTCGACGTCGCTAATGCCTATCCCGCATCCTCGTCGTCGACTCGGCGGAGGATTCCTGCTGGAGCCGAGGGGCCATGTCCGGGACTGGGCTCCGCCGGGCTGGTACTGGGTTGTGCTACCTTCTGGTGAGCGCAGCTTAGTGAGGAGCCAGCCCGTCGTCGACCCGGAGCGTCTTTGGTGGCGGTCACGTGGGCCTGCATCGGTGCAGAGGCTTGAGTGCCCCGCGCAGGTGGTACAACACCGTGTCACGGAGGAGGACGCGCACGTCCAGCGCCACATGGTTGCGTTGGCGGACGGCAGGTTCTCCAATACCTGGTAGTTCTTCAAGGATCTCACCGGAGCTATGATCCTATGATGGTTCCTTCTCTTTAGATGTCCACCGCGGCCCACTGAACCTAGAGGAGCTATTATTCGAGATGTATTAGTGATATTATATGATGATCTTTGCTACAAACTACTATATATGTATTTGATGATGAATTATTAGTTACCTATTAGTTATTTGCTTATTGAATGCAAAAGATGAGTGCGGTTTGTGCTACAAACTACTATATATGTATTCGATGATGGATTATATGATGATCTTTGCTACGAACTAGGTTCGATGATGATCTTTGCTACAAACTACTACAAACTACAAATTTTAGGTGTTTTAGTTGTTATATGATGATCTTTGCTACAAATTACTATATATGTATTCGATGATGGATTATTAATTACCTATTAGGAAATGTCTGACGATGAAAGGGAATTCGCTATGTGCGAGTACTGCGAAGATGAGCGTGGTCTGTGCGACATGCCTCACCTGGTAGAAGGTCGGCGCTTCAGCATCAAGCTCCAAGAGACCTTCGATGTTGAAACGGTACGCAACGACGACAAGTGTTTTTTGTTATTTTTTGCACGACTTCTTTGCTTCTTCAACGTGTAATTTCCGTCTTTTACAATTCGACTAGCTTATCCCATGCCATGTAAGACGCTATGTCATGGAGAAGATGGGTTTTGAGGATCATGAAAGCATGGAGACAAAGATAATTCAACTAAGGACCCATCATGGTTATGATTTTCTGTAAATCTATACAATTCTGTGAACTCCTCCAATTTTGGTTGCCTGAATTGGGAAGCACTTTCCAAGGCGTATGATTTTCAAGAGGGTATGCTTCTCACCTTCGATCTTGGTGATCCTGACATCGACGAAAAGAATATGACCATTTGGGTCCTTGTTGATACGCTTCCAGTTCTACCGCTGTGTGAGTTTCTCAAACATATTTATTAAGTAATTTATATTGTTTATTTCAAAATAGTTGACAACTTATTTTCGTTCTTCGAAAAATGTACGGAAGATGGTAGACAGAACCTACTACTACAATGATGAAGCACAATTAACTTATAAGGAGAAAGATGGTCTTATCGCATTATTTACTGATCTTGAGAATTACAATAGCTATTATCGAATTCCTCAAAATTATGGTCAATATGTGCCACTAGTGCACGCGGTGTGCTACGGTAGCATCAATGGAGATAGCATGGTAAGATTTTCTACTATTACGACATTCGTGCATCATTTGCATAAATTCTTCTAAAACTAAACTACATTGCTAACTACAAAGTTATTACTATATTTTTGAACAGAAAATCCCGTTGGATTGTGTGCCTCATCTGATGTTGTCGAGAGGTCCGGTTGATGTTATGAGCTTACGGCCACCACGGCCAGGTCAGCGCAGTATCCACATCACTCCTGTCCATATCGGATTTCTAAAAGCGAGGAAGCCATGATAATAAATGATTGGAAAAAATGTTTCGACCATCGTAGAGAGCTACTTGGAAGCAACATTGTGCGTAGGCCAAGACTTGGAGACAGGATGATCTCCGTTCTTCATTAGAGAGAGTCCATTTTCCTTAATGGAGAGTCAATGCCTATCTTGTTTTATGATATTTTACCTAAGAGAGGGTAGACTAGGTCCTATGAGACGAGTAGGTCCTAGGTAGAATGTGTTATTATGTGCTACAATGTGTTAGAGTTGATGAGGAGGAGGAGGAGTTGTGATTATGACTAGTGACCAACTTGTTATATGATGTCTGATTGACGAACATTGTTTGGTGGTGATGACTAGTGGTAATGAATATGCTATTTAAACAGACTAGTTCATGATGAGTTGTTATTGTATAAAAGATATATCTATTTAAACATGTATAGCGCCAAAGCATGTACAGCGCGTGCCAAAATATTACCAGCAGCGCTCATTTACCAGTAGCGCTTTCCAGAGGCGCGCTACTAGTATCTGAACATACCAGTAGCGTTGGCCTAAAAAAACGCTACTGCTAGAAAATAGCTGTAGCGCCGTAGCAGTAGCGCGGGCACCCGCGCTACTGGTAGCTCAAAAACCAGTGCCACTGATAAGGTTTTTCCTAGTAGTATTGATACGGCAACTTTGCGAATATTGAAACTCCAAGACTCCGTGTTAGTAGGTGTTGTGTGAATAGGTTTGTGAGGTGTTGGTGGACGTGCATGTGTGCATCTGCATTGTTCTTGGCTTTTGTAGATAAAAAAATATTATTTAAAAACAAATGTCCGGATTTGATGGTCGCTTCATGATATTTCTCCATGGGCCTGCTAACAAAAAAAAGCATACGTAAACAAAATGGAATAACCTCATAGATTTTGAAGGGCCACGTGAGTCACTAACCCTAAGAGAAGAAAAAGCTAAGGTCACTCAATGTACTTTGTCTCGGAATACACTCCTGAAAATGCAATCTTGCCCTTAAGTATGTTTTGGTGTTAATGACTATATACATGCATGGGACTAATCATGTTTACTAAGTGTATCATAGGTTTTAGTCCACATGGGATAATTTCTGTGTGGATCATCAACCCATTTAAATGAATATGGCTCAAGAACGGAGAAACAAACGTATATAGGTGTAACCTTTGCGGTTTACTCTTACTGTAGAGATCCTGCACCATTTAAAGGGGGTAGTGTTGGGGAACATAGTAATTTCAAAAAAATTCCTACGCACACGCAAGATCATGGTGATGCATAGCAACGAGAGGGGAGAGTGTTGTCTATGTACCCTCGTAGACCGTAAGCGGAAGCGTTATGACAACGCGGTTGATGAAGTCGTACGTCTTCACGATCTGACCGATCCAAGTACCGAACGCACGGCACCTCCGAGTTCAGCACACGTTCAGCTCGATGACGTCCCACGAACTCACGACTGTATGATGACGGTGATGATGAAGTTACCGAGGCAGGGCTTTCGCCTAAGCACCGCTACGATATGACCGAGGTGGAATATGGTGGAGGTGGGCACCGCACACGGCTTGGAACAATCAACTTGTGTGTCCTAGGGTGCCCCCCTCCCCACGTATATAAAAGAGGGAGGGGAGGCCGGCCGACCTCTCTAGGCGCGCCAAAGGGAGGAGGAATCCTCCTCCTAGTAGGAGTAGGATTCCTCCTTTCCTAGTCCTACTAGGAGGGGGAAGGAAGGAGAGGGGGAGGAGAAGAAAAGAGGGGGCGCAGCCCCTCCCCTAGTCCAATTCGTACTAGGCCCATGGGGGGCGCGTGGCCAGCCCTCGTGGCTTCTCCTCTTTTTCCCCTATAGCCTAGTAAGGCCCATATGTACTCCCGTATTCCCGTAACTCCCCTGGTACTCCGAAAATACCCGGATCACTCGGAACCTTTCTGATGTCCGAATATAGCCTTCCAATATATCGACCTTTACCTCTCGACCATTTCGAGACTCCTCGTCATGTCTCCGATATCATTCGGGACTCTGAACAAACTTCGGTCATCAAATCACATAACTCATAATACAAATCGTCATCGAACGTTAAGCGTGCGAACCCTACAGGTTCGAGAACTATGTAGACATGACCGAGACACATCTCTGGTCAATAATCAATAGCGGAACCTGGATGCTCGTATTGGCTCCCACATATTCTACGAAGATCTTTATCGGTCAAACCGCATAACAACATACGTTGTTTCCCTTGTCATCGGTATGTTACTTGCCCGAGATTCGATCGTCGGTATCTCAATACCTAGTTCAATCTCGTTATCGGCAATTCTCTTTACTCGTTCCGCAATGCATCATCCCGTAACTACCTCATTAGTCACATTGCTTGCAAGGCTTATAGTGATGTGCATTACCGAGAGGGCCCAGAGATACCTCTCCGACAATTGGAGTGACAAATACTAGTCTCGATCTATGCCAACTCAACAAACACCATCGCAGACACCTGTAGAGCATCTTTATAATCACCCAGTTACGTTGTGACGTTTGATAGCACACAAAGTGTTCCTCCGGTATTCGGGAGTTGCATAATCTCATGGTCATAGGAACATGTATAAGTCATGAAGAAAGCAATAACAACATACTAAACGATCAAGTGCTAAGCTAACGGAATGGGTCAAGTCAATCACATCATTCTCTAATGATGTGATCCCGTCTTTGATTCAACGAGCTAGTCAAGTAGAGGCATACTAGTGACACTCTGTTTGTATATGTATTCACACATGCACTAAGTTTCCGGTTAATATAATTCTAGCATGAATAATAAATATTTATCATGATATAAGGAAATATAAATAACAACTTTATTATTGCCTCTAGGGCATATTTCCTTGAGTCTCCCACTTGCACTAGAGTCAATAATCTAGTTCACACCGCCATGTGATTTAACACCAATAGTTCACATCACCATGTGATTAACACCCATAGTTCACATCGCCATGTGACCAACACTCAAAATGTTTACTAGAGTCAGTAATCTTAGTTCACATCGCCATGTGATTAACACCCAAAAAGTACTAAGGTGTGATCATGTTTTGCTTGTGATAGAAGTTTAGTCAACGGGTCTACCATATTCAAATCCGTATGTATTTTGCAAATTTCTATGTCAACAATGCTCTGCATGGAGCTACTCTAGCTAATTGCTCCCACTTTCAATATGTATCCAGATTGACAATTAGAGTCATCTGGATGAGTGTCAAAACTTGCATCGACGTAACCCTTTACGACGAACCTTTTGTCACCTCCATAATCGAGAAACACTATTTATGTAAGGTTGTGTAAACCCAGTGAACCATTTAAGTTGCCACCGAATGTCCGGTACGCACCAGATGTCCGGTCTGACATCTAGCCACCGGAAATCCGATACCCCTTCAACAAAAGCGAAGCCATCTGGACCAGATGTCTGGTCAACACCCTATCTAGAGCAATAGTAGCATGGTCTGGATGTCTAGTACACACCAGAAATCCGGTCGCCACTTGACAAAACCTATGTCATCTGTACCGGTTGTCCGATACCTACCGGATGTCTGGTCCATCATGATGTGTGGTATTCCCCGAATTTAAGAAAAAATCTTCATGAATTCAATAAATTTTAACCATTTTTAAAAAAGTACACAAAATTATTAAATGTTTAAGATTACTCAAAAAATCTTCACGAATTCAAAACATGTTCATAATTTAAAAAATTATTCAGGATTTCAAAATAATATTGATTTTTTTAAAACTATGGTCAAAAAATGAAAAGGAACCAAAATAAAATAAAATAAAATAAAAAAGAATATGACAAAAAGAAAAGAGAAAATGGGAATAAAAAAAAGAGGAAAGAACAAAAATGAAAAAAATCAGAAAAATCAAACAAAAACACTAGTCTGAACCTTCCCAAAGCCGGGAGAAACCTATTTGGGCCGGCCCAAAAATGTATGTGTGAGGAGCTGATGGGTGCAGGCGTGGTCGCTCACCAGCAACACCTATTTGACGCAATTTGTGTGAAACACAGCTACGATGCACTTGGTGACCGCCATTGGGCCGTCCCATTAGAGGCTGCGAGCAGGCCACTATAATTTTAGAAATGTGATTTTTGAACTATTCGAGCACAACAATGTAGCAACCAGGCCACTGTACATGTGCTGCCCATTTTCAGAATACATTTTATTTTTAAATACAACTTTTCTAAAATTTATAAACATTTCTCAAAAATGAAATCAAGTTGAAATACAAACCCTTTTTTGAAACAGACAAACAACTATTTATTTTTTCATAAAACATGATTTTCTAAAATTCCCACACATTTTCCAAAAAAGTACTTTTTTGATTGTTTGAACAAAGTTTAGAAACAGGCACAATTTTAAAAAAACACTAACAGTTTTAGAAATCCCCTATATCTTTTTAAAAACATGATTTTTTTTAAGTTTGAATGATATTATAAAATGGTAACACTTTTTGAAATTCTGAACATTTTCATGAAAGATGCTACTATTTTTCATTTTTGGACCTTTTTTTAAATGCAAATATTTTTTGAAAACACAAAATTTCTGAACATTTTTCGAAAATGAAAACATTTTTTTAATTGGTGAACAAATTTGAAAACAAGTTTTTTAAAATTCTAGCAATTTTTAGGATTTAAATTGTTTTAAAAATATTCTGGATTATTTGTTGAAAAATGCGAACATTTTTTGAAGTTTTGAGCATCGTTGAACATGTTTTAAAAATATAAATAAAGATTGTGAAAGTTAAATTCCGAACCATTGGAGTTATGCCGCTAATCGACCCGGTGAGGACGCCGAAACTAGTAGCCTGGGCGGAGTGGTTCAGGGTCGCCGAGCCGGTCGAGGCGCTGCGGCCTGGAGTCGACAAGATGGAGGAGTACATCACTAACGTGCTCTATCCAAAGTGGAACGTCGCGGTCACTCTCAACTAATTAAAGATCGTGTCGCTCCAATAATTCATTTGCCTTCTTAGGGCGAACCTCTCCGAGCTTCCCAAACTCCACAAAATCAGCTTCTGGAGCTAGCTTCGAATTCCACCTGGCGATTGGCAAACCGTTCGGCACGCTCGTAGCTTCTCCCAGAGATTTGGCCTAATTGGGGAGGTTGTAGGCCTGTTTAACGCTGGTGTAGGCCCGCTGGTAACATCCCAGATCGGGAGCAGCTGCCATGGGTGGACCTTGGGAAGAAGAAAGGGAGCTCAGGGTGGTCTTTTGGATGGGAACCGGCCGGGATGGCCCTGTATATGTCGGATCCGGCGGTGGAGCGGAGTGCCGGCCGGCTGAGGGGTGGATCCTGCCGGCCATGGCGGCGGAGGTGGTGGCGGCTGGAAGGTTAGGTCGAGGGAGGGAGACGAGCGCAACGATTCGAATGCGAGCGTGGCCTGTCGAATCGGGAAGCTGGCTCTCCGAAGCATT
The DNA here is from genome assembly GCF_018294505.1 of Triticum aestivum. Taxonomy (NCBI): domain Eukaryota; kingdom Viridiplantae; phylum Streptophyta; class Magnoliopsida; order Poales; family Poaceae; genus Triticum; species Triticum aestivum. The sequence continues at coordinate 587,877,160 of NC_057802.1, read as the reverse complement.
TTCTTTAGCGGTGGTTGTCTCGTTGTAAATATGGGCAACTCCAGTTTCTTGTTTTTTTGGAGCTGGGCTTTCCGGGCTTCACGATTTTACACGTGAGCGGGGCTCAACTTCTCAAATCCAGCTTCTTCTAAAATAAGCATTCGGGACAGCTTCACACGAGAAGTTTGAGGAGTTAGAAGCTGGAGGAGATCAGAACAGACCCTTAGTTGTTGAGTTGTTGAATTGTTGTCGTTTCATGAATGGTGCGCAGGCGTGCAGTCTATTCGATCTGAGTTGTTGACATGCTGTTTCGTGAACAAATTCCAAATGCGATTTTTTTTCTGTTGAGCTCTTTTAAGACCTTGCATCTTAATTACAAGTATGGTCTACCAAGCAGATTATTCCCGAGCTCTGTGGGTAGTGATTTCTAAGGGATGGATTTTACTTGGGATGGGATTTTTCTTTGAGAAATAACTGGGAAATCCTTATCTGAATATATTGCTAAAAAGTGTTATGAGGACTTGCTCCAAATTTTCTTTACAGGATACATGAAGTGATAAACATAACCAATCAATTACGACAACGGAAAAAAAGACCCTCGAAACAAGGGTTTTTTCTCCGACCGCTGGCCTCCGCTATTTTCCCGAGACAGCACCTCACTTGAAGTTCTACCGACTCTTGCCTTGAGAATTTTTCGCTATTGTCAAAAAAAAATTGGATGATTTTGAATTTGAACGTTGAAAAGGTATTAAATAGTATTCACATGCAACTATTAGCATGGGATGGACACCTTTGCTCCGCACATAAGGTTGGACCAAATACTCGTAGCTCATGAGCGTTAGCTCAACTCGTTAATCTTGTACAGCTGACGTTAATGAACAAAGGCAATCACTTATTTCAGCTTGCATAATGTAACGAGCTTAATAAACGAGCTAACGAGTTTCACAGGCAACTCATTAAACACATTAGTACACCACAACACATATTATTATCTAAAGTGACAATATTTCGTGGCACCTCAACCCATTTATTAATATAATCGACCTAGGCCAGCCCATCAGAGGGATCAAACTAGCGCACCTCTCCTCATGTAGTTACCATATTCCTTCGTAAAAATCACACCCATGCTCTCATCCCATAGGCCGTAATACAGTGTAGTCTATCAATGAGCGCTGATGAGTTTAATGAACTTTAAACGAACAGAGAACTGAACTATGCTTTTTTGCTCGAAAAGCTTAACAAGCTTAACCACACGAGCTGAACAAGCTGAACCTGGACAGGATGAGCAGCTCGTTAATTCACGCCTATTCGCATGGAATTTTTTGTTACTGTTACACGTGGTCGGGGAAATATGCCAGAAATACAAGGAAAAAAAATTCGAACTCACAAACTGCACTCTGATATGAGTATCTTAGAACAAGTTTGGCTGTATGTGTAGAACAGGAATATTTGATATCTATAAACAAAACTGTCAATAGTTAGTCTTGGTACTCCTTGCTTAAATATGCCCAGCCAGTCGTGCTCTCCTCCCTGCGGTGGTGGTTCCGGTCGTCAATTTGGCTTCCCTGTCTTTGAACCCTGATTCGTTGATTATTTGAAATGCTCGGTCACATGTTAGGGCAAAATCTCTGCTCGGCTTGCCAATGTTGACAGGGAATGTCAGCATTAATCTTGATCATGTAGTTAGATCGGCTGGAAGCTGTGGCTGTTAGTAGCGGCCGTTGGAGTCTGTTGGAGGCAGCCGCGTCGTGCGCGCGGCCGGAGCTGCATGGAGTTTGTTCATGGGTTTGTTAGTGCCCGGGTGTGATGCGTGCATGCATTGGTTAGTGGCTGTGTGGTAGCCGGGTAATGCGTGCGTGCGTGTAGTGGATGTGCACAAGTCTGGGTGTAAAAGCCCTCCCGTGTATTGATGTAAAGTGCGCCGGTATGAGCCGAGCCTAGGAGCCAGAGATGAAGTAGTGTCCACTGGGACCGTGGTATGCGCTCGGTCGGTTGTGAGAGAGCTCTTCTGGATAGGCTGCGGTGTGTTGCTACTGCAGAAGTGAGGCCGTTGTGCGGCGGAGGCGTTTGTGCGCCGAAAAAATTGTGTTCTCCATCTTCCACCTTCGTTTGTGCGAGTGAGAGAAAGAGAGCGGCAACAACAGGGAACACCTACAGGTGTCGTCCCTGTTGGAGTTGTGTCGAATATTATGTACAAGGTAGGTTACAATTGGACTTGTAGTTGTATTGTGTTTAGATAGGATATGGAGTCGTGTCCAAGTAGGACACTTGTATCCTAGGCCTCTCATATATAGTGGGGGTAGACACACGATGTAACCTATGCCAACATAATAGCACCGGAACGCAGGGGAAGCCGGCGGCATGTGCTGGCGTCCAGGGCGACCGGGTGCGGTATTGTAGCGGTGTCATGGGGAGGAGCGCCCATAGTCAAGCCCCGGGGATGTAGCCATATCGGTGAACCTCGTTAACAAATCTCGGTGTCATGCTCGTGTGATTGTTTGGTCCGCGGATGATCGACGGTGATCTCGGATTTATTCTGACAAGTGGTATCATGAACAAGGTTACGAGAAGGTCGCACGGGTTGATCTAGAGGAAGGAAGATATCGTCGTTGGAGTTTGCCAGGAGCGATCTGCAGCAGACGTGTCGGCGGTTGTAATCTTTGCAAGGCGATCATGGAGCGGCAGCGATCCAGACTAATCTTGGCGAGTTCGGCAAGCTTCGGAATCATGTGGCACGTCCAGGTGCGTGCAACCGCAGCGGTGGGCGCGGCTCAGAGCAACTGTTTGATTCGGAGCAGCGGGCGAGCGGAAAGAGATGCAAGCGATCGGACAGAGGTTTGTTTTGGACCAAAAGGAGACCGAGTCTCCATAGTACTAACACGGACAGGCAGGCAAATCAGTCTAGCGTAAGGAAAGATCCGTCAAGTGATATGTATCCATCAGGAGCACTATTTGCGTAGGCGTCTGCAAGGGAAAGGCAAAGCTAGCATTAGAGTTGAGCCACGGGAGCCACACCACGTGAAGATCAAAGATTTTTTTGGTTGGAATTGCTATTAGTACGCGGAGGCTGCTCGTGTGCTTGGGTCATCGCGTGGAAAGCTTGGATATGTTTTCACTGGGCCAGTCATACGAAGAACCATGGCACCAACGGGTAGCATGTTTGTGGGGGAGAAGTTCACATATCTGAAAACTTAGGGTTATGGCAGACAAGGATGAAAGATTTGTTGGCACAACAGGGATGCTTGAAGGCATTGCGGGAAGTCATGATAGCTTAGATGGAAGTATCATGTGATGGATGGGAATTCGTGAAAGACGATATGGAAACTTCGAGCATGCCATACAGTAGAACGAGATAGGCTGGGTCGGACTAGACAGTCTGACGGATCGACGTGAGTCGGTTGGTACAGAAGACGGTGGTAGGATCAACGACAACGACATAGGAGCGTGATGCTGATGGTGACCGACTTCTGGGCGTGGAAACACATGACACAGGCTTGAGGGCTTGTGTGGCTTCGACAAGACTTTGGCGCGGGGTTGATTCAAGATGGCGTACGCATGTAAGCTTGAAGTCGACGGGACGCGAGGGTGCATTGATCATCTACCATGGAGTCATGTTGAAGGTGGAGTTGGATTGAGGGGCTACGATGTAAGGATCCAGGGAATCGAAGCCTATTCAGCGGGGAAAAGCGAGTGACAGGCAATTCGAATTGCAGCCCAGTGGTCTGATGAAAGCATGAAACTCGTCATCGGTCGGTGATGATCGATGGTATACTCTGCAGTGGGGGTTGAGTGGTGTGGGTTCGCGACCCTTGAGACTCGACCGGGGCAGCAGAGGCTCGACGCGGTAATAGCGGCGAGGCGTGCAGCGCGCACGGGACATGGAGACGGGCCAGGGCTCTGGTGGTCATACATGTGGTGAGACAACTGCGAATTTGACTCGGGATGACTACAAGCAGCGGTGAAATTTCTTCAAGTTTCAGACAGACGGTCAAGGAAGGAGCGGTGATGTTGAGTTCAGGTAACTCTTATGTGTGAAACCAAATATGTGAGTTGTTCACTTCCACGCAGGTCAGTGATCGATGTGTGATGAAGTTGGATGGATACTCTGGAAGTTGGAAGCACAGACTAGAGTAAAGAGGAGCTTAATTTTGCTCGAGCGTTGACTGTGGTCAAGAAAAGAAGGGACTACAAGTTGCAGGTGAAGTCACATGGAGTCTTTGGAGTAGCAGTGGTACCCATGGATAAGCTCAAGTCCAATGTACATGGAAGTTTGACGCATTGACGAATTCAAGGTGGTGGAGAATAGTCGTCAAGGTGGAGTTTGTTGGAGTTGTGTCGAATATTGTGTACAAGGTAGGTTACAATTGGACTTATAGTTGTATTGCGTTTAGATAGGATATGGAGTCGTGTCCAAGTAGGACACTTGTATCCTAGGCCTCTCATATATAGTGGGGGTAGACACACGATGTAACCTATGCCAACATAATAGCACCGGAACGCAGGGGAAGCCGGCGGCATATGCCGGCGTCCAGGGCGACCGGGTGCGGTATTATAGCGGTGTCATGGGGAGGAGCGCCCATAGTCAAGCCCCGGGGATGTAGCCATATCGGTGAACCTCGTTAACAAATCTCGGTGTCATGCTCGCGTAATTGCTTGGTCCGCAGATGGTCAACGGTGACCTCGAATTTATTCTGACAGTCCCCTTCTTGGAGGCACTGCCAAAGGCATTTCTCCATGCCGCTCTTCACGCACCATAGGTCTAGTTCATCGGATTGGACAAAGGCAGAGTTGTAGCGTCATCCTCTACTTAAAGGTGTTGTCTTGGTTGCTCGTGAAGTCCTTGGTCTTGGAATGGAAGATGTTGGTTGCCATGCTTTGTTTGGGCTGCTTCTCATGGCTTGGGCATCTGGGGCACAACGAACGAAATCGTTGACCCTTCCTCCATGGTCTCCTTTTTCCGCCAGCCGGGTCCTGCAACCCACTTGCCATCTCTCTAGGCGCTCAAGGTGTGTGTGTGGTGGGGTGGGTTGGGGGGGGGGGGGGGGTATATTGATTCCGTGCGTGCTGGAGTTTTGGCGATACGAGTGCACGACGGAGGTCCTTCCATTGGTCATGACGCGGTCTAGGTGTGATGTGTCTCGTCTCCTTGCCTTCCTTGGCCGGAGGTCGGGCTAGGTGAGTTTAGGTTGTAGTGTTTTCCTCTATTGTGTTTTTACCCACACTTGTTATGGCGCCTCGCATTGTTCTCTCGTAACTATCAATAAAAACATGCGCAATTCTCTGTGTATTCGCAAAAAGAATTCTACTACTAAACGGTCACGGTGATTGATCTCTAAAATACGAATCCTTTAGTTTGGTAACCAGCTGGCAAGAAGCGGTGTAGGATGATGTTCTTCATGGTTTGTCGAAACCTCTTGCCTCGCTGCTTTTGTGACAGCGCGGTGCCGCCTTTTACTTTCTTTCCATTGTTGTATTTCTCTGTATGGTTGTGGCTTGGAGGCAGACGAAAGCGTCCTCCAGCTTACCCTGCCAGCACTAATTGGTCAGCTTTCTATAAAACATGGGGTGGAAAGCATCATTTTCTAAAGAAAAGTTGGAAGCAGCCTTGTGTTGTCAAGGTGAGGCATCGCAGGATCAAGACAGGATGCAAGTTGGCGCAAACGTCTGACCCATTTGCTTGAGGTTATCAGCAAGGAGCCAACGCCCGACTGGGGTAGGAGGAAGTACTACATGAAAGGCACTGCCTAACCGATGCACCTAGTCTCATTTCAGTGCACATGTTGGGCACGCAGAGAAAATTCCTCCCAGCAGGTATCTGTCGGATACTCGGATTCGGTCTGTCCCTCTCTGGCTAGATAGTGTAGGTAGTAAATCATGTAGTGTCTACTCCAGCTCACGTCATGCATGACATAGTATGGCAGCCAAAGTCAAGTCACCTTGACTGGCAAGTCTTCCACCCCTTGGTGCCCAAGGTAGGTGCTACAGCGTTTCTGCTCCGGTGCTCCCCCGGGCTGAACGCGAGTGGGACAAACACAAGGACGGCTGAGATCTGTCAAAAACGATTCGTGAAGAGGGGCACGATCGTCTTTTTATGCCCGCGGAGAGCGCGCGTACAGCCCTGTACAAGCCCGCACCGGCCCGATTACTTTTGTACACTGGGGGTATACATGTATTGTACGTGGGCGATTCGTTTTCCCTTGTCACGTGCGGCGGTCGTGGGCGTGGGCGGCGGCGGTCGTGGGCTAGCCACGCGGCCACGCGGCGCACGAAAACTTCCAAAAACGTCACATCCTATAAAGAGGGAGGGGAACCACCACCGGCCGCATCGCCCCCACCATTTCCCCCCAAATCGGCTCACTCCCTCTCTCCTTGCCGCATCGTCTCCCCCTCGTCTCCATCGCCCCGCCACTGCACCTACTCGCTCAACCCCACCGCATCCCTCTCTCCGGTGGGTTCTCTTAGGCTTCGATGGCGCAAGGTGGTGGCGCTGCCGGCATTGCGCACGGAGTTGCGGTCGAGGCCGCGAACACCGCGGCAGATGCCGTCCAAGAAGTGGCCGCCGTCGGCGGTGCGGGAGATGCTGCACCCGCAGTCGCTGGATCGGTTGCTGCGGCGGCGGATCTGGTGGAGCAGGGGGTGGTGGGCTCAGACTCCGTCGTGCCGGACCTGGTGGTGACGGCGTCTGGCGACGCACTGGATGCAGGTGCGGAGGCGAGCGACAAGCAGGTGGTGGATGTGGTAATCCTTCTCGTTCCCCTCCTCTCTTAGTTGTAGTTGTTAAGCAGAAGATTTAGTAGATAGGGTTTTTATTGTAGATTTGTGATTGAATGCGGCACCCCCTTTCTGCTTGTTAGGGTTTTTTGATTGAATGGGGAACCCCATTTGAGAGTTAGGGTTTTTTGTAGTTGATTCGTGGTTGAATGCTAGAGAGATCATAATGAGAGTTAGGTTTTTTATATTAGAATCTGGATTGCCTCATGTGCTCAGATTTTGTTCTATGCTGTATATGTTGTTAGATTTGTTTTGCATATTCCCTCAGTGGGCCACGGCAGGGGCTGAGCCGCCACCCAGTGTATCTATTAAAGTTGATATTGTACAAATGAGGTTAAAATCCTACTTTGTTCATTTGATGTCTATCAATTAATTGTTGAAATGAACACAGTACGTTTAACTAGTGCACAATTTCAAAATAGTTAGGAGCTTCACTTCATTATCCATAAACTAAAATTGTAGGTAGGTTTTATTTTTGATCTGTAGGATTGCTGTACTTATAAAGTAAACCATAAGTAGATTTGCTAGACATGCAACTATGCCAGATGACCAGGTCATATTAAATTTATGTTGCATAACTCCATGAATGAATGTCATATGAAATAGTTTCACACCTAGCACCAAAAATTGCACTAAGATTTCCTTTCCTGAAGCTCATGGCATTACAATATACTATCCAATATAAGGTTCAGATTATAGGGCAGCTGATGCACCACTATGTACATTACATGAGCCAGATGAAGTAAATGCAATTACTTGTTGTCAACCAATGTACTACTCCATTAATTGGCAGACCTGAGCACTCACAAATTATTGTTGGTGCCCAGTCTGGCATTATAGTTTGAAGGACCACAGTCAGCATGATCTAAAATTTTAGTTTGACCAAGCTATCATTGTAGAATGCTTGACCTTTGGATAATTTTAGGTCAAAGTAACATTTTAGGTTATTAGAAGCACATTGCAGATTGCTTGACCTTTGCATACTATGTTATATGTAGTTAGTAGTATAATTGAATTAATTACTTATATTGCAGAATGAGGAAGCTGCTGGCAACAAGAGGAAGCTGGACATCGCTGGGTTCGACGACCCGTCTGATTCTGACGACGACGAGGAGGTAACCCCAAGTTGTTTTTGGTCTGTTTATTAATCTGTGTGAGATGTTGTTTGTTGATGATGCCCTATATGAATGCCTCTAAATTGGAATGTTATATAGTTTATTCATTGATATCATAAAGTTGTGTTGTTTGGTCATTAATTAGCTCTAAATGGCATATTTGTGGTCTTTGATCATGAAACCATATCTGAATGCACATAAATGGAAATATTGTGTTGTTTGTCCATTGAATTATTCTAAAATGGAAAGTTTTGTTGTACTTTCAATTAATTCCTCTGAAAGTTGTGTTGTTTGTGCATTAATTAGCTGTAAATGGGATATGTGTGATGTTTTTTCATGAAACCATATATGAATGCATATAAATGGAACTATTCTGTTGTTTGTCCATTAAATTCTTCTAAATGGAACTATTCTGTTGTTTGTGCATTAATTAGCTGTAAATGGGCTATTATGTTTGTTTGTTCATTAACGGGCAAGTAAATGGCAATTATTTGATGTTTGTTAATTACATTACTCTAAATGGGAAGTATGTATTTATGCAAATCATTTGTATGTGCAGTACAACTCTGGAGATGAGGTGGAAGAGTGGAACCACAAGTCCTTCATTGAGCATGAAGCCAACAAGATCAGGGAGAAGGGGAAGGCGGCGTACTACAAGTGGGGCAAGTTCAGGTGCCCATACTGCACCACTAAGCCAATTCCCAAGGATGGGCTGTATGAGCACCTTATGTCGCATGCACGCGGTGTAAGACGAGTGGGAGAGACGTGAAGATCAGGGCAGAGCATGCAGCCCTCCTGAAGGCTATGGATCCCATGTAGTCACCCTCTGTGAAGCTGGTAGTGGTACTAATCATGAGTATAGTTAATGATGTTTAACTTTTGCGCTAGTATGGTTGTCAACTGTGAATCTGGAAGGTGGAAGTGTTTGTGAACTGTTAAGTAGTATGGCAGACTCTTAAGTAGTATGGCAGAGACTTAATTAATCTAGTATGTCTCTGAAGTATATCAACTGTCTAGATGCAGGTCAGCTATGCTTTGTTGCAGTGTTTATATTCTGATGCTGCAATGATCACGGTAGGTGCTTCAATGTTGCTTGACTGATGAGACATGCTGCATACAGTGGGCATGTGCTTGGTAATGGTGTGTGCAAAGAACAAGCCTTATCTACATAGGATAGATAGTAAAAAACATTGACTTGAGGTTTTCATAAGTTAGCACGATCGAATCTTCCATTACAAATATATTATTAAATTTAGAAAATGTTGAAAATCATTTTTTGTCAATGTTCTTAAGTTAGCATGATTGAATATTCCATTTCAAATATATTATAAAAATTGGAAAATGTTGAAAATCCTTTTTTGTCAATGTTCATAAGTGAGCATAATTGAATATTCCATTTCAAATATATTTTTAAAATGAGAAAATGTTGAAAATCCTTTTTTGTCAATGTTCATAAGTGAGCATGATTGAATATTCCATTTCAAATATGTTTTTAAAATTATAAAATGTTGAAAATCTTTTTTGTCAATGTTCATAAGTTAGCGTGATTGAAACTTCCATTTGAAATATATTATAAGAATTAGAAAATTTTGAAAATCTTTTTTCGTCAATGTTCATAAGTTAGCAAGATTGAATCTTCCATTTCTAATATATTTCAAAAAGTGGAAATTTTGGAGGTGGTCGATAAAATCACCGCCTTCTGGAGGGACCATTTGGTCAAACTTACATGGTGAATTTTTGTAGTCAGTCTATAGGGCAGTATAAATTCAAAAAAAATAAAACTAATATAAAACCTTGGAAACCTAGCTTTGTTTGTGCAAGAGATCATGTGTGCCCAAATTGAGGTGATTTGGAGGTGGTCGAAAAAATCACCGCATTCCGGAGGGGCCATTTGGTCTAACTTAAGCCAGTTTTTGAGCATAGGTGATTTTTTCCACCACCTCCAAATCACTCAAATTTTCTTGTACTTGGTGACCCACATTTGCCAAACATGGCTATGAAAGAAAAATTTGAAAATATATATTTTACAATGCCCCCTTGAGGTATAGACCGATGTTTTGACCAGTCAGTCTAGAGGGCATTATGAAATTAAAAAAATTCAAAAAAATATAAAACCTTGGAAACCTAGCTTTTTTTGTGCAATAGATCACGTGTTCCCAAAATTAGGTGATTTGGAGGTGGTCGAAAAAATCACCGCATTCCGGAGGGGCCATTTGGTCAACTTAAGCATGTTTTTGAACATACGTGATTTTTTCCACCACTTCCAAATCACCCAAATTTTCTTGTACATGGTGACCCACATGTGGCAACCATGGCTATGAATTTTTTTTTTGAAAAAAATAATACATTACAATGCCCCCTTGAGGTATACACCGATGGTTTGACCATCAGTCTAGAGGGCATTATAAATTAATAAAAAAATCAAAAAAATATAAAACCTTTGAAAACTAACTTTGTTTGTGCAAGAGATCATGTGTGCCAAAATTGAGGTGATTTGGAGGGG